>NC_074690.1:33168694-33482168 GCF_029448725.1 Salvelinus fontinalis | reverse complement strand
TTCGCCTGGACCCAGTAAGGACCCCCCCCCCCCCCCCCCCCCCCCCCACCTCGCCCTGGACCCTCAAGGCCCCCCCCCCCCCCCCCCCCGGACCTACGCATAGAGGACCCAGGCCGAGAGGACCTACATCCAGACCACACCACCACCCACCACCACCCCAGCCAATCACAACACCACACCCCCCCCCCCCCCCCCCCCCCCCCCCCCGAGTCAACCATGCCCACACCCATTTAGGCCCCCTCAGATCAGACCTATGCCCCTCCTACCCACCCAATACACCCCACCCCCGCAAAGAGGACCTCAACACGGAAGTCACACATACGCCCAGACTGTGAGCAGGCAAACAGGCCCAAACCCCACTCTTACACTAGCCCAAGCTAAAGTCTTTGAAAGTCAAGTTAATAAACAGATCACTGACCATTTCGAATCCCACTGTAACTTCTCCTCTGTGCAATCCGGTTTCCGAGCTGGTCATGGGTGCACCTCAGCCATGCTCAAGGCACTATACGATATCATAACCGCCATCAATAAAAGACAGTACTGTGCAGCCGTCTTCTTCGACCTGGCCAAGGCTTTCAACTCCGTCAATCATCTTATTCTTATCGGCAGACTCAACAGCCTTGGTTTCTCGAATGACTGCCTCGCCTGGTTCACCAACTACTTCGCAGACAGAGTTCAGTGTGTTAAATTGGAGGGCCTGTTGTCCGGACCTCTGGCAGTCTCTATGGGGGTACCACAGGGTTCAATTCTCGGGCCGACTCTTTTCTCTGTATATATCAACGATGTCGCTCTTGCTGCGGGTGATTCCCTGATCCACCTCTACGCAGACGACGCCATTCTGTATACATCTGGCCCTTCTTTGGACACTGTGTTAACTAACCTCCAAACGAGCTTCAATGCCATACAACACTCCTTTCGTGGCCTCCAACTGCTCTTAAACACTAGCAAAACCAAATGCATGCTTTTCAACCGTTCGCTGCCCGCACCTGCCCGCCCGACTAGCTTCACTACTCTGGACGGTTCTGACCTAGAATACGTAGACAACTACAAATACCTAGATGTCTGGCTAGACTGTAAACTCTCCTTCCAGACTCATATAAAACATCCCCAAACTATAATCAGCTTTCTATTTCGCAAAAAAAAGCCTCCTTCACTCACGGCGCCAAACTTACCCTAGTAAAACTGACTATTTTACCGATCCTCGACTTCGGCTACGTAATTTACAAAATAGCCTCCAACACTCTACTCAGAAAACTGGATGCAGTCTACATGCAGTCATACAGTGCCATCCGTTTTGTCACCAAAGCCCCATATACCACCCACCACTGCGACCTGTATGCTATAGTCGGCTGGCCCTCGCTACCTATTCGTCGCCGGACCCACTCGCTCCAGGTCATCTATAAGTCTATGCTCTTTAAAGCTCCGCTTTATCTCAACTGACTGGTCACGATAACAAGACCCACCCGTAGCACGTGCTCCAGCAGGTATATCTCACTGGTCATCTCCAAAGCCAACACCTCCTTTGGCCGCCTTTCCTTCCAGTTCTCTGCTGCCAGTGACTGGAACGAATTGCAAAAATCGCTGGAGACTTACATTTCCCTCACTAACTTTAAACATCAGCTATCTGAGCAGCTAACCGATTGCTGCAGCTGTACATAGTCCATCTGTAAATAGCCCACCCAATCTACCTACCTCATCCCCATATTGTTTTTATTTACTTTGCTGCTCTTTTGCACACCAGTATCACTACTTACACACCATCATCTGCTCATCATCATCTGCTCATCTATCACTCCAGTGTTAATCTGCTAAATTGAAATTACTTTGCTACTATGGCCTATTTATTGCCTTACCTCCTCATGCCATTTGCACACACTGTATATAGACTTTCTTTTTTTTCTATTGTGTTATTGACTGTACGCTTGTTTATTCCATGTGCAACTCTGTGTTGTTGTTTCTGTCGCACTGCTTTGCTTTATCTTGGCCAGGTCGCAGTTGTAAATGAGAACTTGTTCTCAACTAGCCTACCTGGTTAAATAATGGTGAAATAAAATAAATAAAACAAAAGATGCTCAGCAGGCTCTGCTCATACTGACTGGCCTGAGTTCAAACCACATGACCAACAACATTGGACACTTTATGGAACACAAAGCCTTCACTATCTCATCCTGGAATATCCAAGGCCTGAGGTCATCTGCCATTGGCCTAAAGAGCAGGAACCTGGATTTCATCAAAGAAATTGTAAATACTACAAGAATACTACATTGTCATCCTACAAGAAACATAGTATAGAGGAGATGGACCCACTGGTTGCCCTCTGGGTTACAGAGAGCTGGTAGTTCCATCCACCAAACTACCAGATGTGTAACAGGGAAGGGACTCAGGGGGTATGCTAATTTGGTATAGAGCAGACCTAACTCACCCCATGAAATTAATCAAAACAGGAACATTCAAAAGGAAATTATATTAACAAAGGAAAATGTCCTCCTGTGTGCTACCTATATCACCCCACTAGAATCACCATACTTTAATGAAGACAGCTTCTCCATCCTGGAGGGGGAAATCAATCATTTCCAGGCCCAGGGACATGTACTAATCTGTGGCGACCTAAATGCCAGAACCGGACAAGAACCTGACACCCTCAGCACACAGGGGGACAAACACCTGCCTGGAGGTGACAGCATTCCCTCCCTCATATGCCCCCCTAGGAACAACTATGACAACATAACCAACAAAAAAGGGTCACATCTCCTGCAGCTCTGTCACACGCTGGGTATGTACAGTCATGGCCAAAGATTTTGAGAATGATACAAATATACATTTTCACAAAGTTTGCTGCTTCAGTGACTTTAGATATTTTTGGCAGATGTTACTATGGAATACTGAAGTATAATAAGTGTCAAAGGCGTTTATTGACAATTACATGAAGTTGATGCAAAGAGTCAATATTTGCAGTGTTTACCCTTCTTTTTCAAGACCTCTGCAATCCGCCCTGGCATGCTGTCAATTAACTTCTGGGCCACATCCTAACTGATGGCAGCCCATTCTTGCATAATCAATGCTTGGAGTTTGTCAGATTTTGTGGGTTTTTGTTTGTCCACCCGCCTCTTGAGGATTGACCACAAATTCTCAATGGGATTAAGGTCTGGGGAGTTTCCTGGCCATGGACCCAAAATATCGATGTTTTGTTCCCCGAGCCACTTATTTATCACTTTTGCCTTATGGCAAGGTGCTCCATCATGATGGAAAAGGCATTGTTCGTCACCAAACTGTTCCTGGATGGTTGGGAGAAGTTGCTCTCGGAGGATGTGTTGGTACCATACTTTATTCATAGCTGTGTTCTTAGGCAAAATTGTGAGTGAGCCTACTCCCTTGGCTGAGAAGCAACCCCACACATGAATGGTCTCAGGATGCTTTACTGTTGGCATGACACAGGACTGATGGTAGCGCTTACCTTGTCTTCTCCGGACAAGCTTTTTACCAGATGCCCCAAACAATCGGAAAGGGGATTCATCAGAGAAAATGACTTTACCCCAGTCCTCAGCAGTCCAATCTCTGTACCTTTTGCAGAATATCAGTCTGTCCCTGATGTTTTTCCTGGAGAGAAGTGGCTTCTTTGCTGCCCTTCTTGACACCAGGCCATCCTCCAAAAGTATTCACCTCACTGTGCGTGCAGATGCACTCACACCTGCCTGCTGCCATTCCTGAGCAAGCTCTGTACTGGTGGTGCCCCGATCACGCAGCTGAATCAACTTTAGGAGACGGTCCTGGCGCTTGCTGGACTTTCGCCCTGAAGCCTACTTCACAACAATTGAACCGCTCTCCTTGAAGTTCTTGATGATCCGATAAATGGTGGATTTAGGTGCAATCTTACTGGCAGCAATATCCTTGCCTGTGAAGCCATTTTTGTGCAAAGCAATGATGGCAGAGTGATCTCCAGCCTTGTCCTCGTCAACACTCACACCTGTGTTAACGAGAGAATCACTGACATAATGTCAGCTGGTGCTTTTGTGGCAGGGCTGAAATGCAGTGGAAATGTTTTTGGGGGATTCAGTTCATTTGCATGGCAAAGAGGAACTTTGCAATTAATTGCAATTCATCTGATCACTCTTCGTAACATTCTGGAGTATATGCAAATTGCCATCATACAAACTGAGGCAGCAGACTTTGTGAAAATTTATATTTGTGTCATTCTCAAAACTTTTGGCCACGACTGTACATAGTCAATGGTAGGCTTCGAGGGGACTCCTATGGTAGGTACACCTATAGCTCATCTCTTGGCAGTAGCACTGTAGACTATTTTATCACTGACCTCAACCAAGAGTCTCCCAGAGCATTCACAGTCAGCACTGACACCCCTATCAGATCACAGCAAAATCCCATTCTACTTGAACAGAGAAATATTAAATTACGAGGCATCAAAGCCAAAGGAACTGAGTAGTATTAAGAAATGCTATAGATGGAAGGAATGTAGTGTAGAAACCTACCAAAAAACAATTAGGCAACAACAAATTCAATCCCTTTTAGACAACTTCCTGGACAAAACGTTCCACTGTAATAGTGAAGGTGTAAACTTGGCAGTAGAAAATCTCTCAGCTTCCCTATCAAATCTAAATATTTCAAACAGAAAACCGAAGAAAATCAACAACAATGACAAATGGTCATTAGGCAAATACCTAAGAAAGAAATTGAGAAACCTGTCCAACCAAAAACATAGAGACCCAGAAAACCTGAGTCTACACCTTCACTATGGTTCATCACTAAAACAATACAGAAATACACTATGGAAAAAGAAGGGACAGCATGTCAGAAATCAGCTCAATGTAACTGAAGAATCCATATACACTTCTGGAAAAATTGGAAAACACTAAACAAACAACAACACGAAGAATTATCTATCCAAAATGGAGATGTATGGGTAAACCACTTCTCTAATCTTTTTGGCTCTATAACAAAGCACAAACAGCAAAAACATATACATGATCGAATACAAATCTTAGAATCAACTATTAAAGACTACCAGAACCCACTGGACTATACATACCTTGACCTAAACATCAGCGCCCAAACTTAAGGAAAGCTTTGACTATGTACAGACTCTGTGAGCATTGCCTTGCAATTGAGAAAGGCCGCCGTAGGCAAACCTGGCTCTCAAGAGAAGACAGGCTATGTGTACACTGCCCACAAAAACAGGTGGAAACTGAGCTGCACTTCCTAACCTCCTGCCAAATGTATGACCATATTAGAGACACATATTTCCCTCAGATTACACAGATCCACAAAGAATTTGAAAAGAAACCTGATTTGATAAACTCCCATCTACTGGGTGAAATACCACAGTGTGCCATCACAGCAGCAAGATTTGTGACCTGTTGCCACAAGAAAAGGGCAACCAGTGAAGAACAAACACCATTGTAAATACAACCCATATTTATGTTTATTTATTTTCCCTGTTGTACTTTAACCATTTGCACATCGTTACAACACTGTATATATACATAATATGACATTTGTAATGTCTTTATTCTTTTGGAACTTCAGTGACTGTAATGTTTACTGTTCATTTTTATTGTTTATTTCACTTTTGTATATTATCTACTTCACTTGTTTTGGCAATGTTATATGTTACCCATGCCAATAAAGCCCCTTGAATTAGAGAGAGCGAGAGAGAGCGAGAGAGAGCGAGAGAGAGCGAGCGAGAGAGCGAGAGAGAGAGAGAGCGAGAGAGAGAGCGAGAGAGCGAGAGAGAGAGAGAGCGAGAGAGAGAGAGAGCGAGAGAGAGAGAGAGAGAGCGAGAGAGAGAGAGAGAGAGCGAGAGAGAGGTATGTATGTGTTGGAGGCAGAGTCATTCTCATTAGCCTAGCTGAATCAGTGCTGTGATGCTGCTGTATCGCTGGGTAGGTCAGGAGCCTCTCTCTGCGTTGCTCGGCTGAGCATTGTTTGGGCTGCTGTACAGCATGTATGTACAGTAATTACCCTTATCTCTGATCCCATCTTGTGTGTCATCATTGCCCTCCCATCCTAATCCTGTCCATCATTATCTACATCATCAACTCCAATCAGATGCTGTCGTCTGTGTACATTTGCAATTTACACTGCAGGCGGTAGGCACCAGGCACCAGACATGCAACAAGGACAGTCACATTTGCATCTACCTAAGCCAGAGATGCATTGTGATATGATAACTCAATGACACTTGTTGTGTTCCAAAGGTCAACACGTGTCATCAGTTGAGTAAGATGTCAAGAAAAAATACATAACACTAGTCGCCATGGCAGACCAATTTGCTCCAATTATCTTTGCAAAATGTTGAGGGATTGAAAGCTATTCAACTCAAAATGTAGCTACCTCTTCATTTGAAGTCTTGAAATCCATGTGCTACGGCACAGTGAGGGAATCTGCCCTGGAGAAAAGAAAGAAGAGGAAAGGAAATTGAATTAGCTTCCTGAACAAAATACCTAGCAGTTAAGTTAGGGACATGGTTCTTCTCATTTCTAGTAATAACACAGATTGACCAAGCTCTTCATGATGGTGTATTCCTTTACACTTAATATAAACACAAAACCCACCGGCATGGTTTGCCTATTTTCATTACTGTCATGTCATAGGATTGAACAATTTGAATCCATGGTAATAGATTTGCATTGCAATTTCACTTCTTTCTAGCAGAATCCTGTGCAGAACCCCATGGATTAATCAGGGAGGAAACCAAAGACCATTAAATGTCTATGAATAATTCATAAGCTGAAGGTGAGAACCTAAGTATCTACAGATGTAAAATCTTAATTTGATTACCCTGTTGCAGGAGAACTGTCCATCAACGCAAGAAATTGTATGTATTTGAGGTTTAAAAAGTCTTCTGAAGTTTGTAATTTGACATTTCAGACTTGATTTCCCCTTAGGAACAATGTATCAACTGCCAAAAAAATGTCCATTCATTAAAATCCACATAATAATTCACATTTCCTGCTGCTGCATGATTATTTTCCTGCTGTAGAAAACTGGCTCAAATTAAGATCTTAATCTGTACCATGATTAATGTTTTAATATGGAATCCATTGCTCCTGACTGACTGTGTTACCATATCTGTTACTGTGTTACAGCAGGACTAATAATTAAAACAGTGAGACACGCAACAACCAAAGCTGATGGACACATGTCTCTGGAGTAGCCCAGTAGTACTGCAGTATTAAAACATGCTACAGCTGAAGCTGTTGAAGACAAGTCACAGATGAAGGCGTAGTACAGTTCTGTTCTTTAGTAGTAATAGAGGTGGTTTGAGACAGAGCCATAAATAAATGACTATGGTTTGGGATGAGGATAAATATAAACATATGCTTCCCTTGTCCTCAACCTTGTAGTAAACAAACTGCTGTCCTTGAAAATGAATGAATTATACTAAAACAACATTGTGCTTGTGCTTTTAGTCTCACCTCAGTAGAAAGGCCCCCGGCTCTTTGTCTGTAGAGGTCTAGCCATGAATCAGGCAGGTGAGCACTGATTCTACCTGTGGCAGAGGAGCTTCCCTGGGCATGGCCGTGGGGGGATGCAGGCTCTCACCTGAAGCTGGTGGTGGAGCCTGGCCTACGGTGGGCTTGGTTTTGGACCACTCTGGCCACTGGCCGGCCTGGTGTATGGGCTGTTGTTATGGCCAGGTTGTTGTGGCCAAGGTGCTGTCCCAATCCTTATGGTGGTTAGGGAGGGTGTCTGATGGCAGACTCAGGAGCAGTTCCACTCAGATCCAGACTCAAAGGACCACAAGAGCTGAGATTAGAAAAAGACATAACATTTGAGTCAGTCTGCGAAGTAGTGGGAAACTAGACCAGAGGGTGTTCTTTAATGGAAGCCTCTCAAACATAATCCAGGTAGAAGCAGGAATTCCCCAGGGTAGCTGTTTAGGCGCCTCAATATTTACTAACGACATGCCACTGGCTTTGAGTAAGGCCAGAGTGTCTATGTATGCGGATGACTCAACACTATACACGTCAACTACTACAGCAACTGAAATGACTGAAACACTTAACAAAGAGCTGCAGTTAGTTTCGGAATAGGTAGCAAGGAATAAGTTAGACCTAAATATTTCCAAAAGTAAAAGCATTGTATTTGAAACAAATCATTCACTAAACCCTAAACCTCAACTTCATCTTGTAATGAATAATGTGGAAATTGGAAGTTGAGGTGACTAAACTACTTGGAATAACCCTGGATTGTAAACTATCATGGTCAAAACATATTGATAGTAGCTAAAATGGGGAGAAGTCTGTCCATAATAAAGCTCTACCTTCTTAACAGCACTATCAACAAGGCAGGTACTACAGGCCCTGGTTTCTACCTTCTTAACAGCACTATCAACACGGCAGGTACTACGGGCCCTGGTTTCTACCTTCTTAACAGCACTATCAACAAGGCAGGTACTACAGGCCTTGGTTTTGTCGCACCTAAACTACTGTTCAGTCGTATGGTCAGGTGCCACAAAGAGGGACTTGGGAAAATTGTAGTTGCCTCAGAACAGGGCAGCACGGCTGGCCCTTAAAAGTACATGGACAGCTAACATAAATGACATGCATGTCAATCTCTCATGGCTCAAAGTGGAAGAGAGATTGACTTCCTCATTACTTGTTTTTGTAAGAGGTGTTGACATGCTGAACGGACACCCATGCATACCCCACAAGACATGGCACCAGAGGTCTCTTCATAGTCGCCAAGTCCAGAACAGACTATGGGAGGCGCACAGTACTACATGGAACTTTGTTCCACATCAGGTAACTGATGCAAGCAGTAGAATCAGATTTAAAAAGCAGGTAAAAATACACCGTATGGAACAGCGGGGATTGTGAAGTAACACAAACATAGGCATACAAACACATGATAACATACACATTGTACACACACGGACACATGGATTTTGCGTTGTAGATATGTGGTAGTGGAGTATGGGCCCGAGGGAACACACTTAGTGTGTTGTGAATTCTGTAATGAATGTATTGTAATGTTTTTAAAATTGTATAACTGGATTAATTCTACTGGGCCCCAGGAATGGGGATCAATAATAAATACAAATAAAAATTATATTTCATATTTAGAGAGCCCCCAATCATGGCACAAAAACACTTTACAGCGCAAAAATACTGATGACGACAAATTCTCAGTGTGATCTAATGATTTGTATTCCATACCAGTTTATGGGTAAGGGGTAAGTAATCACAGAGAGAATTTGTTTGACAAACGGTTGAATTTCAGAAAACAGTTCGCTACAAAGCGGTGAGAAGTCTCAACTACTGCAGGTTGTAGGCACCTGTGGGTCTAATATAAATACCTTGCAGCAACTAGATGGCAATTTTACATGAAGTAAAATTGTGGGACTTGCTTTACCTGTATTAAAATGATTTTTGTGGTAGTTGAAGAAGGATATATATTTTTTTTAAGTAGTCAAAGTAAAAGAAAAACTTAAAGCAGTCAAAAATATAGTCAAAGTTAAATGTAATTAAATAATTGGTCAGATTACTTTGATATACTACTATATCAACCTTATTACTTTGGATTGTGGGGCAGTTAGATCGCACATTTCATCAGAAATAACAACACTCGGACTACTACACTGTTATACACTCTCCTACTAGAATACCACAGCATGTGCATTGTCAAAGTTTTAAATAAATGAAATAGTTTTTCACAACGTATTTGGATGACAGCATGATGTTCATGAAGTCCTCTCTGGGCTTGAGGGGGATCCGTGGGAAGAGGGACCCACTGACCAGAAAGGGGGAACTCCTTCCCTCGGAGCACCTCTGCCCCAAGGAGGGACACACAAGTTAACTGAGCATAGCATACGGTGCATTCAAAAGTATTCAGACCCCTTGACATTTTCCACATTTTGTGACGTTACAGCCTTATTCTAAAATGGAATAAATAAAAAAAATCCTCATCAATCTACAAACAAAACCCCTTTTTGTTTTTACATGTTTCAGTTTGCCCCTGTTTTCTCAGGTTTTAGCAGTCAAAATCACCCTTACACGTATACGGGTTGAAAATGGCAGATTTAGACACTGATAAAAACCTAAATTGGAACGCAGTGGCTGTACAATAACATGCTATAGGACTTCAGACCTTAGGCTCTGCGCTTCACAGCGCTAAACTATATGGATTTTAACTTACAGTTGTTCTGAACCTGAGAAGTTGGCCCCATCCCTCCCATTAATTGGGCAACTTTTGCACATTTTTATTGACAGAGTGAGGGAAATGCTGTAAATGAAAAGAACTCTATGTATTTCTATAGATGAGACGTTGAAGATTATTGTAAATACAGCTTTGATGTCATACAAGCAAGCCAAACACTTGTGAGTCCAAATGTGCACTTCACATTTCCATATCATAAAGCTCACTTTGGCTTCATACCCTGGGTTATTCTGAACGGAATGAGCATGTGTTTGTCAACTGTGAAGAAAATTCACGGCAGCACATGCACCTGAATGCACTCATGACTCTTTTCTATGCGCACCAAAATGATGATCTGTTTCCCTGAATTGCTTCGTATTTTATAACTTAGCTAGTCATGTTGGCAATAGAGCTAGCAACATGCATGCCCCTCCCACCTGAGGATCTGTCTTTTTCAACCATCTATTTCCTGTGTTTGAGGTGTGCAAAATCCAATTGTCACTTAAATCTCCCTGGATTGATTGCTTTCATTTTACTCCTGCGACTCTTTCATACTCTTTCTTGTTACTGTCGTTTTTTCCTGTTAATGTTTTGACCATGGAAATGTTTGTAAAGACCTGTCCAACACATCTCGACAATGGCTGAAAAGGGCTCAATGGGATACTGTATATTGTCTTTTCGTTAAAGCTATAAGAACGTTAAAGTTTCGTCTGGGATTCAACCAATATCCCCTCAAATTTATTTGGACACTGAGCAAATTTCAGGTCTTGTGAGCAGAAACTTGAACATTGTGAGAATTCTGTGCAACTTCCAGCTCACATTAACAGTTTTAGACTGTAGCCAATAGGCTATTGTGTCTATTTGAGCATAATGTAGGCCTATCAGAATGGCCTACCAACAAAGCCAATGGAGCAAATCCCATAACATTTTCACATGGAAATAGCTTTTGATTTTTAATGATATAGTCTACAGTAGCCTACATATGTGGTCTGTAGATTTATTTGATCAAATTAATAAGTTAGCTGTCTACCTTTGATAAGCAGCTAGCTAGCTATAGCTAGCTGGTGGCTTGCTAGCTAGTTAGCTCCCATGCCAAAGTGTTTCTAAACTAATATCTGACTAACTCGGAAATATGAAGCTATTTCAGAATGAAAGTTAACTGGCTAGCGTATCATGCTTTGTGACATTATGTTAGCTAGCTATGCACTAGTTCTTTCGTGAGCTGGCTACTCATTCTAAATAGCACAATCTAATCTGTCAAAAACAGTGGCAGCATGTGCAGCAGTGGTCATTTGGTTTTTGACATGAAAAGTAAAATAGGTGGTAAAGTAAAGCAAATGAGATGGCTCCGACAGAGAGGGCTGCATCGCTTCCAGTCCTTAGGAAACTTTGCAATGTACACTACCATTCAAAAGTTTGGGGTCACTTAGAAATGTCCTTGTTTTTGAAAGAAAAGCAAATTTTTTGTCCATTAAAATAACATCAAATTGATCAGAAAAACAGTGTAGTGTTTTTTTTGTTTGTTTTTTTTCTCCCCTTTCCCCCCAATTTTCGTGGTATCCAATCGCTAGTAGTTACTATCTTGTCTCATCTACAACTCCCGTACGGGCTCGGGAGAGACGAAGGTCGAAAGCCATGCGTCCTCCGAAGCACAACCCAACCAAGCCGCACTGCTTCTTAACACAGCGCGCCTCCAACCCGGAAGCCAGCCGCACCAATGTGTCGGAGGAAACACCGTGTACCTGGCCCCCTCAGTTAGCGCACACTGCGCCCGGCCCACCACAGGAGTCGCTGGAGAGCGATGAGACAAGGATATCCCTACCGGCCAAACCCTCCCTAACCCGGACGACGCTACGCCAATTGTGCGTCGCCCCCATGGACCTCCCGGTCGCGGCCGGCCTCGACAGAGCCTGGGCGCGAACCCAGAGACTCTGGTGGCGCAGCTAGCACTGCGATGCAGTGCCCTAGACCACTGCACCACCCGGGAGGCCCTAGTGTAGACATTGTTAATGTTGTAAATGACTATTGTAGCTTGAAACGGCAGATTTTTTAATGGAATATCTACATCCCGGAGTCGCCTCTTCACTGTCAACGTTGAGACTGGTGTGTTGTGGGTACTATTTAATGAAGCTGCCAGTTGAGGACTTGTGAGGCGTCTGTTTCTTAAACTAGACACTCTAATGTACTTGTCCTCTTGCTCAGTTGTAAACCGGGGCCGCCCACTCCTCTTTCTATTCTGGTTAGAGACAGTTTGCGCTGTTCTGTGAAGGGAGTAGTACACAGCGTTGTACGAGATCTTCAGTTTCTTGGAAATTTCTCGGCATGGAATGCCTTCATTTCTCAGAACAAGAATAGACTGACGAGTTTCAGAAGAAAGTTCTTTTTTTCTGGCCATTTTGAGCCTGTAATCGAACCCACAAATACCGATGCTCCAGATACTCAACTAGTCTAAAGAAGGACAGTATAATTGCTTCTTTCATCAGAACAGCAGTTTTCAGCTGTGCTAACATAATTGCAAAAGGGTTTTCTAATTATCAATTATTATCCTTTTAAAATGATAAACTTAGATTAGCTAACACAACGTGCCATTGGAACACAGGAGTGATGGTTGCTGATAATGGGCCTCTGTACGCCTATGTAGATATTCCATAAAATAACAGACATTTCCAGCTACAATGGTCATTTACAACATTAAGAATGTCTACACTGTATTTCGGATCAATTTGATGTTATTTTAATGGACAAAAAATGAGCTTTTCTTTCAAAAACAAGGACATTTCTAAGTGATCCCAAACTTTTGAACGGTAGTGTATATATTCTTATTCCATTCATTTATGTAGATTTGTTTGTATTAGGTAGTTTTTGTGGAATTGTTAGATATTGCTGCACTGTCGGAACTAGAAGCACAAGCATTTCTCTACACTCCAATTGTCACGATCGTGTTGACATGAACGAGAGGACCAAGGCGCAACATGATTTGAATACATCTTCTTTTTATTAACAACGACGAAGATGAACACGACACACTATTACAACACTAACGAAAAAACAACAAACGATCGTGAAAACTTCAAACGTAAGTGCACACACAAACTACTTACGTCGAACTATACATATACACAAACAATGACCCACAAACAGCTAAAGCCTATGGCAGCCTTAAATATGGCTCCCAATTAGAGACAACCGAAATCAGCTGTCTCTAATTGAGAACCCATTCCGGCCACCATAGACTTTCCTAGAACTACACCCAACATAGACACAGCTAGACACATACACTCAACACAAAACCATAAACTACAACAAACACCCCCTCTACCATATAATACCCCAAAATACACACATACCCCATGTCACACCCTGACCTAACTAAAATAATAAATAAAACAAATAATACTAAGGCCAGGGCGTGACACCAATAACATCTGCTAACCGTGTGTATATGACCACTACAATTTGATTTGAGGTGTATTTATGCTGTTGTTCAAATGCACAGATCGGTTTATATATCTTCTCAAAGAAACCATGGGTAGTTCAAAAACTTCCCACCATATTTCTGTCATGCTGCTTTGTTGACATCTCCAACCACCTCGCGCCCCGGGTATTCAGTCAATCAGCGACCGCCGTTGGTTGTGTTCCAAACAAAACAACTACAAGTGTGCTTGCTCTAGTTCCTCAATGGCACATCTAGGAGAGCTCAAAAAAGCACCTTATAGTTGAAGACTCTTTTTTGAGTCATAAAAGTGCATTGAAATTACTTTGGAACTGTGCACACTTTGGAGACAACAGTTAGTCCGCTCAGTCTTTTTTTTTTGTCTTATGTTGCAACTACAACACATTTTACAGGAATATTCTTATCATGTTACTGAATGTATCCAGAATATATTCAGATTTTGTTATCAAGAAATGCAGCGAAAAGTACAATAAATGTAAAATGCACATGAATGACATAGTGTAATGTTTGGATTCAGTCTTGTGTCACAGTGAAGTGTTGTCCTCACTTTGGTCTAATCAATTCACAATCATATCCAAACTGTTCCCTTTCAATTGCTACCATGGTTATGCATATGTTTTTAACATTTCTTCTGTAAGAAACATTTTCATCTAGCACTATAACATACAGGCCACTACAAGTGTAAATGGTTAAACCACATTAGGAGACCACTCTTGAGGTCTGTGAAAAATAGAAGACGGTGTAGTTACCCTTTAATGCAAGTGTGCACCAGCAAGAGACCATTGTTTGTTTAGCAATGTTTCTGTAGAGCTCATGTGGTTGCAGAGTTTGCAAAACAAATGGCCACTGGATTGATGCAAATAATCATGATATCATTCTGCCAGGTAGGCATAGCTTACATTTTGGGGGGGGGGGGGGGGGGCTTTGAATCTCTACCAGAAGGTCACCATTAGCATAATCGCTAACAGCTACACAAAGTGTAGACATACGCACCAATTACAGTCACACACACAGGGGCATTCCTGTGCTGTTTCAAGAAAGTTGAAGGAAAATACATTTAACTGTCTTATGATTAACTAGGGCAAACACATTTAGTTGATTTCCTTTCCTTTTTGGCATATTTATGAAATCAGTTTAACATTTTCACACGTACCAACACACCAGGTGTGATCATTCTACAGTGGTCCCTGTAGTGTACGATCAAACCGGTGTGATTAGAACGTGTATTTAGAACATCCAGTTTCGAATGATGCAACAATCAGCATTTGAGGAGGCCACACTGTTTTTTCAGAAACATTTTGCACAAACACAGTCCCTACAAAGTTATGTCCTGAATGTGAGCAGTTTATTTTTGGATGCAATGTTCAGACATTCACAGAAGTAGCTACAGCATAACACAATCATCCAATCCGGAAAAATGTAGAATACACTTGTCCTAGCGCTAACTGAGGAAAGATCGACATAACACAAGCGGTCATACTTTTATAACTCCCAGCTGACAGAAACGACTATATTAATTAGCTAATAGCAATTACTAGTTATAATTAATCACATTAATTGAGTAAAACACTTTCTAGAAATCGCAACTGTAATCCAACGATGGGTAGTTTGTGCGCGCCGCCATGCTTGTTTTTTTCCGTGTCAACCAAAGATAATAAGAGGAGACAAGATGAGTTTGGTCTGTTTATAGTTTGCATGTTGAAGGGGGGGGGGGGGTGTCGTCTACGATCATCCACTTCAATTCCATCACTTCCGAAAGTTTACCCGAAAGATGAGTGAACCATTCATTCACCTCATTATAACATCTTTGGTCTGGCAGATTATGTGACACCCAGAATACATTATAATATAATAGTATAATGTCAACAAACATGGCGCCACACATAGCTGGCAAATAGCTTAACTCATTATAATCAGTACAACCTTCAAAAAAGTATTTTACAAACATCATAGGTGTCCATTACAATATATGCAATAATCGGAATGCATTATTTGTCACCCGTAATTGAAAACGTGAAAAAAACTGTAAATACATTATGCTCCATACATACATGCATACGTATACAGTTGAGGTCGGAAGTTTACATACACCTTAGCCAAATAGATTAAAATAATTTTTTCACAATTCCTGACATTTAAAAAAATTCCCTGTCTTAGGTCAGTTAGGATCACCACTTTATTTTAAGAATGTGAAATGGCAGAATAATAGTAGAGAGAATGATTTATTTCAGCTTTTATTTCTTTCATCACATTCCCAGTGGGTCAGAAGTTTACATACACTCAATAAGTATTTGGTAGCATTGCCTTTTAAATTGTTTAACTTGGGTCAAACATTTCGGGTAGCATTCCACAAGCTTCCCACAATAAGTTGGGTGAATTTTGGCCCATTCCTCCTGACAGAGCTGGTGTAACCGAGTCAGGTTTGTAGGCCTCCTTGCTTGCACACGCTTTTTCAGTTCTGCCCACAAATTATCTATGGGATTGAGGTCAGGGCTTTGTGTCCAATACCTTGACTTTTTTTGTCCTTAAGCCATTTTGACACAACTTTGGAAGTATGCTTGGGGTCATTGTCCATTTGGAAGACCCATTTGCGACCAAGCTTTAACTTCCTGACTGAAGTCTTGAGATGTTGCTTCAATATATCCACATAATTGGGATAATTGGGATAATCGGTTGGGATGGTGTTCTTCGGCTTCCAAGCCTTCCCCTTTTTCCTCCAAACATAACGATGGTCATTATGGCCAAACAGTTCTATTTTTGTTTCATCAGACCAGAGGACATTTCTCCAAGAAGTACGATCTTTGTCCCCATGTGCAGTTGCAAACCGCTTCTTCCTTGCTGAGCGGCCTTTCAGGTTATGTCGATATAGGACTCGTTTTACTGTGGATATAGATACTTTTGTACATGTTTCCTCCAGCATCTTCACAAGGTCATTTGCTGTTGTTCTGGGATTGATTTGCACTTTTCGCACCAAAGTACGTTAATCTCTAGCAGACAGAACGCGTCTCCTACCTGAGCGGTATGATGGCTGCGTGGTCCCATGGTATTTATACTTGCGTACTATTGTTTGTACAGATGAATGTGGTACCTTCAGTCATTTGGAAGGATGAACCAGACTTGTGGAGGACTACAAATTTTTTCTGAGGTCTTGGCTGATTTCTTTAGATTTTCCCATGATGTCAAGCAAAGAGGCAAAGAGTTTGAAGGTAGGCCTTGAAACACATCCACAGGTACACCTCCAATTGACTCAATGATGTCAATTAGCCTATCAGAAGCTTCTAAAGCCATGAAATAATTTTCTGGCATTTCCAAAGCTCTTTAAAGGCACAGTGAACTTAGTGTATGTTAACTTCTGACCAACTGGAATTGTGATACAGTGAATTATAAGTGAAATAATCTGTCTGTAAACAATTATTGGAAAAATTACTTGTGTCATGCACAAAGTAGATGTCCTAACCGACTTGCCAAAACTATAGTTTGTTAACAAGAAATTACAACCTAAGTGTATGTAAACTTCGACTTCAACTATACATACTTTATGCGCCTACAGTAGAAACGACAACATGATATACTTGCTTTGCAAGTACCATTCATTAATTCATGTTCTTCTGTGTCCTTGTCATTTGTATGCCAAGCACAAACATTTCTGCAGAGGTGTTTTGTTGTGTTGCAATCGAAACCTCAGGAGAAATTCTGCTCATTAGCGCGCCTTTCTTGACACGATATCACTGAGCTGTAGTGGCAAGCTGCCTCTGTGATCATTGTTTTAAGACTTTTTCACTCGCTTTTCATTCACATTTGAAACTATACCTCATCATGTTATGTAAATCTTTTCCCTCTGCATCCAAGACTATACTAAATGAACCATTTAAAAACCTTTATTTAAAACATAGACTTTGGAATGTCTCTCAATACTGTGCCATTTCATCTGGAGCCTGCCAACACATTGAGGGATGTCTACTGACACCATTTTAGATCGTCTTTAACAACGAATGTCTACATCTGACCTTCTAAGTCCTAAAATGTTCATCTAAAATAGGCATTGTTTTACATACCGTATGTATTGTATGTTGGAAGACAAATGCAGGCCTGCTTCCAGCAGGTGCACTCAAGAACATACTGACAAGGGCAAGCAGTTGACTTCACTGTGTGAATCCGAGTAAGATACACTGAGCTGAACCTTTTGTACAATTTAAGTTGAGTCAGCGCATCTCACAGGCACGCTATCAGATATTTCCCCCGAAACCAATTTATTGCACAGTGTTTCTCTCGAATAGCACTCTTGGCTTTGAAACAATAGCAGGGGAAAGTTTGCATAGAGTAGAGAGGAGTTAAAACGCTTAATTCGCTTGGAAGGTGTTGGCTGATGGAGACATCGCCTTGCCTAGGACCTGAAGACAGCCGGTGTCGCTCCTCGAGGAATAGAGCAGCCATTTAGCCTACTGGCTACATTGGTGAAGTGACCTGAATCTTAGGGAGGTGGATATAATAGCTGTAGGCTTAAGCTTTAGTAGTCTTATGGAAGCAGACAAGTATGTCTCTGGATATGGCATATACTCTGACATAGTGTTTATTTAGACATATCTGTCAAATCTGACATGTGAGATTTAAGCTTTTAGCAAGTACAGCTCTGTTTTGGATACAACACACTAATGACCCAGGTGAGAGATCCATTCTCGCTCATTAGTTGAAATTAACAAATACAGTAGGCTCCAAAAGTATTGGGACGGTGACACGTTTTCGCTTGTTTTGGCTCTGTATGGAAATAATAAAATGACTATGATGTTAAGGTGCAGACTGTCAGCTGTAATTGAAGGGTATTTTTATTCATTTCAGGTGAACCGTTTAGAAACTACACCACTGTTTGTACATAGTCCCCCATTTTAGGGGACAAAATGTATTGGAACAAATTCACTTAGATGTGTATTAAAGTAGTCAAACATTTAATATTTGGTCCCATATTCCTAGCACGCAATGACTACACCAAGCTTGTGACTCTCCAAACTTGTTGGATGCATTTACTGTTTATTTTGGTTGTGTTTCAGATTATGTTGTACCCAATAGAAATTAATGGTAAATAATGAATTGTGTCATTTTGGAGTCATTTTTATTGTAAATAAGAATAGAATATGTTTCCAAACACTTCTACGTTAATGTGGATGCTACCATGATCACAGATAGTTCTGAATGAACCGTGAATAATGATGAGTGAGAAAGTACATTTTTTTTGTCACTGTCCCAATACTTTTGGAGCTCACTGTAGGTTCAGTAAAACACCTTCACTCAATCAGATGACAAAACATTTTCAACTCTGCACCTTAGAGACTATTGGCATTGACTCTCCACACATTCAAGACTACATTACACACACACACGCACGCACACACACACACACACGCACACGCACACACACACACACACACACACACACACACACACGCACACATACACACACACTGTCAACGCTGCTGTACAATTTATATACTTTTTATTCAACTGCTCAACCAAGACACTATTGACTTTATAACTTCATACTTTATACTGTATATCCTAATATCCTATTGTGTATACTACGTGTGTACTATATTGTGTATACAACTATATATACAATTTTTTAATTACTTTAAAATAATTATATATATTATATTCTTTATTTGACTTTGAATATTATTGATATTGATATTTGTACTGCATTGTTGAGGAGAGCATGCAAGTAAGCATTTCACTGTACCATTTATACCTGGTCCATTCAGGCCAGGTCCATTCAGCAGTAAATGTGAGGGAGCAGAGGTAAATTAGTGACGGACACATTTATGGACCCGCTTCCTGACCTTCTTGATTGTGCTGAATGGTATTTGGCATGGCACAGCCTAGAACTATCCGGTGGGTGTCAACTTAAGTCCAACAGGAGCATTTCACAAACTGGTGCTGCCCCATTAAAGCACGGAATATCCAGGAATTGTTAATTATGACCAAATATTGTGTTTTGGGGATATACAGTTGTGTAAACATACAATTTATAGCTTCAACATGTTTTTAAAAGCTTTTATGACAAACTCATGGACTGTCGGTCCTTGCGTCCATGGCTCTGTTAATGAATTTGAGAGTTCTGCTTACGTTTCCCCAGCCCCAATCCTCAGATTTATACCTAACCAAGTGGCTGGGCTTAAACACTAACTCTGGATTGTGGTTTTAAAGAGGTGTAACTGATTGTTTAGAGGTCAACTGTTCACCCCCTGGTGGGTTTCATATTTTTTTCTCCAGTGAGTTTCTTAATTGAAATTAATTGATTGTGTTCTATTAAGAACAGAGGATAATATAACAATTATTAAGTTAATGGCTTGAGTGAAGTGAAGCAGATAATCGGACATGGTTGTCTCAATTAGCATTAATGCATTCATTTAACTCATAGTTATCCATGTACATTACAGTGCCTCGTATAATGAATTGTTAATTTCTGAGAAAAATAACATGAAGTACAACATAAGAATCAAGTAGCAGTCATATTTAGCAGTGTAACACTGCTAGTCCTACAGGAGGGAGCTTTGGGGGGTGGATATAATAGCATGCTGTGAGGATACACAGACATGAAAGATAAATAACCCAAGTGTATTGCAGTAAGCATCGGCCTGATAGAAACAGCTTTCCACTGTCAGAGGACATTGCCTATTATTTTTCTAAAACAGACTGTATCTATGGGGGGGAGGGTGAAATCATCAAAAGACTTGAAATGCTAAGGGTAATGGTTGTACTGTAAAGCAATTCGAAGACTGGTGGTATAGTGTCTGAAGGATAAATAGCACCAGAAATAATGCACCAAAATAATATATATAATACAATAAATAATAGTATTTAGCCTTCATTTCATGTACGTCAAAGGAGAAAGTAAGAAACTCCTCACTTCAGTTTAAGAAAAATCTGACAGAGCTCTCCTTTTGTACATTTATACCAGATGAATTGTGTAATTATGTAGAGTTATTCCTAAATAGTTGGCTACTCCTAGAGATTTTGCAATTTCATGACAAATTGGAAAACATATTTCACATCTGCAGCAATTAACAGTCACCAAACAATGATTCAAGACCCTGTATGGCATTTACCTGGCGTCTAATATATAACTGACAAAATTGCCCTTCTAAGGCAAATGATAAAGTCATTACTTACTGTCTGTAATAAGCAAACATTAGAACTTGTATTGTCTAAAATAAACGACCAATTTGAGCCAATGTGCTGTACATGCTCTAACCAAACATTGTGCATTTTAACTCATTCCCACATTGACAAAACACAGCTGAAACCTATTTATATTTTTAAATTGCAATACAGCACAAAAGTCATTAAGAAACAAGACAAGAGTAAACATGTCGTCACCGACAAATGATGCATCGCCCCCCTTTGGGCCAATCAGTGTCATTTTGTAAATGACGGATCTCTATGCCAATGATGCATTCACCCAAGTTTCGTCAAAATCGGGCTAGCTGTGTCTGATATATTGCGTGTGACTAACGTACGTACAGTTGATTACTATAGTGGCCTCCTAAATGCCGGATCTCTATGGCAAGACACATCATTCACCAAAGTTTAGTCAAAATCAGGGCAGTGGTGTCTGAGATATCGCGTGGGTTAGTTAGACTCATATCCCTGAGCATGTGTGCCAAATTTCAAACAGACCAAGAGATATAAACATGTGCCCATTATAGCACCACTGTGTGGTTGATATGAATGTTCTTGCATATGTTGAGTCTTGACACGGTTTGCAACATGTGTACCAAATTGCAATAGAATACGAATATCCTTTACTGGTTTATACGCATTTATGTGCCAGACCACACCTACCTGAATGTTTAGTGGTCAATGTTTATTGGTCAGTGCAGCCATGTTTTAGGTGCTAGTCTGGAAAATATTGTGTTGAGAAACCTTTGTCCATAAATGCGACTTATCAAGTTTGGTGCAGATCGGTCATTCGGTGCCAGAAGAGTAGCCTTTTAAATGTTTTTGACAAAATTCAAAATGACAGAAAATTAATCATGGCAAACCTTATGCGTCCTTGAGGGAAATGTGTTCCTTGTGAGGAGAGGGACCTGTGTACCAGATTTCATGACTTTAGGTCCAACGGGGTGAGGGGCATGACCTTTCAAAGTTTTCATTTTCAATCTCTTGTTTGTAAATTCCAGAACTCTATGGCAAGACGCATCATTCACCCAAGTTTCGTCAAAATCGGGCCAGTTCTAAGATATATATTTTTTATTTAACTATGAAAGTCAGTTAAGAACAAATTCTTATTAACAATGATGGCCTACACAGGCCAAACCCGGACGATGCTGGTCCAATTGTGCGCCGCCCTATGGGACTCCTAATCACGGCTGGTTTACAGCCTGGATTCAAACCAGGGTGTCTATAGTGAGGCCTTTAGCACTGAGATGCGTGCCTTAGACCGCTGCACCACTCGGGAGCCCATATAGCATGTGACTAACATACAAACAAACATACAGACCGAGACAGATCCACAGTACCCTCCCCAACTTCATCATGAGGGACAACAGTAAACATTTTGTCCCCCACGAATGATGCAGCGACCCCGCTTGGGCCAATTGCGATATTGTGTGTGACTAACAAATTTCAGTTATCGTGTGTGACCACAGATGATCCATTATATTGACCAAATACTCCAGTGGCCGCTCTAACAATGAAAATTAATGTCTTAAAAATGGAAAGCAGTCAGGAGGAGGCAAGATCAGGTGGGACCACTCTAGCCAATGAGAGGGTTGACAGAGAGATTGCAAACCTGCTAGGGCTTGGCAATATGGCCAAAATATATTATTTAATATATTATTTACTTTTTTTGACAGTATGGTAATTTACGTTATTTTATGTATTTGAATATTACAAATTCTACATTTGCATTAGAACTAGTGCGTGACCCTAGGGTGGCAACACATAAATTCTAACTGATTTCAATGGGTCTTTCTTCATTGGTCTTTCTCCATCTAACTGATTGTTTTATACTGTTGAATTAAACTTCAACCCCAAAACATTTTCTACATTTTCATCAATTTCTGCATTTCCTGCACTCATTTGAGATCATTTACACACTGCCACGTAGGGCTGCACAATATGGGCAAAAAAATCTAGGCCTTATTTTTAACCAAATGTTACAATTGCGATTTGACTAGCAATTGACTTCCATGTTCTAATCATGGAAATAGAATGATTATTCGAATTCTATAGTTAGAATAAAGTAGTGGGCACCTTGAATACAGTGTTTGACATGAAAATGCCAGGGAGGAGTTATTTTGACATGGTAGGAACCAAAGTCTTGGTGGGTGTTTTCTAGGGGAACGGTATATAGTAAAATACGGTATACCGCCCAGCCCTTAGACCAGCCATGGTACTGACATTTTAGATGACTCAGAATCAACAACAATAGTATAATTTCTTCCAGATTATTCTGAGTCAGAGACCACTACATCAGTTAAGCATATTAAATGAGTGGTGTGTTTTGTGTTATGAGAGTTGGTGAGGATTGACTTGATTACTCATCGCTCTGCACTGCCTGGGCCAGAGGACTACAGCAACTATATTTTATTTTTGCACAACAGTGACTCTGCAAAAAACAGAGAGATAACACTCTGAGGTACACTGACTGAATGATTGACTGAAGCATCTACAGTAAAATCTCTTTGCGCTACTGTGTACTCATCACACAAACCCTTATAGCATACCTCCACAGTGAAATCCAGTCAACATCTGGGACAATTCATACAGATGGATGGACGACCAAACAGTCCCTCTCCAGAGTGTACAGAAATATGAGGTGTGATATAGTCTTCCTCTTTCACCCGCTCAGCTCTGGGACTACAGTAAATTGGGATGAAGATGTCCATAGCCACAACCGTGACATCCAGCCTTTCTATACCCTCTTCAGCTTTCCTTCAGAGGCAGCGCAGCAGCCATAGCTAAAGGGCAACATCAGGATCAGTGCTTCTCATTTGTCTTTTCACAGTGGAATTGGCTTTCATTTGGCACAATTTAGCAGACATGAAAAAATCAGTAGTTTGCAAATCAGCATGAATAAATATTTGACATTATCAAATAATCTTGGTCTACAAAGTCATGCATTTTCTCCAACGCTATGTCCACATTGTCCAATTTGTAAGTCGCTCTGGATAAGAGCGTCTGCTAAATGACTTAAATGTTAAATGTAAATGTAGCCTAGCAGTTAAGAGCATTGGGCCAGTAACTGAAAGGTTGCCGCTTCAAATCCCCCGAGCCAGTAAAGTGGAAAAATTTGCCATTCTGCCTCTTGAGCAAGGAAGTTAACCCCTAACAATTGTTCCCCAGGCACAGATGATATCCATTAAGGCAGCCACCTGCACCCCTTTGAGTCATAGGGGTTTGGTTAAATGCATTCATTTGTGCAACTGACGAGGTATCCTCTTCCCCACATCAATTATTAGCTTTCTAGCTCTACAGACTTTTTTCTCAAACTTTCGACGGTTACATTGTTGCATCAAAACGAAATCAAAAACAAACGTATTAATTGAATCTTAAAGAGATGTGGGACCAACTGGTGGACAACTCATTAAAAAAAGTGTGATGTGCAAAGCGACCGTACACAGACAGACAGACAGACAGACAGACAGACAGACAGACAGACAGACAGACTTTATTGGAACAGCTTCAGGTCCTTGTTGAAATGACTCTATCCATTTAGCAATTTACATACATTGAATACATTAAGTAGTTTCACTTCAACAGTGAACAGTTTATGTCTGTGGGGATAACATAAGAATGTTGTAAATAGAGAGTTAGCCGTTGGTTTGGGTGGGCCCATGCTAGACTGAGTGTGTGTGCTTCTCAAAGAGGAGCATATTATACTGGTATGATGATACTTAATGAAATGTTATACAGCCAACAAATGGTGTTTCAGTGACACAAACCAGTGAGTAATAGGTAATTATTTCCGTAGTAATAAATACGCAACATAAATAATAGTCTCTGGACAATAAAATCAATTGCTACCAAATGTAATCTTTATGTATTATGTTGCAATGAGTTTAATGTTTGATTTTACAGGTGAAGAAGATAAACAGAAACTTCCCAGTTAATCAACAGGTAAGCTATTACTACTACTACTACTACTACTACTACTAGGCCTACTACTAGTAGTAGTAAGGCAGTATGGTCCGGTACATCGTCCCAGTAAAATAAATAGTGGGGGTACACCTTACCAGTAAAACATGAGCCTATCACAATTAATACAACATGCCCAAAAAAACTATAGGCTAGTACCCTATTAGTTAACATTACTGCATATCAGACACACTAACAATGTGTGAATTGACTGGAAAACGGGTGGTATACACTCCAAATTGTGTTGTGGTTTAAGGAGAACACTTACATATTGAGTGGCTGAGACGCTTGCAACAAGGCGGAGATAAGTTGCTGAGATCGAGGCGCACGTGGACAACAGTGGATGATGCATCAATTCAGGCTAAGTGTAGGCCTAATGACAATCTCAGAATGTCATTACACTACACGTAGGTGTTTTGTAACAGATGTCTCTTTCCATTCAACAAATTGCAAATGCAAAGTGCACTGTTGGGTTTTGGAAAACAACAAATATTTAAAGAGCAGCATTAAAATAACAGAAGCGGGGCTATATACAGGGGGTACCGGTTCAGAGGCAATGTGTGGGGGCACAGGTTGGACGAGGTAATTGAGGTAATATGTACAGGTAGGTCGAGGTAAAGTGACTATGCATAGATTACAAACAGAGAGTAGCAGCAGCATAAAAGAGGGGGTGGGGGGGGGCAATGTAAATAGTCTGGGTAGCCATTTGATTAGCTGTTCAGGAGTCTTATAGCTTGGGGGTAGAGGCTGATAAGAAGCCTTTTGGACCTAGACTTGGCGCTCCATGTCCGCTTGCCGTGCGGTAGCAGAGAGAACAGTCTATGACTAGGGTGGCTGGAGTCATTAACAATTTTTAGGGCCTTCCTCTGATACCGCCTGGTATAGAGGTCCTGGATGGCAGGAAGCTTGGCCCCAGTGATGTACCGGACTGTACGCACTACCCTCTGTAGTGCCTTGCGGTCAGAGGACGAGCAGTTGCCATACCAGGCAGTGATGCAACCAGTCCGGATGCTCTCGATGGTGCAGCTGTAAAACTTTTTGAGGATCTGAGGACCCATGCCAAATCTTTTCCGTCTCCTGAGGTGGAATAGGCTTTGTCGTTGCTTCTTCACGACTGTCTTGATGTGTTTGGACCATGATAGTTTGTTGGTGATGTGGACGCCAAGGAACTTGAAGTTCTTAACTTGCTCAACTACAGCCCTGACGATGAGAATGGGGGCGTTCTTGGTCCTCCTATTCCTGTAGTCCACAATCATCTCCTTTGTCTTGATCACGTTGAGGGAGAGGTTTTTATCCTGGCACCACACGGCCCTATAGGCTGTCTCATCGTTGTCGGTGATCAGGCATTCTACTATTGTGTTGTCGACAAAATTAATGATGGTGTTGGAGTCGTTCCTGGCCATGCAGTCATGGGTGAACAGAGAGTACAGGAGGGGACAAGGCACGCACCCCTTAGGGGCCCCTGTGTTGAGGATAAGCGTGCAGATGTGTTGTTACCTCCCCTTACCACCTGGGGATGGTCCGTCAGGAAGTCTAGGATCCAGTTGCAGAGGGAGGTGTTTAGTCCCAGGGTCCTTAGCTTAGTGATGAGCTTAGAGGGCACTATGGTGTTGAACGCTGAGCGGTCGTCAATGAACAGCATTCTCACATAGTTGATCCTTTTGTCCAGGTGGGAAAGGGCAGTGTAGGGTGCAAAATAGATTGCATCATCTGTGGATCTGTTGGGGCGGTATGCAAAGGGTTTCTAGGATAATGGTTTTGATGTGAGCTATGACCAGCCTTTCAAAGCACT
Organism: Salvelinus fontinalis; assembly: GCF_029448725.1. Taxonomy (NCBI): domain Eukaryota; kingdom Metazoa; phylum Chordata; class Actinopteri; order Salmoniformes; family Salmonidae; genus Salvelinus; species Salvelinus fontinalis. Next base: position 33,455,634 of record NC_074690.1, on the reverse strand, counting down.
TCATGGCTACAGACGTGAGTGCTACGGGTCGGTGGTCATTTAGACAGGTTACCTTAGTGTTCTTGGGCACAGGGACTATGGTGGTCTGCTTGAAACATGTTGGTATTACACACTCAGTCAGGAACAGGTTAAAAATGTCAGTGAAGACACTTGTCAGTTCATGCTCGGAGTACATGTGCTGGTAATCCGTCTGGCCCTGCGGCCTTGTGAATATTGACCTGTTTAAAGGTCTTACTCACATCGGCTACGGAGAGCGTGATCACACAGTCGTCCGGAACAGCTGATGCTCTCATGTGCTTCAGTGTTGCTTGCCTCAAAACGAGCATAGAAGTATTTAAGCTCGTCTGGTAGGCTTGTGTCACTAGGCAGCTCGTGGCTGTGCTTCCCTTTGTAGTCTCTAATAGTTTGCAAGCCCTGCCACATCCGATGAGCATCGGAGCCAGTGTAGTACGATTCAATCTTAGTCCTGTATTGACACTTTGCCTGTTTGTTGGTTCATCTGAGGGCATAGCGGGAGTTCTTATAAGCGTCCGGGTTAGAGTCCCGCTCCTTGAAAGTGGCAGCTCTACCTTTTAGCTCAGTGCGGATGTTGCCTGTAATCCATGGCTTCTGGTTGGGGTATGTATGTACGGTCACTGTCAGGACGACGTCATTGTTGAACTTAGTGCTGGTAGAAATGAGGTAAAACGGATTTAAGTTTCCCTACATTAAAGTCCCCGGCCACTAGGAGCACTGCCTCTGGATGAGCATTTTCCTGTTTGCTTATGGCCTTATATCAATCAAATGTATTTATAAAGCCCTTTTTACCTCAGCTGATGTCACAAAGTGTTGTACAGAAACCCAGCCTAAAACCCCAAACAGCAAGCAATGCAGGTGTAGAAGCACGGTGGCTAGGAAAAACTCCATAGAAAGGCCAGAACCTAGGAAGAAACCTAGAGCGGGACCAGGCTCTGAAGGGAGGCCAGTCCTCTTCTGGCTGTACTGGGTGGAGATTATAACAGTACATGGCCAAGATGTTGAAACGTTCAAAGATGACCAGCAGGGTCAAATAATAATATTCACAGTGGTTGTAGAGGGTGCAACAGGTCAGCACCTCAGGAGTAAATGTCAGTTGGCTTTTCATAGCTGATCAATACAGCTCATTGAGCATTGAGTGCAGTCTTAGTGCCAGCATCGGTTTGTGGTGGCAAAGTAGTTAAAACGCTGTCAGTTCCACTTTAAACTTTAGGGCACCGTTTACTTTGTGTGCTAAACGTGAAATGTTTTTTTACAATTGGAAATAATAGTTGTACATTTAGTCCGGGTAATACTTAATGGTTCTGTTTTTGTATTCTTATGATTAGGACCTACTTACTGGATTATTATGTCAGAGTTGATGAACTGCTTATCCTTTAACATCATGCTGTGTGACTGCTGTCTTTCCATGGGCCCTATACAGTGGTGTAGTGGTGGCTGGAGAAGTGGGTATACTCTAATTTTGCCCAAAAGTTCCCAAACAGCCCGCCCAGCGAAAGAAAGGCTCCCTGTGTGAAAAATCAGTTTTCCTAGAAATGTTTCAGATTTTCACTCTCAAATCACCCTTTTTTTATAGAATACAATGTGATGGTCTTAAGTCCACAACAATGCTTAAACCACATCAATCTGATTGGCTCCCCGGTGGGTGGGCCTCTGTCCACCCAGGCCCATCCATGTCTATGCCCCTGATGCAAACAACATATGATGACAATTGTGCATCACAATAGCCGACTAACCAACACTTCGGACTAAACTTTTTCAATACCTGGTTTGCATACCCATTGTTGCCTTAGTTAGCATTTACTGTTGAAATGTCTTTCCTACCCTACCGGCTACCGATGTCATTCTTCTGTGAGCTACTCCATGCCAAAACCAGTTGAGAACTGCACACTCTTGCTGCCCGCTGAAACTAGACTATGTGTGCGGCACGCATGTGCATATATTTCACGTGCTTTGCGATTGTGTAGGCTACTTTTTGCATGATTTCTCTATTAATTGATAAGTCGTATACCTCCACTAGACTACTTTGATATGCATCAGTAGGGATTAAGAAGTGAGTGTAAGCAATGCCTACTGAATTTTTGGGGGGGTATATGGCTTACCTGCGTATACCCTACACTACACAACTGGCCCTTTGTGTTTTACAAAAGGTGCACTCTCCTACATGAGTGCGCTGGTATTACGGTTGCTGTCCTTTCAGAATCACAAACCTGTCACACACTGAAGACCTATAGGTTCACCACTGTGCAAACATGTGTATAATAGTTATAAAGGCTGTTAAGATATTCATGTTTCAAGATAGGAGTGTATATATTTGGCCTTGCTAAGCGGTTTTGTGGGCTGGCTGAATGGAAACGGATAATTGTGACTTTTGTACTCCGCTGGTGTCGGGAAGAAATTATGAGTCCTCACTCTCCGAGACCGAGTCAAGACCAAACACAAATGTGGGCTAGTGATAAAAAAAAATCTCCATTTAATCAATATTAAAATCAGGCTGTAACACAACAAAATGTGGAAAAAAACTTTTTGGTGATATCCAATTGGTAGTTACAGTCTTGTCCTACGGACTCAGGAGAGGCAAAGGTCATGTTTACACCAAAACACGACCCTGCCAAACCACACAACCTGGAAGCCAACCGCACCAATGTGGAAACACCATCCAGCTGAAGAGCACAATGGGACAAGGAAATCCCAGCAGGACAAACCCTCCTCTAACCATTGTGCACCGCCTCATGGGTGTCCCAGTCACAGCCAGCGATTGAACCCAGGTATGTTGTGATGCCTCAAGCACTGTGATGCAGTGCCACTCGGGAGGCCTCGGGTGTGAATACTTTCTGAAGGTACTTTTTGATTGGTTGATTATGCTACACAAAGATAAATAATTTAAATTAGTTAATAGTTTGATTTATTGCACCTGTTACTGAGATGGTTGTTCCGGTTTATATGATTTATGTAGTCTCTTTAATGAATTAATTTTCCCTACCCTGGCAGTCATTCTGAATGCAGGTTGCAGTTGACTAAACGTTACAATTGTTAGATATCCTTACTTTGTCTGGATTCCAATAGGAATTACACATCACTTTGCAAGCAAGCATAATGTGACTTGCAGGCCTGATGTGGCCAGTAAACCAGGAGTTTCAGACCACAGTGTTAGGGTATAACTAGGCTCTCAAAGAAATGCTTTATGATATACGTTATGTATTGTCAAAAATAGTTTAATTTGAAAGATAACAACATCTGATAAAAGTGTTATAGCACATTAGAACCATTCATGGAGGGTTCTAGGTATAGAACCGTTCTTTGAGGATTCTATGAAGAACCACTTACAGAAGGTTCTACCTAGCACCAAAAAGGCTTCCCCTATGGGGACAAGCTGAAGAACCCTATTGGGTTCTATTTGGCATCTATTTTTCTACGAGTGTACTTAATGACATTACAATGTGACACTGTAGATAGGAGAGTCATGCCTGGTTGACACCTGGTCACAGTACCCTATTGGCCAATTTCCCTCAAGCCTGATGTTCTTGACAGAGATCTTTGATTTATAGTATGAGCTGTATGGGGAGAGGGGGTATAGTCGGAACATAAACATGTCAATGACATGTCACTACCTTTTCATTCCATAGGAACTAGGATCTGTCACTATACTGTACATCAACCAAATTGCTACCTTTGACCATTGACCTACACTGCTCAGTAATCCTTTCTGAAGAATTTGTAAGAATTACAGCATATTGATGATAAGGCCATGATACAGACCTAACAGGTATAGCCTATCCTATGGTTTCATTGAGCTCAGCAAGCAGCTTACATTGAGTACAAATGAAGAGTGTGTCCATCAAATCTAGCTAGGTTTTAACCTCCATCTTAAAGCCAATGGATGGTAGCACAATGGGCATCGGGTAGCCTAGCAGTTAGAGTTTTGGGCCAGTAGCCAAAAGGTCACTAGTTCAAATCCCTGAGCTGACAAGGTGAAACATCAGTAGATAAGCAAGGCACTTAACCCTAATTGCTCCAGGATCACTGTTGATAAAGGCTATCCCTGGCTGTTACCCCACTTTCTGGGGGTGTCTCAACGAGAATTCATAATACATTTCTAATTCACACATGCTGTATGCATTCATATGCACTTCTACATGTGTGAAATAGCACAAATATAAGCACCCACCAAATGATTATAAGTTAATATACACCAACTGACCCCTCAAGTTATTTAGTTGATTTGTCTTTACTTTAACAAACATTGCTGTAAGAAGTGTGGAAATGTTAAATATATATTCATAATAGATAATAAATATTCAGGAGGGGCTTTCAAGTAAATCTATATACCTTCCTAAAAGGTATTAAAACCAGAATAGAGACTATAGTTTGGTTGCCATGGGGCTGGTGATATATTAGGCCAAGCTGGTATTGCATGTATTCCACATTATTAGCTCCAGAAGACTAACAATCAGTAGGCTGTACAACCATGTAAATAACTGGAATATGATTAATACCAGCAACTGCCTTACCGTGGCAGCAGAATTCCATCATCTACAAGTCTATATCATACAAAAATGACCATGTCGATAATATGGGCAGTGTATTGCCTTGCACTTCAACCTTGTTTTACATCATTGTGGATAGAAAGAGGACTGACACGGCACTAGCTGAAGGAACTGCGTGTGCCTATACATTTGGACACGTCAGACGGCAAAAGAGGCTACTGCATGTTGCAACCTAAATTCCTTTCATATTTTACACTTAATGGGTTCTCTATCATAATCTGAATGAACTGTTCCCTTTCGTAGGCTACATTACGCATATGTGAGAGCCAATGATCATAGATTGTTAGGCTACTTATTAGATATTAGATAGATCATGAAGAGCATAGCCTACTGGCTTCTGAATTAGGCTTTATGAAAGTGATAGTCTACATATGGCGTATAAATAAAAGTGAACGTTTTTAAAGGTACAGTTAATACATTATATTGTCTCATATACTAGTGGGCTATATCCCACTACAGTGAATTACAATCTTAAATGCAAATTACATTGTATTATACAATATAAATCGAGAAGTTGACTTGGAATATTTATATATAGCTTACCTGATTTTCTGGTAACAGGTGGTGATGATATTGGATCCAGTCGGCCCCTTACATCAATCCCTGCTGAAATATCTTTATTTATTCAGTCAAGGCTGCAGAATCTAAAAAATCTATGGGAAATCATAGCCTACCTATCCTTGTGCCACCGTCGCCCACGATATCCACACACTGAGGCAGTGTGCGAAACCGTTAAGCATCCCACACTTAGCCTAGGCTACACGAGAAACGTGTAATTTTTCTCTCCATATTTCTCCAGCAGAAACGAGACAGGGCATCCTTTCCTTCGACAGTCGACGCCAGCAAGGCATGGGATAGATACAGTTTCACATTTTCCCTTACCGTGCGCCCTGGTGCCAAAATGACTGGCTAAAAATCATATGCGATTTGTTTAAACTCACGTCAATCGCCTCAGTTGTTAATTTTACTCACGGACCACTCACATTTCTCCCAATGAGGAAATTACTGTGAATGTACGTTCACCGTTGATTAAGAAAATCAATTATGCACATAGCCTAAGATAAGTACAAGCAAAATGTCTCCGGTCCAAGGAGCGCTTTAAAAGGCAATTATCGGCGAGCACTGCGGTATGGTTTGGTTAGGGAATGCGTCCTGAAGAAAATTACCGCAAAAGCAGATACAAAGGAGCCAATTCAATGTGTATCTCACATCAGATCAGGAAACTCAGTTTCAACTCCTCAATACATTAACAGACAGCTGGGTTCAGTGCCGTAAGATCCTCTACCCTGCAGCCCTTATTGGGTGAGCAGCTGTGCAGGTTTTCCAGTTGCAGGTGTATTGCAATCAGAGCTATGTATAGCCATAAAGAGAGTAGGTCTACATATGTATATGATTGCAATAGTGTCTCTGTTTTTTTCTACACAACACACTGTCCCAAAGTCTAACACTTTACATGAAGTTGCTCGTATACCTGTGTAATAACTCTCATGACATTGTAATAACATTAAGTTGTTACATAGGACTTTAATAATTGCGTTCCCTTTTGTAAGTGCATTGAATTACCATCTTAACTACCAATTTTATACACAGTTGATTAAAGTGAGACCAATTTGAGCATCATAGACCTGAGAGATAAAATGGCCCTTATAAAAGAGTTAAATAAAGGTTAAATAACAAAATGTAATTTTAAAAAAATGTGAATTTGAATGCTATTATCACTTGCACAACATAAGGTTTCTTAGTCATGAATTCATCTCACAGGCATTTTATTCTCTTTTCAAAAATTAGTTATTGTTGTTTCAGGTGATTTTCTGATGATTGTTGATCTTATTTATAGAACATTTCATCAAATTAACACTTTGCTGCCCTGGACATGATCTGATTAGATTGAAGACGATGCACACCCATCTGTTTTAGCATCAAATCCCTATACAGTACTACAGTGGCTTGCGAAAGTATTCACCCCCTTGGCATTTTTCCTATTCTACTGCAATACAACGTGGAATTAACGCCAAAGGGGGATGAATCGTTTTGCAAGGCACTGTACCTTGTGAGTAACCCCTATATATTGGGTATCCATGTTGATTTAGATGCGGAAAGCTGCAGTATTGACTTGTGTTTTCACAAAAAAGGTGTGTTTTAAGTGCGGTATAGCTCATCCAAAATTTCAGTTAGTGCACACAGACTATCTTTGTGAAACATTGATGCCTTCTCACCATGGAAAACTTACGCACATTTACTTTGTGTTTTTTTGTTTATTTCGAAAAACCAATATAACAGAAAGTACAACACAACACTAACATTCAAACATGCAAAAATACAGATATTAACAAACATATGAGCTGCACATCCATTCCACAGTGTGTTGTCAGACAAATACACACATGGTCAGTCAAGACAGTTTATTAGGTCTCCCCCATCAAAAATGGAGCCATCCAACTAATTATACACAGATAACCCCTCCTACCCTCATAATTTAGCCAGGAAAGAAGGACATTATTTATTGTCTCCAATTAGGTTTTGAAGATAAGATAACCAGTTCACAATTAACTTTAAGTTAGCAACGCAATAAGATTTTTTTTAAATTGCTGAATTTGCCAATCTTATTTGATATGGGAACTATTCAAATGCATCCTTTGTTTCATTCATTTGGCCAAATAATGCCATTGCGAAGAGTTAACTGGACACAAGGGGGCGTAGAGTGATACATTTCCTTCTCCTTTGCAGGCTCCGCTCAGCAGACAGACGTAAATGTAATTATGCTGTTCAGACTGACCTTGAAAGCCAACTAGTTAGATTGACATTTGAAGGAAGAATACTTTATTGGATTATTGACAAGGAAATGTATGATTTACTACCTGCATTCACACTGACATCAGAGGAAGCTTCGTGGAGGACAATCCCATTCAATGACAATGTGAACAGTAATGGAGTTGGTTTCCACTATCCCCTGCTTGTGCATAAATTACATGTCACTGGATTGGGGAAAGGGTATACATCAATAAATAATCAAACATGTGTGTATGCTGTGTAGCACATAGGAAGCAATATCATTTAATACCATGCAGATGTGTTTTTACAATGATATCCCTCATTAAATTAGTCCTCCATGCCATTGAACAGGCTATCGATTGTCATGCCTTCTGAGCTATGCAACACACAACGCTCATTACCAACAACCTGCACATTCCGACGATTGCACTGGGATGTATCCTTATATCACAGCTGTCTCCAGCTACAAGCCCAAACACCATCACCACCACCACCACCACTAGTCCACAAATCTCCCCACTCCACACACAAATACACCTGTCTACCAAGAGGGTGGGTCTTGACTCCGCCCATTACAAATGTACGTGGTTTTAATTGGTTTGAAGACGCCTGACTTGTAAAGGAGTCTTGGGAGACTCCTCCCATGCACCTGATAGGGAGTATTTACAGCTCTTTACTGCTGCCTGCTGTACTGTTACAACAGCGCTCTCTGCACTACAATGACACTTCACTGGCGTATGCACTAAGGATTTCCGTCTCTGCAGTGATTTGTCGCGCCCTGAGGGGACCGTTATATTTACCAAAAAAAGTTTTATACCAAAGTTTCAGTCACATTTATTTTCCAAGATGCCACGATCGTTTCTTGTCAAGAAACATATTAACTCCTCTAAGAAGCCAAATTATAGCGAGCTGGAAAGCCCTACAGGTAAAGCAAATACGTTTTCTAAATCCATCGCTCAACAGATGCGTGGATTACACTGACATGCAACTAAATTGTTACAAGTTTACAAATTGACAGCGGCCAGGCTATTTTCCGAATACATAGTTGAAATGTATCCAGATTCATACTTTCATTGCATCTCCATGTCAAAGTCATTGCTACTTTGTAACTTTCTAATCTGTGCTCTTCAATGAGGGGATGTTATTCAGCTCTTTTTAAAATAAATAATACATGGACATATATAGGCCTATTATTACTATACAGTGAAGTTATTTTTAATCACCTAAATGTATGATTTTGTTTCTATTTTCAGTATTTATTTCACCGTATCTTTACAAAGGCCTCCCATTGCCTGTCATTCCTCAACCGGAGATCCTTAGCTCGGTCGCATACAACCCTATTACAGTATGGACTACAAGCAGTTTTCCGTTATCTCCGCTTCCAAGTGACCTCTCTCCCATTTCTGGATACCCCTCGTCGCTCTCTGACACCTCATCCAAAGACCACAGCGGCTCCGAGAGCCCCAGGAGCGATGAAGACGACCGGATGCTTACCAAACTTACAGATCCTCATGGAGTGGAGGCAGAGAAATTCCAATGTAGTTTGTGTAACAAATCCTATTCCACGTATTCTGGACTGCTTAAGCATAAGCAACTGCACTGCGACGCTCAGACGAGGAAATCTTTCAGTTGTAAATATTGCGAAAAGGAGTACGTCAGTCTTGGAGCGTTAAAAATGCACATTAGAACTCACACTTTGCCTTGTGTCTGTAAAATATGTGGCAAAGCTTTCTCAAGACCGTGGTTGCTTCAGGGACACATCAGAACGCACACTGGTGAGTAGCTATAAAGGTTTGGAGTGCCGTTACTGTACTACTTGGAAATATTGAAGATAGCCCACCATGCAGCTATTTCGTTTTAGGATAACTATGTGCAACAGTTTATGGAATATATCATTTATGATAACTGGTTTGAACTGTTTTTATTAAAGGTATGTATCATATACATATTGCAAAGTGCATTGCAATGCCTGTGTAAAACAGTTATATGTTATGTGGTAACTTATGTTAAAGGTGTGGTTTTCAGACTATGGAGTTTCATGATGTACAACATTTTATGTTCTGGTTTAAACTTTTCACAAAAGTAAAAGATTTGGACTTTTATGTCAAGCCATATCTCATGCTTGACATAATGTCAGGGAAGAACGATTTTGGCTCTAGTGTTTCCTAACCTTTACAGTGCAACATAAGAGTAACTATCAGTCCATGCTCTAGTTAAGTTATTACAGTTGATTATGGAGCAAATAGCCCTACATTATTAGGCCTATGTCAGTTTGTATATTTTATCCGCCTGTGAATACTGACACATTTCTTTCCCTTTCCCCTCTTACAGGAGAAAAGCCCTTCTCCTGCCCCCATTGCAGTAGGGCTTTTGCGGACAGGTCCAACCTCAGGGCTCACCTACAAACCCATTCGGATGTGAAAAAATACCAATGCAAGAACTGTTCCAAAACCTTCTCCAGAATGTCTCTTCTGCACAAGCATGAGGAATCTGGTTGTTGTGTAGTACATTGAGACTGCTGGGCTGGGAGACAGTGCCACCACCAGAGACCTCTGGTACTTTCCAGTCCTCAAGAACTGTTCAGGGGATATTGCATAATGAGGCTTTGTAACCAAATATGCAAGACACTCTTTTACTGACTGACCAACAATCCATTTCATTTCAGTGTAAAAACAAATGCTCTGTCTGTCATGTGCTTTTCATTTTAAGCAGTATCTTTCTGCCATTGCAACCAGTGTTGAACTTTATGTTTGTTATACCATGTACCTTACAGTCATTGCTTTTCATGTACTTTTGAGAAGTGGAGAGATTTGAAATAATGTGCCTTCTCAAACACTTTGATGTTCTGACCAATCTCTCTCAGAGGATATATTTCCGGTTATGTCATAATATTTTTATTTTTTCTAAGAAACCACATAGGTATTCCACATGGTGTATGGTAACAAACGATAGAGACGGACTGTGCACAGTCAATGGAATATTTAAAGCCATCATAACTTAAGGAACAAGTGGAAAGACAATTTTTATGGTGACAGTATTACAACTCAATCACACAGTAACTGTTTTGCCAGCAGATAACAATACTTTTACCAAGTGCCTCACTTTGACTTGGCAATTAACTATTTTTCTAAAACAATTGTTTTCATTTATATTTTTATATATTTGAATGTAAGTGTGACTGAGATGATTGTATTTTTGACAGTGTGAATTGTGATACTGAATAAATGATTTTAATATTTTTGAGATGCTTTTAAAATAAAGATTCATAAAATGTTTGTAAAATGCTTGACTTCATTTTTCTGTGCAAGGACTGTGAATATCAGGGTATGGCATGATGACGTACGCTCGCTGGGTGCTCTAGAAAAGGTGTCATGAAACATCTTCTTAATTCAACTTTATGAGATTAGTAATCCAATAAATATACTAAAATCCATCACATCATGTATCATGTGCAGACTTTACATGTATCATTATACAAGCTGCAATGTTTTTACTACTTTCTCTTGAAACTACTTGCCTGACATTACTATGATAACAACCTGTCTGTGGAGTTGTAGTCTGTCAACTTCATATAGTAACTTTCAAATTGCTTCAAAGTTAAACATACAACACAGCAGAAGTCAGGTTCCTGCTCCAGTCCGCTTTCTTGCTTTCATTCCATGGTAGAGGTGTAGAAAGAATGAAGGATGACTCAACCCAGACTCAAGGCTGAACCTGCTCCTTGTGAACCTGTCCAGACATCAAACAAACTTGAAATTTAACACATGCTGGCTATATTGATCAGCACTCACTTGTTACACCCTTTGAGGGAGCACAGCCCTTTATTTGCCTGCCTGCAGCCAATCTTACTTTTGAAATGGAAGAGCTTATTTCTTGTGGACAGCTATCTATTGTAATCCTAATCGACCAATCCCTCAGAGGTCTGTCTGTCTTTCTCTCTAGCCCTGTTTATACCTGGTTCTAACATGCGTCCTTCGTCCATATCTTGTCCACAATCAGATCTGATTATGATTGTGCCCACATTTTTAGACAGGTGTAGATGATTAAAATACACATTGTGAACCGATTTTGATCAGATCTTAGAAGTGCAAGAGCAGGACAAGATCAGGATGAAGGATGCATGTTAATGGCAGGTATAAACAGGGCTTCTGTACGTGTGGTGAATGCTTCCAGGCAATAAACTGATTAAATCTGTCTTCCTTCTAATGCATAAGTTGACGTCTGATACTGAATGGTTAATTCACAGCAATCACTGCAGAGGCACTGGAATAAGTTATAGTTCTACCCTCTAATATTTCTACCCACCCAATCCCCGGATTTGCATTGCTTTGACAACCTGCAAGGATTCTGGGATGTGTGCCATCAAGAATTAAAACTGACTTCCTCAGGCTACATCTTGTATCTTGTAGTCTTTTATAGTATGTTGTACAATAGGCTTAAATGTTGTTTTTTAAATCACTCCAAAAAGTGCAATGCCTAAAAGGATACAGTAGAAGGCAAACTATTTCTAAAAAACAGACAGACGCCAGTGTGGTATAATCTAGACTTGAGAGAATATTCCGTAATGCCCAAAAGCTGCTGACCTGAGTGATCTGACTTGACAAACAGACACTTGTGTTCCTTCCTGGCTCATTCTGAAGGGCTCCTGAGCTGATCTTCCCTGTAGGTAGATTCTTGATCCGTACATATGAGTCATCGTCAAGCTATTCCAGGTGCTCTCTCCTGGACTTCTGATTGGACCAGGTGGCTCCAGGCTTTTTCTGTCAGACCTCACCATGAGAGAGGCAGGTGCAGGCACATACATAAACCACATATGACTCTCTTATAGCTATGTGAACCATATAGTCATGATTTCATGTTATTTCATGAATATCACTAATGTACTGTATATGAAAGGTTTGGAGGAAGGTGTGTCCAAGGAATTTTCATGAATCAGCTGCTTTTGGTTATACTCGAAATGCACCCATAAGATAAGAACATTGTTCGTTTCTTTCAGAGATTCATGAGGTTTCTTTCTACTTAACGCAATGCCAATGTTGAATTTCCATAACTTGCCATCTCCTTCTCTTGTGAAATAGTGCCTTCCATTTATTTTTATTACAATGATTATTAAAAGCCTGGCTGATTTATCCGATTTGAAAAGAACATGCAATGATTTTCCTCCTGGCATGAATATTTTATTTAGCAGTGATGGTGGTAGTAAGAGGAGGAGAAGAAGAGGTGTCTCCTTTGTTTGGCTTCATATGGCTACTGTATTATGGGAACTTGTGAAATGAAATATTTGTGTGAGGTGGCAACTGTTAATCGTTATCCCGTTGTGTATAATTACCAAACCTGAAGATGTAAAAAGCAGGAGTGCTTTATGTATCTTTTCTAACAGACAATAGTGAAGAAAGTTGACTATTCATGCTCTCTGAATGATAAGTTTGAATCCATTTGATATTAGGTGTTTTCTAAATAACTTCTGAACTAACATTCAAGTAATTAAAATATTGTTCGTTTGGACATCCATCTACGGTATATTATTTGTTTGTTCTGGTAGGTAGGTTATACAATAAAAAATTTATGTCATTTTCTTAAACATAACACTTATTGTACACAAAAAACACAAAAAATCTGACACCACACAAGAACTAGAAACTGTATTCACTGTCTGTAGTATTGCCATGGACATACACATAATGTGGAGCACTGACTGCTGGGGATAGTCAAATACATGTAGATGTGAGGGGGCACATTCTTTGAAACCTGCTGACTTAACAGTGAATGGGGAGTATGGTTCCTCTATGACTGTCAAGTGGAACAAATAAAGTTAAGGGTGTCCTCTGAGGCCTGATTGTCCCGCCAGCCACAGCGTGATCTACCAGCTCCTCTCCAAACCCTGGCTCAGGAGAATGGCCTGATTGTGTTTCCTCGGATCCCTATGACCGCCTGCAGGGATGCCTCCCTGGCCTGTTTATAGACCTCACACATCTTGTTAAAGATGATTCTCTACCCCCCCCCCCCCCCCCCCCCCCCCCTCTGTCGTTTCAAATTCAACTATCTTCTCCAAATGACTGGATGGATGACTTGTTGTGCTACATTTGAGTTCTTTATGCTTAAAGTGTTCCACATGTCTTGGTTCCTTAGACTGCTCGACCACCAGAAATGTAGTAGGCTAGGTGGTCATGAGTTTGATTCAATGTGGACATACACATCAAGTTAGCGCTGTGAAATAGGTGAAAACCTTTGAAACATTCTGTATTTTGGCTGTATTAGCCATGTATTTTTTTGGTGTATAAACACTTAAGAAACAAAAGAACAAACAAATTTGACCTGCATGTGCACATCGCTGATTGTGAAAGGAGAGTGATGCACCTTACAACCAGGTCAAGGAATAATTTGGGTCAACATGTCATTAGAGAAGCGCTAAGGGAACACTTGGAAGCGATGAAAAGCAAGGCTGTTCAAATCAATGGTCGTCTACTCTGGTATTTCCAAGTTGCAGTTGAGTCGAACAGAGGTCAGCTGTCAAAAGATCTTGTGATCATACTTAGCTAGTTGATTGTATTTCCTCGTAACATCTCATGACTACAGCAAGATAAGACAACATTTCAGTAAACAACAAGTCCCTTTGTGACCTTGGAGTATTTGACAGAGCTGAAACATGCCCTAAGTTAACCAACACTTATTCTTCAATGTTATAGCTATAGATTATATGGGTAGTGGTGTTTCGATGAGGATCTTGTGCGATGGATTCTCATATCTATTTTAGGTTCTAAATGTTAAATGGGTCGAATGACAAATTACAACTACTAAGGCTTAATGAAGCCTTCATAAACCCCTTTATGAGACCTGTATAGATTATTCAGAAATAATTCATAAGCAAATGTTGGGCTGTATAAAGGGTAATAAAAGGGTCAGTGTGATGACGATAAGGTATCTGACAATACTGTTAAAATGTTTGGTTGTGACAAAAGTTCTTATCTCCTCCGTCTTGTAAACTGCAGTGTTTCTGTGCCCAGTCTGGTATTTTACAGTGAGACAGACTTGCAAAACATCCATAACCCCCCCACCCCCCCCCCCAGCCTTGCCAAATTGGTCTGATCATCATGTGATCATGTGACTGTGACAACCTGAATCACATGCCGCTCAATCAATTAGAATTAATATCATCAGAATGACACAGGATTCTCTCAATTGCATACGCCTCGTTTCCTCTCTCCTCTCAGAGAAGGAGGCGAGGAGAGAGGATGCGAGGAGTATGCAATTGATATTCCCCCAGTATCTTCTCCTGTAGGATATACCATCCCCTCTCAATGGTAAATCCTGACTTGCACAAAATACCAAAGAGCAGCTGATTCATTAGTATTCATTGTGTTTAGTTGATAAAGTTAACTTTTAGATGAAAGGGCACACAATAATTTTTATTCTGGGATCTTCCAAGGGGAACTTCCTCCAACTCCAATCAATGTTTTTGGTAGGCCATTCCACAGTATGCCTATACACTATTTAAATACTGACCAACAGAGCCATTAGACAGGCTAGAGTAAATGTTGCTTCACAATGATGTATTCTCCACAGGTAGGCGATACAGTATGCCTGCTAAATGTATGTATGCTAGTTCAGTACCCACAGGGGACGACACCACCAGCTGTTGTGACTTTTACCACTATAATTGCATCAGCTCATTTCCAAATGTAAAATGAAAACTAATTGTGAGAAATAGACAGTCTTACTCTCAATACATCTGCTATGTTGTTTATAGAGTAGTTCTGTTGTTTATAGAGTAGTTCGGCTGTTTCCCAGGAAAATATGTCAGGTCATTTTGTGAAACAAATTATTCTTGAGGTGTTTACATCCGTCTGCTGCTGCGGTGAAGCAATAGACATGATTTCTGAGCACGTCTCTGGGTCCATCATCATTATTTTCAAGCGGTGATTATGTGGGTAACTGCTTGAACACAAACCTGACCGTACATTTTCAGGGGCACAGGGGTGGGGCTGAGGCACTGTGGAGTATGTGAGAGCTTCCCTAGGGAGGGAGGGGAGGGAGGCCAAGCCAGTGACCTAATTATGATGAATCAGGGCTAGGGAGAACTGCCTGACTGCCTGACTGCCTTGCTGCCTAGCCACTAACCACTTGATAAGTGGTGCTCCACTCCATTCCACAGCAACAGCATGCACAGCTACACTACAGCAAAACATCGGGCTGCTGGGAATGTGTTTAGATTTAGATTCACAATGAGCTAATGTTACCTAGAGATACCTAGAGATATTCATTTTAAAAAGGTGTATGAATGTCATAGCCTATCAGATGTAGGCTAAACAGTTACTAAAGCTTTCCAAACACAACATAGCATATGGGCGGTAGGCAATTTATCATTGTTTAAGTATAAATGTGGATATGGATGAAATGTAAATGCAGAGTGACTCTTGCTATTCTATAGAAATAGCAGGATCAAAACCCTGTGGAGGTCCCCTGGGGATAGGTCCCAGTCCCCGGCTCCCCGGCCAAGTCCCAGGTACCAACATCAAAGAACAGCTGTTCAGAGACACACATGTTACAGCATAACCTCTCTTGACTTAATGGGTAAATAGTGAAACAGAATAGTGTGGGAGCTCGAGAATCGCCAGCCCTGGAGACCAGCATGAAATCATTGGACCTCAGAATTGTATCAGGTGCCAAGAGCTTAGGATTGTGATTCTTACATAGCATATTTTTTAGATAAAAAAATCATGCATGTTCCTGGATGTTTTTAACATTGGTTGTTTCACATTGACCATTTATGAAGTTCTCTTGGCTGTCCATTTTGTTAGCTGGACATGTGAGTTTCCTACAAGAGATTATGTCTGGTCATGGACTGTAAATGTCCAGTCAAACGGTTAGCATTCACCGGTCCCAGGGCCGTGCACAGACCTTTATGCTCTTACAAAAAAAAGGATGCTCCTTGAGCAATTATTACAAGAAGAGGGGAAAGCAGAACAATCGGACAACAAAAGTATTTTAGAAAACTATTTTGAACTGGAATAAATGCTGTACTTGGCCACCCGGCCAAACTAAGCAATCGGGGGAGAAGGGCCTTGGTCAGGGAGGTGACCAAGAACCCATTGGTCACTCTGACAGAGCTTCAGAGTTCCTCTGTGGAGAGGGGAGAGCCTTCCAGAAGGACACCCATCTTTGCAGCACAGCACCAATCAGGCCTTTATGGTAGAGTGGCCAGACGGAAGCCACTCCTTAGTAAAAGGCACATGACAGCCTGCTTGGAGTTCTTCACATTGTCTCTGGTAAACACACTATATACCAAATCAAATCAAACCACCCCCAGACACATCTAGCTAAATGTATGGGTCTTTATTCAATCGATCAATCATACTTATTTATATATCCCTTTTTAAATCAGCCGATGTCACAAAGTGCTATACAGAAACCCAGCCTAAAACCCTAAACAGCAAGCAATGCAGATGTAGAAGCATGGTAGCAAGGAAAACCTCCCTAGAAAGGCAGGAAGAAACCTAGAGAGGAGCCATGCTCTGAGGGGTGGCCAGTCCTCTTCTGGCTGTACCAGGTAAAGATTATAAAAGCAGTTTCTTGCAAAAGTTCTCATCCCCCTTGGCGTTTTTCCTATTTTGTTGCATTACAACCTGTAATTTAAATGGATTTTTATTTGGATTTCATGTAATCGACGTACACAAAATAGTCCATATTGGTGAAGCGGAATGAAAAAAATTACTTGTTAAAAAAAATAAAAACGGAAAAGTGGTATGTGCATATACACTGCTCAAAAAAATAAAGGGAACACTTAAACAACATAATGTAACTCCAAGTCAATCACACTTCTGTGAAATCAAACTGTCCACTTAGGAAGCAACACTGATTAACAATAAATTTCACATGCTGTTGTGAAAATGGAATAGACAAAAGGTGGAAATTATAGGCAATTAGCAAGACACCCCCAATAAAGGACTGGTTCTGCAGGTGGTGACCACAGACCACTTCTCAGTTCCTATGCTTCCTGGCTGATGTTTTGGTCACTTTTGAATGCTGGCGGTGCTTTCACTCTAGTGGTAGCATGAGACGGAGTTTACAACCCACACAAGTGGCTCAGGTAGTGCAGCTCATCCAGGATGGCACATCAATGCGAGCTGTGGCAAGAAGGTTTGCTGTGTCTGTCAGCGTAGTGTCCAGAGCATGGAGGCGCTACCAGGAGACAGGCCAGTACATCAGGAGACGTGGAGGAGGCCGTAGGAGGGCAACAACCCAGCAGCAGGACCGCTACCTCCGCCTTTGTGCAAGGAGGAGCACTGCCAGATTCCTGCAAAATGACCTCCAGCAGGCCACAAATGTGTATGTGTCAGCATATGGTCTCACAAGGGGTCTGAGGATCTCATCTCGGTGAGGCGGAGGTAGCGGTCTTGCTAATTGCCTATAATTTCCACCTTTTGTCTATTCCATTTGCACAACAGCATGTGAAATGTATTGTCAATCAGTGTTGCTTCCTAAGTGGACAGTTTGATTTCACAGAAGTGTGATTGACTTGGAGTTACATTGTGTTGTTTAAGTGTTCCCTTTATTTTTTTGAGCAGGGTATATTCACCCCCTTTGCTATGAAGCCCCTAAATAAGATCTGGTGCAACCAATTACCTTCAGAAGTCACATGATTAGTTAAATAAAGTCCACCTGTGTGCAATCTAAGTGTCACATGATCTGTCACATGATCTCAGTATATATACACATGTTCTGAAAGGCCCCAGAGTCTGCAACACTACTAAGCAAGGGACACCACCAAGCAAGCGGCACCATGAAGACCAAGGAGCTCTCCAAACAGGTCAGGGAAACAGTTGTGGAGAAGTACAGATCAGGGTTGGGTTATAAAAAATATCAGAAACTTTGGACATCCCACGGAGCACCATTAAATCCATTATTAAAAAATGGAAAGAATATGGCACCACAGCAAACCTGCCAAGAGAGGGCCGCCAACCAAAACTTAATGCAAGGAGGGCATTAATCAGAGAGGCAACAAGGAGACCAAAGATAACCCTGAAGGAGCTGCAAAGCTCCACAGTAGAGATTGGAGTATCTGTCCATAGGACCACCTTAAGCCGTACACTCCACAGAGCTGGGCATTGCGGAAGAGTGGCCAGAAAAAGCCATTGCTTAAGAAAGAAATAAGAAAACACGTTTGGTGTTCGCCATAAGTCATGTGGGAGACTCCCCAAGCATATGGAAGAAGGTACTCTGGTCAGATGAGACTAAAATTGAGTTTTCTGACAATCAAGGAAAACGCTATGTCTGGCGCAAACCCAACATCTCTCATCACCCTGAGACACCATCCCCCCAGTGAAGCATGGTGGTGGCAGCATCATGCTGTGGGGATGTTTTTCATTGGCAGGGACTGGGAAACGGGTCAGAATTGAAGGAATGATGGTGCTAAATACAGGGAAATTCTTGAGGGAAACGTGTTTCAGTCTTCCAGAGATTTGAGACTGGGACGGAGGTTCACCTTCCAGCAGGACAATGACCCTAAGTATACTGCTAAAGCAACACTCAAGTGGTTCAAGGGGAAACATTTAAATGTCTTGGAATGGCCTTTTCAAAGCCCAGACCGCAATCCAATTGAGAATCTGTGGTATGACTTAAAGATTGCTGTACACCAGCGGAACCCATCCAACTTGAAGGAGCTTGAGCAGTTTTGGCTTGAAGAATGGACAAAAATCCCAGTGGCTAGATGTGCCAAGCTTATAGAGACATAACTGAAGAGACTTGCTGCTGTAATTCAGAGTTCGAGACAGCAGGTGCGGTAGAGAGAGAGTCAAAAACAGCAGGTCCGGGACAAGGTAGCACGTCAAAAAACAGTTGAAACTGGAGCAGCAGCACGACCAGGTGGACTGGGGACAGCAAGGAGTCATCAGGCCAGGCAGTCCTGAGGCATGATCCTTGGGCTCAGGTCCTCCAGGAGGGGATGGAGAGGAAGAGCGAGAGAATAAGAGGGAGAATACTTAAATTCACACAGGACACCGGATAAGACAGGAGAATTACACCAGATATAACAGCCTGGCCCTAGCCCCCAACACGTAAACTACTGCAGCATAGATACTGGAGGCTGATACAGGAAGGGTCGGGAGACACTGTGGCCCTGTCCGACTATACCCCCGAAAAGGGCCAAAAAGGCAGGATATAACCCCACCCACTTTGCCAAAGCACAGCCCGCACACCACTAGTGGGATATCTGCAAACTACCAAATTACTACCCCGAGACAAGGCTGGTCCCCCACAAAGATTTCCCCACGGCACGAACCCAAGGGGGCGCCAACCCTGACAGGAAGATCACGTCAGTGACTCAACCCACTCAAGGGGCGCACCCCTCCTAAGGACGGCAGGAAGAGCACTAGTAAGCCAGTGACTCAGCCCCCGTAATAGGGTCAGAGGCAGAGAATCGCAGTGGAGAGTGGGGAACCGGCCAGGCAGAGACAGCAAGGGTGGTTCGTCGCTCCAGTGCTTTTCCGTTCACCTTCACACCCCTGGGCCAGACTACACTCAATCATAGGACCTACTGAAGAGATGAGTCTTCAATAAAGACTTAAAGGTCGAGACAGTGGACATGTATCGGCATACCTTACCATAAAAATTGAGCTCTATAGGAGAAAGCCCTGCCTCCAGCTGTTTGCTTAGAAATTCTAGGGCCAATAAGGAGGCCTGCATCTTGTGACCGTAGCGTACGTGCAGGTATGCCAAATCGGAGCGAAAGGAAGGAGCAAGCCCATGTAATGCTTTGTAAATTAGCAGTAAAACATTGACATCTGCCCTAGCCTTAACAGAAAGCCAGTGTAGAGAGGCTAGCACTGGAGCAATAGTATCACAGATTCTAGCAGCCGTGTTTAGCACTAACTAACGTTTATTTAGTGCTTTATCCGGGTAGCCGGAAAGTAGAACATTGCAGTAGTCTAATCTAGAAGTGACAAAAGCATGGATTAGCTTTCTGCATCATTTTTGGTCAAAAAGTTTCTGATTTTTGCAATGTTAAGAAGAAAGCTGTCCTTGAAATATTCTTGATATGTTCGTCAAAAGAGAGATCATGGTCCAGAGTAACGCCGAGGTCCTTGACAGTTTTATTTGAGACGACTGTACAACCATCAAGATTAATTGTCAGATCCAACAGAAGATCTCATTATTTGTTGAGACTTAGAACAAGTGTCTCTGTTTTGTCCGAGTTTAAAAGTAAAACATTTGCTGCCATCCACTTCCTTATGTCTGAAACACAGGCTTCCAGGGAGGGCAATTTTAGGGCTTCACCATGTTTCATTGAAATGTACAGCTGTGTATCATCCGCATAGCAGTGAAAGTTAACATTATGTTTCCAATGACATCACCAAGAGGTAAAATATATAGTGAAAACAATAGGGGTCCTAAAACGGAACCTTGAGGAACACTCAAAATGTACAATTCATTTGTCAGAGGACAAACCATCCACAGAGACAAACTGATATCTTTCCAACAGATAAGATCTAAACCAGGCCAGAACTTGTCCATGTAGACCAATTAAGGTTTCCAATCTCTCCAAAAGAATGTGGTGATCGATGGTGTCAAAAGCACCACTAAGGTCTATGAGCACGAGGACAGCGATGCTCCTCATCCAACCTGACAGAGCTTGAGTGGATCTGCAGAGAAGGATGGGAGAAGTTTCCCAAATACAGGTGTGCCAAGCTTGTAGCGTCATACCCAAGAAGACTCGAGGCTGTAATCGCTGCCAAAGGTGCTTCAACAAAATACTGAGTAAAGGGTCTGAATATTTACAGTATGTAAATGTCATATTTCAGTTCTTTATTTTTTTAAATACATTTGTAAACATTTCTTTGTCATTATGCGGTATTGTGTGTATATTGATGAGTGTAAAAAACGATTTAAACAACTTCTTAGGACCAAATCCATTTTAGAATAAGGCTGTAACGTAACAAAATGTGGAAAAAATGAAGGGGTCTGAAAACTTTCCGAATGTACTGTATACCATGTCACTTTTCTGGAGTCCAGAGCAAGCAAAATCATACAGTCGGAAGGAAAGCATGTTCTCTCTGCACGGAGCCATCACTTTGGAGTGCAGCCTGCCTGCAGAGTGCTCGTTGCCAGCTTGGTAGCCCTGTTCTTCCTGACAAATATCGTAATAAATTTGCCAGACTATGTTACATCTTCTTCCCATACTATTAAACTCAGTGCGATGTTACAGCTGCATATATTTTGACATGTTGCCAGTAGCCACCCTAGGCCTATCTGAAATATGAAAATGATCAATCAAATCGTCAGATAGCCTATTGTTCTGTCAACGATGAGTCGGTAGTAGATTCCTAAACTGTGTTTTATAAGGATGATAAACGTAGACATACTCTGTTTTTGACAGGCAAAACTGGACCAAATGAGACCGGAAGGGCAAAGGGCCTTGCGCTCTGCACAAGTAGAGCCCTATCTGTGCACGTACCTGACCTGTCCTATAACATGGATTTTTTATTATTATTGGTGTTTCCCCCCTCCTGTCTGTCTGTCTGTCTGTCTGTCTGTCTGTCTGCCTGCCTGCCTGCCTGCCTGTCTGTCTGTCTGTCTGTCTGTCTGTCTGTCTGTCTGTCTGTCTGTCTGGTGTCCACTAACAGTTACAACCTGGCCTAGGACCTGTCTGAGATAGAACCTGTCCTATAGCCTGGCTTTTGTCTTAAATGGATTTTTCCTCAGTTTGTCAGTCTGTCTGTTCAGTGGTTATCTGATCATCAGTGGTGTCGCCATGTCGGAGGGAAAACGTGATTTGGGTGAGCAAACAAAAGGTGCTTGAATAAACTAGCTCCCGGCCACATTATACAGACTCTGGGTATTGTGTTGAGCAGACAAGCCCCAACAGGACAGAGAACTTCCGATGAGATGCCTCTAGTAGGGCTTGGCATGGCAGGACTCATGCACCATGAACCAGATGCCCATGCTTCTTCAGGAACAACTAAGTCACAAGTAATGTATATCATCAAGCATTCATGGCCATTGTAATTAGGACAGTAATATCTATACTGTATGCTTCGATGCTATAGGATAGTGCACATAGTATAGCATTAATTGTAGCACCTGTGTGTTTCCAATTCAAGGCAACCAGAGGTAGACGAAACAGTAAATGTCAATCTGTCTCCCTCTGTAAATCTGTCTCCCTCCATTTCGTGTGATATGTTAGGTTTTGTATGGTATTTTATGTTTTGTATGGTATGTCCATCATCCATTTAGTATGATATGTTAGGTTTTGTATGGTATGTCCATCATCCATTTAGTATGATATGTTAGGTTTTGTATGGTATGTCCATCATCCATTTAGTATGATATGTTAGGTTTTGTATGGTATGTCCATCATCCATTTAGTATGATATGTTAGGTTTTGTATGGTATGTCCATCATCCATTTAGTATGGTATTTTATGTTTTGTATGGTATGTCCATCATCCATTTAGTATGATATGTTAGGTTTTGTATGGTATGTCCATCATCCATTTAGTATGATATGTTAGGTTTTGTATGGTATTTTATGTTTTGTATGGTATGTCCATCATCCATTTAGTATGATATGTTAGGTTTTGTATGGTATTTTATGTTTTGTATGGTATGTCCATCATCCATTTCGTGTGATATGTTATGAATTACAACTCAAATGATATGTTAAGAATTACAATTCGTACATGTTACATATTTGCGATACGTATGATATGTTACAAATTCCAATATTTTGTGGATAATGTTAAGTGTTAGGGTTAGTGTTAGGATTACGGCTAGAGTTTATTAAGATTAAGGTTAAAGCTACACTATTAGAAATAAAGGTACAGTATTGTTCCTTTGGATACAAAAATATAAAAATACACAATGTACCTTCAGAGGTACACATATGATTTCACATGGTACTGTTTGGTAACTTTTAGGTCACATGTGCAGATTAGAGCTCTGCTACCCGACTCGAGTCCGATGCGCCCCAACATTATACATCGAGTCAGGGCAGGGTAGGGCCTGTTTTTTCATCAATAAGTAGGGTACGGGTAGGGTTTGGGTATCACTATTCATCCGATGACATTGAGGAGTTTACCAAATCAGTCACCAGCTTAATTAATAAGTGCATTGACGACGTCGTCCCACAGTGACCATACGTACTGTACAAATCCCAACCAGAAGCCATTGATTACAGGCAACATCCGCCCTGAGCTTAAGGATAGAGCTGCTGCTTTCAAGGAGCGGGACACTAACCTGCTACTTGAAAGCGGGTTAATCCCGCAACGCCCTCCATTGAACCATCAATAAGGCAAGGCTTCAGTACACGACTAAGATTGAAACGTACTACACCGGCTCCGACGCTCATCGGATGTGGCAGGGCCTGCAAACTATTAAAGACTACAAAGGGAGGCACAGCCGAGAGCTGCCCAGTGACACGAGCCTACCAGACGAGCTAAATAACTTCTATGCTCGCTTCGAGGCAAGTTACACTGAAACGTGCATGAGAGCATCAGCTGTTCCGGACGACTGTGTGATCACGCTCTCCGCAGCCGATGTGAGTAAGACCTTTAAACAGGTCAACGTTCACAAGGCCGCAGGGCCAGATGGATTACCAGGACGTGTACTCCGAGCATGCGCTGTGCAGCTGGCAAGTGTCTTCACTGACATTTTCAACCTCTCCCTGTCTGAGTCTGTAATACCAGCATGTTTCAAGCAGACCACCATAGTTGCTGTGCCCAAGAACACTAAGATGACCTGCCTAAATGACTACCGACCCGTAGCACTCATGTCTGTAGCCATGAAATGCTTTGAAAGGCTGGTCATGGCTCACATCAACACCATTATGCCAGAAACTCTAGAACCACTCCAATTTGCATACCGCATCAACAGATCCACAGATGATGCAATCTCTATTGCACTCCACACTGCCCTTTCACACCTGGACAAAAGGAACACCTATGTGAGAATGCTATTCATTGACTACAGCTCAGCGTTCAACACCATTGTGCCCTCAAAGCTCATCACTAAACTAAGGACCCTGGGACTAAACACGTCCCTCTGCAACTGGGTCCTGGACTTCCTGACAGGTTGCCCCCAGGTTGTAAGGGTAGGTAACAACACATCCGCCACGCTGATCCTCAACATGGCGCCCCTCAGGGGTGCGTTGTCAGTCCCCTCCTCTACTCCCTGTTCACTCATGACTGCACAGCCTGCAAGACTCCAACACCATCATTAAGTTTGCTGATGACACAACAGTGGTCACCGACAACGATCACAGACAACGATGAGACAGCCTACGATAAGGCCGAGCAGTTGGTATGGCAACTGCTCGGCCTCCAACCGCAAGGCACGACAGCGCGTAGTGCGTACGGCCCAGTACATCACCGGGGCCAAGCTTCCTGCCATCCAGGACCTCTATTCCAGGCGGTGTCAGAGGACGGCCCTAAAAACTGTCAAAGACTCCAGCTAGTCATGGACTGTTCTCCCTGCTACTGCACTGCAAGCCTCCGCACATTGACTCTGTAACGGTACCCCCTGTATATAGCCCCTCTACTGTTATTTACTGCTGCTCATTAATCATTTGTTATTCTTATCTCTTACTTTTTGGGGGTATTTTCTTAAAACTGCATTGTTGGTTAAGGGCTTGTAAGTAAGTATTTCACTGTAAGGTCTACAGTTGTTATATTCGGCACGTGACAAATACAATTTGATTTGATTTGAAATGCCTTGAAAAACTGGTCACGGCTCACATCAACAGCATCATCCCAGACACCCTGGACCCACTGCAATTTGCATACCACCCCAACAGATCCACAGATGACGCAATCTTTATTGCACTCCACACTGCCCTTTCACACGTGGACAAAGGAACACCTACGAGCGAATGCTGTTCATTGACTACAGCACAGCGTTCAACACCATAGTGCTCTTGAAGCTCATAACTAAGGGACTGAACACCTCCCGCTGCAACTGGATTCTGGACTTCCTGACAGGCCGTCCCCAGGTAGTGAGGGAAGGCAACAACACAATCATCCACACTGACCCTCCAAAAATAAGACCAGAACATTGTCCGAGTACACAGGAGAGATTATTTTACTGAAAATAATAATGTTCTTTGAGTTTTGTCAGAGTTTAAAGTGACAAAAAGTAACTAGTTTATAGCTAACTGTCTCGTCATTGAGCTGAACAGCAAGCAGAGGCGTTGCTATGGATATTCACACAAGCAGAGCCATGCACAGAGCAGCGCAGGGAGCGACGGACAGACAGATGAGCAGCTAATTTATACTTAAGGAGGAATTTATTTCTGATTTCGGGTTTGGCAGGGCGGGGCCTTAAATTTGGCAGGAGCAATCATGCCTGGGTAGAGTAGGGTAGGGCCTGAACGTTGCGGGCATGGGTAGTGCTTTAAATGCATGCCCATGCAGGGTTCTAGTGTGGATAAAGAGTACGATGGTACATTTTTGTTTGAGCATGTGATGATAAGACCTGAGAGATTAACTGGGAGATTTCTAACCCGCATGCTGGTTTTGAAATTCAAAGATAAAGTGAAAACCAACCGACATGAAATCACATGAATATAAATGAACTTTTAAGCCACATTATTTTCTCTTCCCTCGGGGCACCTGTGGAGAACTTGTTGGATTTAATTAGTAGACCTATCATTGTTGTCTTGCAGCCCTATTCTTAAAAAACTGAAATAGCTAAAAAAGTTCACACATACTGTAAATGTAGACTTGTTGTTAAATAAAGACTCCAAAAGAAAAGGAATCTCAAAGACTGAAGCCAGTGCCCACTACTCTCCCTTCCCTTCCCTTCCCTTCCCTTCCCTTCCCTTCCCTTCCCTTCCCTTCCCCTCCCCTCCCCTCCCCTCCCCTTCCCTTCCCTTCCCTCCCTTCCTTCCTTCCTTCCTTCCCCTCCCTTCCCCCCCCTCCCCTCCCCTCCCCTTCCCTTCCCTTACCTTACCTTCCCTTCTCTTCTTCTGTTCTGTTGACTTAGGCTCAATGAAAATTAGATCCACCAACATTATGCAGTCAGAACAGATTAGCAGCACGGTCCATCTACCGGGCTTCACAAAATAAATCACTGTTAAAAGCAGGAGATGTCACTCAGTCTCTCAGGAAATGTACGGATGACTGAAGAACTGAAGCACATGTACGAATGACTGAAGCACTTTGACAGCTGGAAACTACCTGTGCAAACAGACTAGAGGAAGTTTGAACTGAATCAAAACTGCCAACAAAGCATTTGTAACAAAGTTAAAACACATTTCGAAAAAAAATATTAGCCACGACATTGATGACTTTCCATTAAAATAAAAAAAGAAAGTTCCACCATAACTGTAGCTTCATGCCCTGACTTCGGCTCAACCCTAGACATAACCCTAAACCTAACCCTAACCGAAAAATAACTAGCCTACGTGCCTGGCAAAAACTGGTCGACAATAGCTTCATAACCCAAAGACCATCCCACAGCTCATATAAAATAAGACAGTATTATGAGCTGTGAGTGTACAGTAACACCTTATGAATCACATCCTTGCTTCTTCAAAAAGATTACAAACATTCCTCGTTTAACCTTTTCACTTTGTTTCCCCCCTCAGAGAGTCAGCTCCATACAGATCATTACTGTCAGACTGTGACTACAGGAATCCCTCCCAACATGACGGGACATGCTTGCTTACATAGCTGTGAGGTTTAGTGCACTGCCCGCGTCCCAACAGGTACAGGTGCCTGCCTTTCAAAGCACAGTAACCACAGTCAAAGATGGCAACATTATTTTAATAATTTCTTTATTATATGTTGGGTATTCAAAGCTGAATGAATATATTAGATTAATGAAAATATAATGGATATACTGTACTGTATGTGACCACTGGTAACAACATGTGGTTTGAGATAAAGTGGACCAACTTAGCTGCAATGGCCCTTTTGTGAACTGGATCAGTGAAGGTCATTAAAGTCCTACTCGTCTCCTTTTCACCTCATTTAACATCTGATTTACTTAACAAAAGGCACATCTCAATAGGTGGTCCAGGTAACCTCGTGACATGGCACATGTTTGGAGGTTGGCCTTTCCTCTTTTGTTCTCCTTGAATACCCCACTCCTTGAATATCCTACTCCTTGAATACCCTACTCCTTGAATACCCTACTCCCTGAATACCCTACTCCTTGAATACCCTACTCCTTGAATACCCTACTCCTTGAATATCCTACTCCTTGAATACCCTACTCCTTGAATACCCTACTCCTTGAATACCCTACTCCTTGAAGTTTGCAGTGGTGTCTAAAGAACCATATTTTTCCCGAAAACATATATATTTTTACCCTTTAGTGTGTATACTCTACTGTATTTATATTTGGCATATCACTTTCAACAGGACAAGTTCAAGAATCCCCGGAGGACGTCTAAGATGCTCTTTCGGCTTTCCTGTAGGACTTTTGTCTCCTGTTAATTTGTTTTGTATCCAAAAGTTGTATCATAGGATTGTTAATTGAGCCAAATGAGTACATGACACAAAATAAGTAAGATGTTACTTTCTAGTGGGCGTATATGTTGGCTTTTCCTCACTGTTGAGGAGCTCATTATAAAAGCATTTTCAGACAATGTAATTACTATTATGATGTGTTATTTATTCACATTACATGACGAATATCAAGTAAGAAAAATCTTCAAGGTGAAGTTAAACGTCCTAGGATTTTTCCATTCTTATTGCATTTACATTACATTTAAGTCATTTAGCAGACGCTCTTATCCAGAGCGACTTACAAATTGGTGCATTCACCTTATGACATCCAGTGGAACAGCCACTTTACAATAGTGCATCAGATCTTTTAAGGGAGGGGGGGGGGGGGGGGGGGGGGGGGCAGAAGGATTGCTTTATCCTAGGTATTCCTTGAAGAGGTGGGGTTTCAGGTGTCTCCGGAAGGTGGTGATTGACTCCGCTGTCCTGGCGTCGTGAGGGAGTTTGTTCCACCATTGGGGGGCCAGAGCAGCGAACAGTTTTGACTGGGCTGAGCGGGAACTGTACTTCCTCAGTGGTAGGGAGGCGAGCAGGCCAGAGGTGGATGAACGCAGTGCCCTTGTTTGGGTGTAGGGCCTGATCAGAGCCTGAAGGTACTGAGGTGCCGTTCCCCTCACAGCTCCGTAGGCAAGCACCATGGTCTTGTAGCGGATGCGAGCTTCAACTGGAAGCCAGTGGAGAGAGCGGAGGAGCGGGGTGACGTGAGAGAACTTGGGAAGGTTGAACACCAGACGGGCTGCGGCGTTCTGGATGAGTTGTAGGGGTTTAATGGCACAGGCAGGGAGCCCAGCCAGCAGCGAGTTGCAGTAATCCAGACGGGAGATGACAAGTGCCTGGATTAGGACCTGCGCCGCTTCCTGTGTGAGGCAGGGTCGTACTCTGCGGATGTTGTAGAGCATGAACCTACAGGAACGGGCCACCGCCTTGATGTTGGTGGAGAACGACAGGGTGTTGTCCAGGATCACGCCAAGGTTCTTAGCGCTCTGGGAGGAGGACACAATGGAGTTGTCAACCGTGATGGCGAGATCATGGAACGGACAGTCCTTCCCCGGGAGGAAGAGCAGCTCCGTCTTGCCGAGGTTCAGCTTGAGGTGGTGATCCGTCATCCACACTGATATGTCTGCCAGACATGCAGAGATGCGATTCGCCACCTGGTCATCAGAAGGGGGGAAAGGAGAAGATTAATTGTGTGTCGTCTGCATAGCAATGATAGGAGAGACCATGTGAGGTTATGACAGAGCCAAGTGACTTGGTGTATAGCGAGAATAGGAGAGGGCCTAGAACAGAGCCCTGGGGGACACCAGTGGTGAGAGCGCGTGGTGAGGAGACAGATTCTCGCCACGCCACCTGGTAGGAGCGACCTGTCAGGTAGGACGCAATCCAAGCGTGGGCCGTGCCGGAGATGCCCAACTCGGAGAGGGTGGAGAGGAGGATCTGATGGTTCACAGTATCGAAGGCAGCCGATAGGTCTAGAAGGATGAGAGCAGAGGAGAGAGAGTTAGCTTTAGCAGTGCGGAGCGCCTCCGTGATACAGAGAAGAGCAGTCTCAGTTGAGTGACTAGTCTTGAAACCTGACTGATTTGGATCAAGAAGGTCATTCTGAGAGAGATAGCAGGAGAGCTGGCCAAGGACGGCACGTTCAAGAGTTTTGGAGAGAAAAGAAAGAAGGGATACTGGTCTGTAGTTGTTGACATCGGAGGGATCGAGTGTAGGTTTTTTCAGAAGGGGTGCAACTCTCGCTCTCTTGAAGACGGAAGGGACGTAGCCAGCGGTCAAGGATGAGTTGATGAGCGAGGTGAGGTAAGGTAGAAGGTCTCCGGAAATGGTCTGGAGAAGAGAGGAGGGGATAGGGTCAAGCGGGCAGGTTGTTGGGCGGCCGGCCGTCACAAGACGCGAGATTTCATCTGGAGAGAGAGGGGAGAAAGAGGTCAAAGCACAGGGTTGGGCAGTGTGAGCAGAACCAGCGGTGTCGTTTGACTTAGCGAACGAGGATCGGATGTCGTCGACCTTCTTTTCAAAATGGTTGACGAAGTCGTCTGCAGAGAGGGAGGAGGGGGGGGGAGGGGGAGGAGGATTCAGGAGGGAGGAGAAGGTGGCAAAGAGCTTCCTAGGGTTAGAGGCAGATGCTTGGAATTTAGAGTGGTAGAAAGTGGCTTTAGCAGCAGAGACAGAAGAGGAAAATGTAGAGAGGAGGGAGTGAAAGGATGCCAGGTCCGCAGGGAGGCGAGTTTTCCTCCATTTCCGCTCGGCTGCCCGGAGCCCTGTTCTGTGAGCTCGCAATGAGTCGTCGAGCCACGGAGCGGGAGGGGAGGACCGAGCCGGCCTGGAGGATAGGGGACATAGAGAGTCAAAGGATGCAGAAAGGGAGGAGAGGAGGGTTGAGGAGGCAGAATCAGGAGATAGGTTGGAGAAGGTTTGGGCAGAGGGAAGAGATGATAGGATGGAAGAGGAGAGAGTAGCGGGGGAGAGAGAGCGGAGGTTGGGACGGCGCGATACCATCCGAGTAGGGGCAGTGTGGGAAGTGTTGGATGAGAGCGAGAGGGAGAAGGATACAAGGTAGTGGTCGGAGACTTGGAGGGGAGTTGCAATGAGGTTAGTGGAAGAACAGCATCTAGTAAAGATGAGGTCAAGCGTATTGCCTGCCTTGTGAGTAGGGGGGGAAGGTGAGAGGGTGAGGTCAAAAGAGGAGAGGAGTGGAAAGAAGGAGGCAGAGAGGAATGAGTCAAAGGTAGACATGGGGAGGTTAAAGTCACCCAGAACTGTGAGAGGTGAGCCGTCCTCAGGAAAGGAGCTTATCAAGGCATCAAGCTCATTGATGAACTCTCCAAGGGAACCTGGAGGGCGATAAATGATAAGGATGTTAAGCTTGAAAGGGCTGGTAACTGTGACAGCATGGAATTCAAAGGAGGCGATAGACAGATGGGTAAGGGGAGAAAGAGAGAATGACCACTTGGGAGAGATGAGGATCCCGGTGCCACCACCCCGCTGACCAGAAGGTCTCGGGGTGTGCGAGAACACGTGGGCAGACGAAGAGAGAGCAGTAGGAGTAGCAGTGTTATCTGTGGTGAGCCATGTTTCCGTCAGTGCCAGGAAGTCGAGGGACTGGAGGGACGCATAGGCTGAGATGAGCTCTGCCTTGTTGGCCGCAGATCGGCAGTTCCAGAGGCTACCGGAGACCTGGAACTCCACGTGGGTCGTGCGGGCTGGGACCACCAGGTTAGGGTGGGCGCGGCCACGCGGTGCGAAGCGTTTGTATGGTCTGTGCAGAGAGGAGAGAACAGGGATAGACAGACACATGGTTGACAGGCTACAGAAGAGGCTACGCTAATGCAAAGGAGATTAGAATGACAAGTGGGCTACACGTCTCGAATGTTCAGAAAGTTAAGCTTACGTTGCAAAAAATAAGAATAAAATACAAGATCTTATTGACTAAAATGATATAGTACTGCTGGCTGGTGAAGTAGCCTGGCTAGCAGTGGCTACGTTGTTGAAAGTGAAGCTGGCTAGGTAACCTCGACAATTTCACTAAATTTCTCTAAACTACACAATTATCATGGATACAAGGACAGGAAAGACAACTAGCTAACACTACGCTAATCAAGTCGTTCCTATTGTAATGTAAGTTTCTACAGTGCTGCTATTCGGTAGAAGTTGGCTAGCTAGCAGTGTTGGCTAGGTAGGAGGACGGCAGCGCGGGAGGCGAAAAATAGCTGGCTAGCTAACCGATAATTACTCAAAGCTACACAATTATCTTAGATAGAAAGATAGCAAAGAAAACTATGTAGCTAGCTAACACTACACAAGTCAAGTCGTTCCGTTGTAATGTAATCGTTTCTACAGTGCTGCTAATCGGTGGCTAGCTGGCTAGCTAGCAGGGTTGACTACGTTACGTTAGGGCGAGAATACCTGGCTAGCGAACCTCAGCGAACCTTGATAACTACACAATTATCACCGATACAAAGACGGCTATGTAGCCAGCTAAGTAGCCAGCTAAGATCGAACAAATACAAATCAAAGATAGCAAAGACAACTGTGTAGTCAGCCAACACTACACTGATCAAGTCGTTCCGTTGTAATGCACTCGTTTCTACAATGCTGCTATTCGGTGGCAAGCTGGCTAGCTAGCAGTGTTTGGCTACGTTGCGTTATGTTAGGGCGAAAATAGCTGGCTGGCGAACCTCAATAACTACACAATTATGTTTGATGCAAAGACGGCTATGTAGCTAGCTAAGATCAAACAAATCAAACCGTTGTACTGTAGTGAAAATGAAAATCAGACCGTTGTACTATAATGAAAAGTTTATACTACTATTCGGTAGACGGTGGACGTTTGCTAGCTACTGGGCAGATAGCAGTGTGGACTACGATAGACGACGGAATACGATAATTACGCAATTATCTTTTATACACAGACGGCTAAGTAGCTAGCTAAGAAGAAATTGCTAAGGTTAGACAAATTAAACCGTTGTACTATAATGAAATGTAATGAAAATGAAATGAAAATTTATACTACCTGCAGAGCGAATGCAAATGCGACCGCTCGCTCCAAACCGGATGTCACACATTGCTGAAGCTTGAAAGTACACGTCACAATGTGCTGAATCTATGGCCTTTTTTTAACAGGGTGGTTGCAGTCTCTAACTTGTCCTGACAATTCGACAGATTGGGTACCTCTTAATAGGAACAGCTCAGCGCCTCAGCTTCATCACGTCTGCTCCCTGCACCTGCCACAGGCAAGTGCCTTAGCCTTTACAAAGGCATAACTTAATGCCGGTACAGGTCTCAGCCTGCATCCTCAGTCATTCCATCCTCTTACTTATTGTTCCTTGAATGTCCCATTGTCAACAGGCTAGGGTATAGAAAAGAGCCTACTTGACCCTCTTTTGGGAGCGTTTATATGGTATTGCAATAGCTTTCAGGGGAATATGTAGATTGCCCCTGGACTGGAAGACATGGAGCTTTTCCAGGAGGACTCGGTTGGTTGAGAAGTTATTCTCGTATCTCAGCTGGTGCTACAGAGTGAATTAAATATGGCAGATAATGCAGTCTATGACCAGTACATAGTGTTTCTGCTGTAGTAGCGTTTAAAGAGTTTATTTCCAAAACACTATACCTACCAATTTTTTACATCCTCCGGGTGGAGTCCCATAAACGTTTCATTGGCCCGTTCCCCATCTCTAGAGTCATTAGCCCCACTGCTGTTTGTCTTGTACCTTTGTACCTGTACCTTTGCCCCTCCTCTGGATTATTGACCTCTGCCTACCCTGATCCTGCCTGCCTGCCGTCCGGTACCATTGCCCCACCTCTGGTTTCCTGACCTCTGCCTACCCTGACCCTGCCTGCCTGCCGTCCGGTACCGTTGCCCCACCTCTGGTTTACTGACCCCTGCCTGCCTTGACCTGTCTATTGCCTGCCCCTGTTGGATTATTAAACCATTGTCAATTTGACGTTGTTTGCATCTGGGTCTTACCTGCATACCTGATAGGTTGTCTCACCTAGCTATCTTAAGATGAATGCACTTAAGTCGCTCTGGATAAGAGCATCTGGTAAATGACTCAAATGTAAGATCAGATCTCATATTACTGTATTTAATTATTTGTTAATTAAAAAAAATATTGACATTTCAAATGTATAATTTGTACAGTTCTTTATAAAAATGTAGTTATTTGTTACATTCAACGTTGTAAAACCTAGCAGTACTACATATTTCTCTGAGAGTGAGGCGAATATATAGCATTTTGCAACCAACAAAAATATGATTTGTCTCTCTGAAATGAAACCAGTGATAGATTTTAAACAAATACATATCTGTCATTGAACAACCCCATGCCATGATTAGATAGTGAAAAAGCACACCAATTATTTTCATAATTTCTTTAAACAATGAAAGCTAATTTACCAACATTTTTTAAAATGGATATATAGAGTTTCAGAAAGAAACTCTTCTTTTCTAAATACCTTGTGTGAGCCACGATCAGGTGGAGATAAATCTTTCTCAAAAGCCATCATATTATTTTTATAGCAAGCCTCCATACTAGAACCGAGTTACTTTCATTTCCACAACACACCCTAGGCCACTGTGTAATATATTGTATACATTTTTGGGGTAGTGAATTTCAGAGACGGAAGTCAGAGAAGAGTCCCCTTGCTGCTCCTGCCCTGACAGCCCCACGGTACATGCGCAAACAGATATATATTTTGCATTCCTTTTCCTTTATCTCCATCTTTCTCTCCATCTGCTGCCAATTACGTCATCAAAATGCTCCAGTTCCTGCGATTTCCTCCTTCAATGGCTGAGTACACAGCATGGCGAGGAAATTCTTGAATCTATTGAGGCAGAAATGGAGGAGGAGGTGTATGATGTATGAATGAACTAAGCAAAAAAATGAAGAGAGGCAGATTTCTGCCTGGAAGTTATGAGCCTTCTTTTTTCTCATCTACTAGTCATCTGAGCCAGCGAGAGAACATTATTTCGCTTGGGGGGAAGTTGATTAAATTAAAGCCAGATCTATACAAGGGATTGGGTCAAATGTTCCCTTTTAAAATGACACATATTGTATACTTTCATGCCTGTCTTCAAAATCCCATTGGAGACTTCAAATATATGTCAGTCTTACACACTGTATATATGTGCAGGCACTGTACTGTGGTATGCATTTAACATTTTCACTTGGAAGCCCTAACCAGGGAAGTGAGACTCCATACTAGTGTATAGGGCAATTGTGGATTCACTTAAAATGTGATAGGATGGCAGACTCCAATGTAGCTTAACCACAATGCTCAACGCACTGTGTACCACACATACAATATAAATCTTGAATGAGCACTCCTGTGATGAAAAACAAATGGGGGGGAAGTCATTAACATAGAAGCAAAAAAAATTATAATCTCCTCTGGCTGTTCTTTTCCACATTGCTCCTTGGGGCGGAAAGGCCATTTGTCATGGACTTCTTTATTTCTCTCCTTTCTTCTCTGTGATTAGCCATAGTGCTCCTCGACTCTACGATGCCGCGCCCAGTCGCCTACCTCTAGGATAGAGTCAGAGAAAGGAGGGCAGCTACACCTGCGGATGGCTGACTGAACAAGTGTATCACTGTCTGTAGGTGCTTGGTTTCGGCTTGTTTGGCCCTCTCGTCTGGAATGCGCCGATGAGACAATCAGGTGCAGGAGGCGCGTGGCAGCTTGCTGCTGGAGGAGATAACTGCTCTTAGACACGGGTGGGGAGGTAGGGAGGGAGGGAATGCCAGATGATTCATCAACCAACTCTATTTAATCGCCCCAATCAACTCGTTATGCAAACTCAGAGAAGACATGTTAATGCTGAAATCAGTGCAGGTGACACTTGCGAAGGGGGTTACTTCATAACATATTTTTTTTGTAAACTAGTGTGTCTAGGCTAGAGTGACTCACCCTGTCATTGAAAATAGGGTGGAGTTTGGGGAGATTTTGTTTAGCTTGAGCGGATGAAAAATTCATTGCGATTGACAAAAAAGGTCATGAGCAATGTCTCTGCTTAGCAGGAAACAGGCACAGCATCAACACACATGATTGGATAACACATTTGTTTTGTTGGTTGGTTATTGCACAGCCACCTTTTTGGTTTCCACAACACACCGAAATTAACCTTTCCAAAATGTTGAATACATTTTACTTTATATTTTCCTCTGTACAATTCTACTTCTCAATTTTCTTACAATTCTCTTAGAATTGTTGTTCTAGTGACATGCTCACATTCTATTATTTGACTGTGTGTTGTGGTCTCCAATTGGTATTTCTTCAAGCAAGCAGTAGCTAGCTAACCCCCATAGTTAAAGCACTTACAGTCCCAGTCAGAAATTTGGACACACCTATTCATTCCAGGGTTTTTCTATATTTTTACTATTTTCTTCATTGTAGAATAAAAGTGAATACATTAAAACTATGAAATAACACATATGGAATCATGTAGTAACCAAAAAGTGTTAAACAAATTCAAATATATTGTATATTTGAGATTCTTCAAAGTAGCCACCCTTTGCCTTGATGACAGCTTTGTACACTCGTGGTAAAAAATAAATCAAAACCCTTGAATGAGTGGGTGTGTCCAATCTTTTGACTGGTACTGTATGTCTGGGGTCACTATGTGGTTAGGTGGATCCTTCCGCAATACCAAAACATTTCATTTTCTCAAGGCATGCCATGACATCAGAACCAATTATCCCTGGCCGTGAACCTTGATTAATGGGTTTTTAAAGGCCCAGTGCATTCAAAAAACGTGACTGTCCTGTGTTTAATATATATTTCCACACTATGAGGTTGGAATCATGCTGTGAAATTGTGAAAAGAATGATAATGCTCTTTTAGTGTTAGAGTAGTTGCAAAGACCACCTGAAATTTCAGCCTGTTTAAGAGAGTTCCAAACGTCTCTGCCAATAACAGCACATTTTCAGTTTTCCCCTCCACACTCAAACCACTTCCAGACAGTCATAGCAGAATTCTTGTTTGAGAAATGACTGCTAAGAAGCTATTTTTGTTTCCTTTTGACCACTTTAATTTAAAACAATCACAGTAAGGTACGTAATTGATTTGATTTGATATTGAGATAAAAACAGCTGCATTGGACCTTTAACAACAGCCCTTATGTTATCTCCAGCACAGGAGGTTGGTGGCACCTTAATTGGGGAGAACGGACTCATGGTAATGGGTGGAGCGGAATGAGTGGTTTCCATGTGTTTGATGCCATTCCATTCGCTCCATTCCAGCCATTATTATGAGACGTCCTCCCCTCAGCAGCCTCTCCAGACATACTGTACACTGAGTAACACCTTCCTAACAGCTTCCTAATATTGAGTTACACCCCCCGCCTAAATTCGTCGGGGCATGGACTCTACAAGGTGTCGAAAGCGTTCCACAGGGATGCTGGCCCATGTTGACTCCAATGCTTCTCACAGTTGTGTCAAGTTGGCTGAATGTCCTTTGGGTGGTGGACCATTCTTGATATACACAGGAAACTGTTGAGCGTGAAAAACCCAGCAGCGTTGCAGTTTTTGACACAAACCGGTGCGCCCCATTCAAAGGCACTTAAATATTTTGTCTTGCCCATTCACCCTCTGAATGGCACACATACACAATCCACGTGTTAATTTATTTAGGCTTAAAAAAAACTTTTTCAAACTGTCTTCTGTTCATCTACACTGAATGAAGTGGATTTAACAAGTGACATCCATAATGGATCATATTTTTTTTAACCTGGATTCACCTGGTCAGTCTATGTCCTGGAAAGAGAAGGTGTTCTTAATATTTTGTATATTCAGTGTATTTCTCTGAAACTCCCACATTTTTCTCTTTCTAATGGGGGAATAATATTTACCACTGAAAACCAAACTAAGCACGCTTTTTGAGGAGAAACGGGCCCTTCTCAAATTTTTACATTTTCATTTTTCCAGAATGTGTGTGTTTTTGTTGTCTAAGGTTTTCGTTGGTGGCAAGGAACAAAGCATTCTAGTGTGTAGTGGAGTTGATCGCAGACACCGTGTCTGTAATGGGAGTTCCTGTCTCTGGACCAAAACCCACAGACCCACAGCAGAGAAGGACAAGGTCAACTATTGCCTTTCTGCTGCAGCTACTTTCTCTTGACATGAACACACAGGAGATTTACCTGACTATAAAAGTCAAATCGCTAAAGTTGTGTTTATTTATAGGTTAATACTTTTGCTTTCATTATGAAATGTATAAATCCTAATGAAAAACAAACTCATCAAACTGTTTTTTTTAAGTGCTGCATTATCAAATTCTGCTAAGTTAACCGTTTTCAACGAACTTCAGCAAACTACAGGTGTATGCCCACATCGCTTTTCTTGCAGTAAATATTTTATACTCCACACGTTTCTGTCTGTTTGTTTAACTCTTTCCTCATATCACTACTAATGAAGACATTCATCAGCTGTTGGAATTCCAGATGTGTTGCAGGTGATAAGGGAGGCTAACATTTGTGGGAGATAAAAGCAGAAGCACTCACAAATGAAAACAGCACCAGTCTTATCAGACTGACATTAGAGCTTTGATGAGCTCTCCCTTTGAAATCCTCTTCACTGTCACTTTTACAAGCTCTGGGTTATATTGTTTTTCATCAGGCATCATTTGAAGGAAATTCCCAAGCCTTTGTTCTTTTCCTAATGGCAAAAAAGTATAATGTCAGATTTTCTTGACAGTACTTCATTTTCAATTTAAAATGTATGATCTACTGTGTGTTATAAAATGAACATCATTTTTTATTTTGCAGCACATTACCTAAAGAACTAAATAAGAATACTCAAGCATTTAGATGCCAATTAAAATGTAGTTAGTAAAGCTTAGTGAAACTAGATTGCTTTTATTTACCGCAGCACTGCAAAAAAAACTAAACACGAAAATTACTGACATGAATATATACAGCATCAACAAATGGAAAATTAAAGCTTGATGTTAGCCTAAATGACTGAAATATACAATCAGATGAGATATCCCTCAGGATCTAGAATTGCTTCACCAGTTCAGACACATAACACAGGCCTTCCTATAGGCAAACTTGGCCTCCTCACTCTTGGCACCCAACTCGCTGAAGACTTGCAGCACATCTGCAGAAGCAGCTGAAGTGAACAAGGCCTGGATGGCTTCTATGGTTCTATCTGGCCTTTGCAGTGCAACAACCTCCAGACCCCTAGATGACATCACTTTAGGTTACAGGGTCCATGCGTTGCGCTGGTATCTGGGGGAGGTTGTGCATTCACAAGTCCTAATGACCAGGATGGAATGATGTGAAATTTGACCCTTAACCTCAGACTAGCTGTCTGACATCATCAAGCTGTGACTATGTCTGAACTGCAGCTATTCGAAAAATGTAAGTGTCTCGTTCCATGTTACAACAGTGTAAGTGTCTCGTTCCATGTTACAACAGTGAGTAGCTTGTAATTATTGATAACAATGGAATTATTGCAATGTTGTAAAGATGAAGCACTGACATTCTTTGATTAAAAAAAAAAAAATTTGCAGCCTCAAGGCTGCATGTCTCATGCACTCCCCAAGCGACAACAAAAATACTACATTTTGGCTGCTGAGCAGAGGGGAAAAAAATCGCATTATAAACCATCACTAGGGCCCTTGTGCCTTCTGCTTTTGGAATGTAGTGGATATAATCATATTTTTATCATATCCCCCTCATTAAACAGAATGTTACAAATTCTAAATCTATTTACCATGAGTATTATCAATATTGTATTGGATGAGTAAATATGACATGTTTGACTGACAAATACCTACTACTGTACTGTGAAAGTATTGTTTGATTTCTTGACTGCATTAAATAAGCTCACGGGCCACATTCGGTCCACCCTGACTTAGACACGTAAGACTTATTAGAGTACATCGTTAACTCTTGAATCATAAGACAATCAGCAGCTTAACCCAGATCCCTGTATACAACACCACCTTGTAGTTTGCATGATTTTTATCAATCCTGTCCACGTAGGCAATACTCCCCCCTGTGAGCTCCCCTGACTGTCTTTCTGTCTACACCACATCCTAGTGAGTAAGAGGTGCTCCAGACAGTACTTATCATGGCCCTGCCTGGTCCAGGGCCCGTATTCACAAAGTGTCTCAAAGTAGGAGTGCTGATCTATGATCACGTCTCTGCTGCCCAGCTAATCTTATTCATTGTGACCTAAAAGATGAAACTGGTCCTAGATCAATACTCCTATTTTGTGACGCTTTATGAATACGGGCCCTGGTCTCTCCCCTCTCTCTCCTGTCCTACCACAGCATGACATTATCATCACTACAGACAGCCACAGCCAGGGCAACTTTACCACTCTGCCATGATTACCTCACACACAACAACAAGGGGATGCCTTCACTGCCTGCTATGCTTGCCTTCAAGTGAACACAGTCCAGATTCTGGCCGCTCGCTCACTTCAAAGCTGGAGCATGCTGATAACAAAGCAGAGGCCTGGAGAGTCCCTCTCCACCCCCTTCTCTGTCTCTACTCTCCCTCCTGCAGTGAGTGTGGCTGGTGGCTAGGATAGACACACGGGGTGTGAGCAGAGAGAGAGGATGGGAGGGGAGGTGTAAAGTGACTTTTGACAGCCACAGCACCTGCTGCTTCCCCAACAGCAGCAGCAGAAAACCCATCCATTTGTTTTGGCTGACCAGAGAAGATAGCCCAGACCTGGGATTAGTGAAAGGACTCAGTAGAGAAGCATGGACGAGTCAGGAGAGGAGGTGAATGTGTGTGTGTATGTGTGTGTGCGTGCGTGCATCCTCTTCTGTGTTCGGCCTGCCCGGCCACTCCCTCTGTCATCCTAGTGGAACATTCCTGTTATCTGTGACAAGTACCGCGACTGTTGTGGGATGATGATGTGTCTCTGCGTTCTACAAGCCCTAGTGTAGCTATCATCTCCACTTCTGAACTCAGTGTAGAGTGACACGGTCAAAGAAAAATCACATCTTATTGATAAAGATCTCCAATGATCCCTGGTTACAGACAGGGAAATTAACAGGCTCAGTTAAGAGGCCTAAATGAGTATTAATCAGAAAGTCATTAACCTTATCTCCTAATACATTCCAAATGGCACTTGTTGTTGGCTTTAAAGCCACAGCTTATCATACATCAATCAGTGTCTTCCCCATATCTGTTATCAGCAGCAGTTTTGTCTGCAGCTCGTGACACAATTTGATCAATTACCCTTCAGATCAGGGCAGTGGTGCAGAGACAGCAGACCAGACCAGGCCATCTCAAATCCTCAAAGGTTGTGGTAGGCCCAGGAATGCAGCAATGACATTATTTATGACAGTCGAGATTGTGACCACTAACTGGAAATGAAAATAATCTCTTGAAAGTTTCTTGGAAAAAGGCCATTTTGATTTTGAAGTGATGTTTATAAGTGTGTTGTAATTGCAACATATCCCCTCATAGAACATAAATATTTAACCCCCCTTTAGTTTATCATTAAAATCTAAGACACTTTTCTTGTGAAACAGGATATTAGCAATTGCAGTAAAAGCTCTGCTCTCTACTAATACACATATAATTCAGTCTAATTAACTTTCAATTTTAAAGGCATTTGTCAAACATGTTTAGCCTGACTAATAACTTGTAACCCCATTGAAAATGCATGTTTCCTTGAACAGCCTGGTCTCATATACTATATTATATGTAGACTGATATGTTACATTTGCTATGGTTACATAACACAGAAGGTGCTAAGTAGTTGCAGTAGCTAAAAAGTAGTTAGTAGATGCTAATTAGATAAAAAGCTAACGTTGTCCGTGATGAGAGTCAATAACGCAACCTTTGGGTTGCTAGACATTCGCAAGCTGTATAATGTGAACATCTAGCAACCCAATGGTTGCGTGTTCAAATCTCATCACGGACAAAATTAGCATTGTAGCTAATTAGCGACCACTTACCACTTTTTAGCTACTTTGCAGCTACTTTACATGTTAGCCGACCCTTCCCCTAACCCTAACCTTAACCCTTTAACCTAAATCCTAACCCTAACCTTAACCCTTAGCCTAGCTAACACAATTACATAGCGTACCATTAATAATTCAATGCACATGGTTTCCTCTCAGCTATACTGTGGTGCTTTCCAAAGCCATACTGCCATACAAGTGCCTTACTTACACTATTTGATCAAATAATTATCTAATGTTGTCTTGTCCTCTGTTGTAGAAAGCTGTGCAGTGTTGAGTATAGACAGGTTGAACCAGCTCTT
Source organism: Salvelinus fontinalis (assembly GCF_029448725.1). Taxonomy (NCBI): domain Eukaryota; kingdom Metazoa; phylum Chordata; class Actinopteri; order Salmoniformes; family Salmonidae; genus Salvelinus; species Salvelinus fontinalis. Next base: position 33,414,073 of record NC_074690.1, on the reverse strand, counting down.
ATCTTCAAGTCATCTCATTGTAACCTCCGGCTATCTAGCGTTAGCATTTTAGAATCAAAGCCTGTGGCGGAGAGAGAAAGGGTGGCTTATTTTCAAAATCCTTAAAGAATTTTCAACCAGTGTGACATTTGAACATCTTGGCCATGTTCTGTTATAATCTCCACCCGGCACAGCCAGAAGAGGACTGGCCACCCCTCATAGCCTGGTTCCTCTCTAGGTTTCTTCCTAGGTTTTGGCCTTTCTAGGGAGTTTGTCCTAGCCACCGTGCTTCTACACCTGGATTGCTTGCTGTTTGGTGTTTTAGGCTGGGTTTCTGTACAGCACTTTGAGATATCAGCTGATGTACGAAGGGCTATATAAATACATTTGATTTGATTTGTGACAAAGACAACAACAGGAAGTAATTTTGTAAACTACACTACATGACCAAAAGTATGTGAAAACCTGCTCGTCGAAACATCTCATTCCGAATTCATGGCCATTAATATGGAGTTGGTCCCCCCTTTGATGCTATAACAGCCTCGACTCTTCTGGGAAGGCTTTCCACTAGATGCTGGAACATTGCTGCAGGTACTTGCTTCCATTTAGCCAAAAGAGCAGGCCAGTCAAGTTCTTTCACACCGATCTTGACAAACCATTTCTGTATGGACCTCGCTTTGTGCATGGGGACATTGTCATGCTGAAACAGGAAAGGGCCTTCTCCAAGCTTTTGCCACAAAGTTGAAAGCACAGAATTGTCTAGAATGTCATTGTATGTTGTAGCGTTAAGATTTCCCTTCACTGGAACTAAGGGGCCTAGCCCGAACCATGAAAAACAGCCCCAGACCATTATTCCTCCTTCACCAAACTTTACAGTTGGCACTATGCATTCGGGCAGGTAGTGTATGTATGACATGAATAGTACCCTGTCCTTGTGGGCATATTGTAATGTGCCCCAAAACATGGATAGGCCCATATAACCCATATCTAGCTGCAGTACCCTGACTACCCCCCTGGCTATGTTCTGATTCACTTATGCCATTTATGCCATTTATGAGAATTATTAAGTATATTATCCCCTCATACCCTGTCTCCAGTCTTCCTACTTTATACAGAGGTTAGCACTTTATATTACTGCTCTACTATTACCATATTATTACCACTTTATTCCCTGCTGTAATGTTAAGTGCTTCCTAGATGGGGAATGGAAGGAGAGATGGGAGGATGTCTAAACTGCCAGGTAGCTCCTCTCGAGAAGTGGTTTAAAGCAAGGGGTGGTGACCTGAACCTGGGATTACCTGTCCTGGAGGAAGAATGGTGCTAGCCCCTGTCACCCCACCTGACGTCCCACAAAGCAGATCCTCTTCAGTCAAGATGATCATGTCAAGGCTTTACACACTTGATCACACACAAATGCATGCATGTGGTCAGCTTTTGAGGTCAGCTTTCGACTTGCTAGAATAAAGTGCTCTTGTTCAGTTCTTCAGAATACATTCCCCCACATTTTGATCACTGTAATGCTTTGATTACCTCTTTTGACAGTATAAAACATCATGAGTCCTGATTTATCATGATTAAATACTTTTCATATATTGTATCACAGGGTGATCTCAGAGCTTATTGTAAGCACAGGTGTGTGGTTTGAGGTAGACTACTGTAACTTTGTCATCATGAGTAGGAAATCTGTCCAAGTGCTTCATTCACTTAACTGTGTGACTACTGTAGTCATAATAATAGACTGACAGCCAGGAGAGGAGGAGAGGCAGGTAGCACCACCTCCAACCAGATGGAAAGCCTACATTCCAGGGCAGTGTGCTGTAAATCTGAGTAACACCCACAGCAAGTTAAAACACGCTGCTCACAGCACCATCACTGTTTTAGTAAATCATTTTACAGCTAGTGGTGTTTGGGACTGGAGTCATTGCTTTAGGACACAATGGTGGGTTTGGTTTCCCAGAAGTTTTGTTGCCCTGTAAACACCGATAAACGTCTAAATTGGAATGCAGTGGGTGTACAGTAACATGCTATACATGACGTCAGACATCAGGCTCTGCGCTTCACAGCGCTATATGGGTTTTGACTGACAGACGTTCTGAACTTGAGCACCTCACGGGACAACATGTTTTTGGAGGTCTGAGTGAGGGAAAAGCAGTAAATTAATAGGACTCAATATATTATGAAAGATTATACGTTGAGGATTATAATATATACTGATTTGAAGTCATACAAGCGAGCCAAACACCTGTGAATTCATTTTCTTACGTTACAGCCTCATTTTAAAATGAATTTAAAAAATACAATTCCTCAGCAATCTACACACAATACCCCATAATGACAAAGCGAAAACAGGTTGTTAGAGATGTTTGCAAATGTATAAAATAAAATAAAATAATTAAATACCTTATTTACATACAGTTGAAGTCAGAAGTTTACATACACTTAGGTTGGAGTCATTAAGGCTGGGTTTTTGTACAGCACTTTGAGATATCAGCTGATGTAAAAAGGGCTTTATAAATACATTTGATTTTAAATGTATTTCTTGTTAACAAACTATAGTTTTGGCAAGTCGGTTAGGACATCTACCTTGTGCATGACACAGTAATTTTTCCAACAATTGTTTACCGACAGATTATTTCACTTATAATTCACTGTGTCACAATTCCAGTGGGTCAGAAGTTTACATACACTAAGTTGACTGTGCGTTTAAACAGCTTGGATAATTCCAGAAAATGATGTCATGGCTTTAGAAGCTTCTGATAGGCTGAATGACATAATTTGAGTCAATTGGAGGTGTACCTGTGGATGTATTTCAAGGCCTACCTTCAAACTCAGTGCCTCTTTACTTGACATCATGGGAAAATCAAAAGAAATCAGCCAAGACATCAAAAAAAATGTGTAGACCTCCACAAGTCTGGTTCATCATTGGGAGCAATTTCCAAACGCCTGAAGGTACCACGTTCTTCTGTACAAACAATAGTATACAAGTATAAACACCATGGGACCACGCAGCTGTCATAACGCTCAGGAAGGAGAAGCGTTCTGTCTCCTAGAGATGAACGTACTTTGGTGCGAAAAGTGCAAATCAATCCCAGAACAACAGCAAAGGACCTTGTGAAGATGCTAGAGGAAACAGGTACAAAAGTATCTATATCCACAATAAAACGAGTCTTATGTCGACATAACCTGAAAGGCCGCTCAACAAGGAAGAAGCCACTGCTCCAAAACCGCCATAAAAAAGCCAGACTATGGTTTGCATCTGCACATGGGGACAAAGATTGTGCATTTTGGAGAAATGTCCTCTGGTCTGACGAAAAAAAAATAGAACTGTTTGGCCATAATGACCATCATTATGTTTGGAGGAAAAAGGGGGAGGCTTGCAAGCCGAAGAACACCATCCCAACCGTGAAGCACGGGCATACTTCCAAAGTTGTGGCAAAATGGCTTAAGGACAACAAAGTCAAGGTATTGGAGTGGCCAGCATAAAGCCCTGACCTCAATCCCATAGAAAATGTGTGGGCAGAACTGAAAAAGCGTGTGCAAGCAAGGAGGCCTACAAACCTGACTCAGTTACACCAGCTCTGTCAGGAGGAATGGGCCAAAATTCACCCAACTTATTGTGGGAAGCTTGTGGAAGGCTACCTGAAACATTTGACCCAAGTTAAAACATTTAAAGGCAATGTTACCAAATACTAATTGAGTGTATGTAAACTTCTGACCCACTGGGAATGTGATGAAAGAAATGAAAGCTGAAAGAAATAATTCTCTACTATTAATATGCCATTTTACATTCTTAAAATAAAGTGGTGATCCTAACTGACCTAAGACAAGGAATTTTTACTGGGATTAAATGTCAGGAATTGTGAAAAACTGAGTTTAAATGTATTTGGCTAAGGTGTATGTAAACTTCCGACTTCAACTGTAAGTATTCAGATCCTTTGCTATGAGACTCAAAATTGAGCTCAGGTGCATCCTGTTTCCATTTATCATCCTTGAGATGTTTCTACAACTTGGTTGGAGTCCACCTGTGGTAAATTCAATTGATTGGACATGATTTGGAAAGGAACACACCTGTCTATATAAGGTTCCACAGTTGACAGAGCATATCAGCGCAAAAAAACAAGCCATGAGGTCAAAGGAATTGTCCGTAGAGCTCAGAGACAGGATTGTGTCGAGGCACAGATCTGGGGAAGGTCCCCAAGCACACAGTGGCCTCCATCATTCTTAAATGGAAGAAGTTTGGAACCACCAAGACTGTTCCTAGAGCTGGCCACCCCCAGCCAAACTGAGCAATCGGGGGAGAAGTACCTTGGTCAGGGAGGTGACCAAGAACCCGATGGTCACTCTGACAGACCTCTAGAGTTCCTCAGTGGAGATGGGAGAACCTTCCAGAAGGACAACCATCTCTGCAGCACCACCAATCAGGTCTTTATGGTAGAGTGGCCAGACGGAAGCCACTCTTCAGTAAAAAGCACATGACAGCCTGTTTGCCAAAAGGCACCTAAAGGACTCTCATACCATGAGAAATAAGATTCTCTGGTCTGATGAAACCAAGATTGAACTCTTTGGCCTGAATGACAAGTGTCACATCTGGAGGAAACCTGGCACCATCCCTACAGTGAAGCATGGTGGTGGCAGCACCATGCTGTGGGGAAGTTTTTCAGCGGCAGGGACTGGCAGACTAGTCAGGATCGAGGGAAAGATGAACGGAGCAAAGTACAGAGAGATCCTCAATGAAAACCTGCTCCAGAGCACTCAGGATCTCAAACTGGGCCGAAGGTTCACCTTCCAACAGGACAACATCCCTAAGCACACAGCCAAATACAATGCAGGAGTGGCTTCGGGACAAGTCTCTGAATGTTCGTGGAAGAAACTCCCCAAATACATGTGTGCCAAGCTTGTAGCATCATACCCAAGAAGAATCAAGGCTGTAATCACTGCCAAAGGTGTATCAACAAAGTTCTGAGCAAAGGGTCTGAATACTTATGTAAATGTGATATTTTTTTTCTTTTTTCTTTTAATTAGCAAAAATGTTGAAAAAAAGTTTTTGCTTGTTATTATGGTGTATTGTGTGTAAATCGATGAGGGGAAAAACTATTTAATCAATTTTAGAATGAGGCTGTAACGTAACAAAATGTGGAAAAAGTCATGGGGTCTGAATACTTTCCGAAGGCACTGTACAGTGTCAACGTTTATAATCACTATGTTTGATGTACAGTTAGTTACAAGATGACATGACGTCGTACCCTGGGTTGTTCTGAACAGAATGTGCCTGTTTGTCTACTGTGAAGAAAATGAGCCTGAATGTAGTCATGACTCCTTTCTATGCCCATCAAAATTACGATCTGTTTACCTGAATTGCATTGTGAAAGCCTAACACTGTAATATCGTATTTTATAAATGAGCTACTAATGTTGGCAATAGAACAAGCCTTCAAATGATGCCCACTTGACCCAGATTGAGATTTATAATGGACCATTTTTGTATTGCGTGAACAACAACAGCACTTATGTGGGTAAAACAAAACGCAAATTAAAGGTACGAATCTCGGAGCCTCGTAGCACCAGTAGGTGCAAAAACTCGACCTACCCAGTTGCTGCCCACTTTTTGGAAGCAAACCACTCAATTTTGTCTCTATGTTATATTGGCATCGAACATGTCACCCTCCCTAGGAGAGGGGGTGACCTTGACAATTTATTGTTGACACGAGCGGCTGCCTGGTCTTTAATTTAAAGACCCTTTTTCCCTTCGGTCTCAACGTAGACTTTGATCTGAAGCCATTCTTGTGATTATTGTGATTTTGCTATTGTAAATGTTTGTGGGCTTATGTAGCCAAATTGTATCTATGATCGTACGCTATCCATTTATGTTTTTTGTATGCTATTTTAATATATGAGAATTAACCAATGATATCAGGCCACACCCGGCCATGATTACAGACACCTGTGTGTGTCTTTTGACACTATATCAACGAGTCACCCCGCAGTATTTGTCATTATACCCTGATGAAGACAGTTTGTCTGTCGAAACGTTGGACATAAATATTTTGCATCTGAGCTCCTAGAGTGTGCGGCTCTTCTTTATTTTTTATGGATTCAGTCTTGTGTCACGGTGAACGCTTGTGTCCTCACCTTTGGCCTAATAATTTTCCCATCATTTCCCATAATTTCCTACCATGGTTATGCATATACTTTTCATATTTTGTCTGTAAGAAACATTTCAATTTAGCCCTATCCCTATAGGCCAATTACCACGAGTGTAAAGGGTTAATTCAGTTCAACTTCTATTGGGGGATGGGAATTGAAAAGTGGTACACCTGCTAAAGATCTTTCATAGCATCGTTAATAAAGTGAGGTCTATGTTTATTAGTCATACAAAAATGTGGCTGCAGTTTAGTGCTATTTCAATTTGAGCACTATGCTTTCGGATAGGTGATTATGTTATTGTAAGTTCGATTCAATGACAAAGAAAACATGAACAGTTCTTTGAATAGTGTAAAGAAAATTGTTTTCCTTCTGTTAGGTCATCATCTAAATCTTCTATTGCTGTATTAGCTCAAAAGTTTGGCTTCAAAATGGACTGGCAGGATACAGAGTCATTATAGACAGCCCAGCTACACCAACCATGCCACAGCAAGCACACTAGTTACCACCTGTCATTCAAATTCAAAAACACCTGCTTCCTCAAGGGTGCCCATCGTCAGCTGGCTGAGCTGAAGAAGAAAAAATATATTTAGCTGACTCAAACCAAAACTAACATTACACATTCCCAATGAACTGATGCGAAACACCTACTAGTATAAATGTTTATAGTATCTTACATACCTCCTAATATTTCCCCAATTTGAGAGTTGCTTTCCCTTGCCAAGCTGTGCTCCATTTTTCATGTTCAATGCAGCTGTTCTGTTCAAGGCTGTGTTGAGCTGTGGGCCAACTGAATATTAATCCCACAAGGATTTCCTCAACTCATATCCAATAATCATAGTAAGAATGTATCCAATTCCACCTTCTTCCGGGGTCAATTTAGATTTACTTAGCTCCTCCTCTAGCCGTTTCTCTGTGACATGCATTTCAATGACAGATTAGATTTTTTACATGGAATATTCACAGAGAGAGAGAGTGAGAGAGAGGGAGAGAGCACCATTAAGACAGATGACTGACATATGATTGGTCAGTCCGTGTCTTCCAGTTCCAGGGAATAATGGTTCACAATACTGACCAATTCTCTCTGTGTGTGGAAATGTTTTCCGGCCTGGACATTCCAAACATCCATGGAGGTTTTTGCCCTAACACTACACAGCTGATTCAAATTACCAAAGCTTGATGATTATTTTAATCAGCTGTGTAGAGCTAGGGGGGAAACCAAACTTGCACCTCTTGGGGAAAGGACCGAGTTTGGGAAATCCTGACCTAGAGGTTTATACTATATATGACAGACTATATATTGTTGAGTAGAATATTTTATTGGTTCTTATTTTATCAGAGAGTCATACTGAGACCAATGTTTATTTTACAAATCAGCCCTAAATTACAGAAAATACACACTTCAAAATATAAATACAAAATGCAAGCGCATAGAAAAATATGGTCATAAAAAACAAAGACATTAATCAGTAAAAAGGTCCTCAATCCGCTTTCTGAATTGCCCTAGAGGCACCAGAACATCACATTTAAGAACATGTTGAAGATTGTTCCACAAATAAGGTTGAAGAAAACTAACAGCTGATTTACCTAACTCAGTAGACACCAAAGGAATTTCCAGAGTTAACCATCCCTGAAACCGGGTGTGGTAACTCATATGTCTGAAGTTTTCTAATGATGTTAGGTACAGTGGGAGTTTTTGCAAAAGGGCTTTATAAATCAGAATATAGCAATGTATTTATCAACCTACGTGACATCAAAGACGGCCAAGCAACTTTCTGGTAGAGAATGTAATGACGAGTACTAAAACTGTAGCCCGTATCTCAGCTCACTGGTCACAGCTCACTGGTCACCACAGCAACACCCACCCGTAGCACACGCTCCAGCAGGTATATTTCACTGGTCATCCCCAAAGCCAACATCTCCTTTGGACGCCTTTCCTTCCAGTTCTCTGCTACCAATGACTGGAACGAATTGCAAAAATCCCTGAAGCTGGAGACTCATATCTCCCTCACTAACTTTAAGCATCAGCTGTCAGAGCAGCATACCGATCACTGCACCTGTACACAGCCCATCTGTAAATAGCCCACCCAACTACCTCATCCCCATATTGTTATTTTTTGCACCCCTAGTATCTCTACTTGCATATCATCATCTGCACATCTATCACTCCAGTGTTAATGCTAAATTGTAATTATTTCTCCACTATGGCCTATTTATTGCCTTATCTCCGTAATCTTACTACATTTTCACACACTGTACATAGATTTTATATTATTTTATTGACTGTACGTTTTGTTTATCCCATGTGTAACTCTGTGTTGTTGTTTTTGTCGCACTGCTTTGCTTTATCTTGGCTAGGTCGCAGTTGTAAATGAGAACTTGTTCTCAACTGGCCATCTGATGAAGATCATCAAAGGTTAGTGATTAATTTTATCTCTCTCTTTGGCTGGAAAATGGCTGTGTTTTTTGTGACTAGGCGCTGACCTAACATAATCGCATGGTATGCTTTCGTCGTAAAGCCTTTTTGAAATTGGACACTGTGGAGGGATTAACAACAAGTTTATCTTTAAAATGGTGTATAATACTTGTATGTTTGAGGAATATTAATTATGAGATTTCTGTTGTTTGAATTTGGCACCCTGCACTTTCACTGGCTGTTGTCAAATCGATCCCGTTAACGGGATTTCAGCCGTAAGAAGATAATATCCTCTTAAGGATCCGCCCCTTTCCCCCCCCTGAAATGACATACTCAAATCTAACTGCCTGTAGCTCAGGCCCTGAAACAAGGACATGTATATTCTTGGTACCATTTGAAAGGAAACACTTTGAAGTTTGTGGAACTGTGAAGGGAATGTAGGAGAATATAACACTTGTGGTAGAAGATAGTACAAAGTAAAAACCAACTGTTCTTTTGTATTTTTTTGTATCATCATCTTTGTATGCAAAAGAAAGGCCATAATGTATTATTCTAGCCCAGTTGCAATATACATGTTGGCCACTAGATGGCAGCAGTGTATGTACAAAGTTTTAGACTGATCCAATGAACCATTGCATTTCTGTTCAAATTGTTGTATCAAGATTGCCCAAATATGTCTAATTTGTTTATTAATAACTTTATGTTCAACATTGTGCACTCTCCTCAAACAATAACATGGTATTATTTCCCTGTAATAGCTACTGTAAATTGGACAGTGCAGTTAGATTAACAAGAATTTAAGCTTTCTGCCAATATCAGATATGTCTATGCCCTGGGATATTCTCTTGTTACTTACGACCTCATGCTAATCGCATTAGCCTATGTTAGCTCAACCGTCCCGTGGAAGGGACACCAATCCAGATTAATAAAGGTGTCACTTGTCACTTTAAATAACGCCACTTTAATAATGTCTACATATCCTACATTACTCATCTCATATGTACAGTGGGGAGAACAAGTATTTTATACACTGCCGATTTTGCAGGTTTTCCTACTTACAAAGCATGTAAAGGTCTGTAATTTTTATCATAGGTACACTTCAACTGTGAGAGACGGAATCTAAAACAAAAATCCAGAAAATCACATTGTATGATTTTTAAGTAATTCATTTGCATTTTATTTGCCGGATGAGAGGGGAATGAGTCAGTGGTCTGGCATATTGCCAGGTCCTGGTCATGCGCTTTCCTCATGATATCGCCTTGCGTTCCATAACTTATACAGACACGAAGGAATGCTCCGGTTGGAACCTTATTGGATATATATGATAACAACATCCTGAAGATTGATTCTCCACTTAGTTTGACCAGTTTATTCGACCTGTTATATAACTTTTTGAAGTTTTCGTCCGAGTTCGCCTGCATCTGCGCGAGCGTTTGGACATGTGCACTAAACATGCTAGCAAAAGTAGCTACTTAGACATAAGTAATGGACATTATCGAACAAAACAACAATTTATTGTGGAACTAGGATTCCTGGGAGTGCATTCTGACGAAGATGATCAAAGGTAAGGGAATATTTATGATGTCATTTCGTATTTCTGTTGACTCCAACATGGCGGAGAAATGTTGTTATTTTTTAGCGCCGTCTCAGATTATTGCATGGTGTGCTTTTTACGTAAAGTTTTTTTGAAATCTAACACAGCGGTTGCATTAAGAACAAGTGTATCTTTAATTCTATGTAAAACATGTATCTTTCATCAAAGTTTATGATGAGTATTTCTGTTATTTGTGGCTCTCTGCAATTTCTCCGGATATTTTGGAGGCATTTCTGAACATGGCGCCAATGTAAACCGAGATTTGTGGATATAAATATGCACATTATCGAACAAAACATAAATGTATTGTGTAACATGATGTCCTATGAGTGTCATCTGATGAAGATCATCAAAGGTTAGTGATTAATTTTATCTCTATTTATGCTTATCTTTTGCTGGGAAAATGGCTGTGTTTTTCTGTGGCTATGTACTGAGCTAACATAATCGTTTGGTGTGCTTTCGCCGTAAGTCCTTTTTGAAATCAGACATGTTGGCTGGATTCACAACATGTGTAGCTTTAATTTGGTGTCTTTCATGTGTGATTTCATGAAAGATAGATTTTTATAGTAATATATTTGAATTTGGCTCGCTACATTTTTTCTGGCTTTTGGCCAAGTGGGACGCTACCATTCCACATATCCCAGAGAAGTTAACAACACTATCAACAAGGCAGGTCCTACAGGCTCTAGTTTTGTCGCACCTTGACTACTGTTCAGTTGTATGGTCAGGTGCAACAAAAAAGGACTTAGGAAAATTGCAGTTGGCTCAGAAGAGGACAGCACGGCTGGCCCTTGGATGTACACAGAGAGCTAATTTTAATAATATGCATGTCAATCTCTCCTGGCTCAAAGTGGAGGAGAGATTGCCTTCATCACTACTTGTATTTATGAGAGGTATTGACATACTGAATGCACAAGAGGTCTCTTCACGGCCCCCAAGTCCAGAACAGACTACGGGAGGAGCACAGTACTACATAGATCAATGACTACATGGAACTCTATTCCACATCAAGTAACTAATGCAAGCAGTAGAATTAGACTTAAAAAACATATTAAAAAAACACTATATGGAACAGCGGGGACTGTGAAGCAACACAAACATAGGCACAGACACATGCATACACACACACATGATAACATTCGCACTATACACACACATACACATGCATTTAGTATTGTAGATATGCGGTAGTGGTGGAGTAGGGGCCTGAGGGCACACAGTGTGTTGTGAAATCTGTGAATGTATTGTAATTTTTTTTAAATTATATAAACTGCTTTAATTTTGCTGGACCCCAGGAATATATTAAATAATAAATACAAATACACAACGCCACAGATGTCTTAAGTTTTGAGGTAGCATGCAATTGGAATGTTCACCAGAGCTGTTGCCAGAGAATTGAATGTTCATTTCTCTACCATAAGCTGCCTCCAATGTCATTTTAGAGAATTTGTCAGCACGTCCAACCGACCTCACAACCGCAGACCTGGTGTAACACCAGCCCAGGAACAATACATCTGGCTTTTTCATATGCAGGATCATCTGAAACCAGCCACCCGGACAGCTGATGAAACTGAGGACTGAGATACGAAAATAATGGCACCGGAGGGGATGGCTGCCATTTTACGGGCTCCGAACCAATTGTGCTATTTTGTGTGTTTTTTTGCGCGTAATTCTTTACTTATTTTGTACATAATGTTTCTGCCACCGTCTCAAATGACCGAATAGAGCTTCCAGATATCAGAACAGCAATTACTCACCTCGAACTGGACAAAGATTTTTTCTTTAATGAGTCAGTGACAGTACGTACATATCCCAACCAGAAGTCATGGATTACAGGCAACATCCGCACTGTGCTAAAGGGTAAAGCTGCCACTATCAAGGAGAGCTTATAAGAAGTCCCGCAATGCCATTCGACGAACCACCAAACAGGCAAAGCGTCAAAACAGGACTAAGATTGAATCCTGCTAAACTTGTTCTGACGCTCGTCGGATGTGGCAGGGCTTGCAAACTATTACGGACTACAAAGGGAAGCCCAGCCGCGAGCTGCCATGTGACACGAGTCAACCAGATGAGCTAAATTATTTAAATGCAAGCGTCAAGGCAAGCAACACTGAAGCATGCAAGAGAGCACCAGCTGTTGCGGACAAATGTGTGATCACACTCTCCATAGCCGATGTGAGAAAGACCTTTAAACAGGTCAACATTCAAAAGACAGATTACCAAGACATGTACTCAGAGCATGCCCTGACAAACTGGCAAGTGTCTTCACTGACATTTTCAACCTGTCCCTGACCGAGTCTGTAATACCTACATGTTTCAAGCAGACCACCATAGTCCCTGTGCCCAAGAACGCCAAGATAACCTGATTAAATGACCACCGACCCATAGCACTCACGTCTGTAGCTATGAAAGACGGGTCATGGTTCACATCAACACCATCATCCCAGAAACCAATTCACCTGTCTCTAACTCTGAATGATCAGCTATGAAAAGCCAACAGACATTTACTCCTGAGATGCTGACCTATTGCACCTTCTATAACCACTGTGATTATTATTATCTGACCCTACTGGTCATCTATGAACATTTGAACATCTTGGCCATGTTCTGTTATAATCTCCACCCGGCACAGCCAGAAGAGGACTGGCCACCCCTCAGAGCCTGGTTCCTCTCTAGGTTTCTTCCTAGGTTCTGGCCTTTCTATGGAGTTTTTCCTAGCCACCGTGCTTCTACATCTGCATTGCTTGCTGTTTGGGGTTTTAGGCTGGGTGACATCGGCAGATGTAAAAAGAGCTTCAGAAATACATTTGATTGATTGCCCTTCTGGAAAATTCTCCCATCTCCACAGAGGAACTCTGGAGCTCTGCCTGAGTGACCATCGGGTTCTTGGTCACCTCCCTGACCAAGGCCCTTCTCCCCCAATTGCTCAGTTTGGCCGGACAGCCAGCTCTAGAAAGAGTCTTGATGGTTCCAAACGTCTTCCATTTAAGAATGATGGAGGCCACTTTGTTCTTGGGGACCTACAATGCTGCAGACATTTTTTTCATACTCTTCCCCAGATCTGTGCCTTGACACAATCCTGTCTCGGAGCTCTACTGACAATTCCTTCGACTTCATGGCTTGGTTTTTGCTCTGACATGCACTGCCAACTGTGGGTCCTGATATAGACAGGTGAGTGCCTTTCCAAATTATGTCCAATCAATTGAACTTACCACAGGTGGATAATCTCAAGGATGATCAATGGAAACAAGATGCACCTGAGCTCAATTTCAAGTCTCCTAGCAAAGGGTCTGAATACTTATGTAAATGTGATATTTCAGTTTTTTATTTTTAATGCATTTACAAATATTTCTAAAAACCTGTTTTCTCTTTGTCATTATGAGGTATTGTGTTTATATTGATGAGGAAAAACATGAATTTAATCCCTTTGAGAAAAAGGCTGTAACGTAACAAAATGTGTAAAAAGTCAAGGGGTCTGAATATTTTCCGAATGCACAGGTCATGACAAATGTTCATGAACATCAAATTGATACTTGCAATGCAGATTCCTTATTAACCCCCAGTGTCCATTTTCAGACTCACAAGTTGACAGTTACCCTGTGGATAATGTATCCAAGGTATATGGTGAAGCGATGGAACTCACATTTTTCGGCTTTGACAAAACATCTCCTGGAGGACTTGTCGAACGTGGAGAACGTGTTCTTGAGCCGAGTGGGAAAAGACGAGAATGTCGTCGAGGTAGACAAACCCGAACCGGTTCAACATATCCCGGAGAACGTCATTCACCAGGGCCTGGAACACAGCAGAAGCATTGGTCAAACCGAAGGGCATCACCAGGTATTCAAATCAAATCAACGTTTATTTGTCACGTGCGCCGAATACAACAGGTGTAAACCTTACAGTGAAATCCTTACTTCAGGCTCTAACCAATAGTGCAAAAAAGGTATTAGGTGAGCAATAGGTAGGTAAAGAAATAAAACAACAGTAAAAAGACAGGCTATATACAGTAACAAGGCTATAAAAGTAGCGAGGCTACATACATACACCGGTTAGTCAGGCTGATTGAGGTAGTATGTACATGTAGATATGGTTAAAGTGACTATGCATATATGATGAACAGAGAGTAGCAGTAGTGTAAATGAGGGGTTGGCGGGTGGTGGGTGGGACACAATGCAGATAGCCTGGTTAGCCAATGGGCGGGAGCACTGGTTGGTCGGCTCAATTGAGGTAGTATGTACATGAATGTATAGTTAAAGTGACTATGCATATATGATAAACAGAGAGTAGCCGCAGCGTAAAAAGAGGGGTTGGAGGGGGGCACACTTTTTGTCCTAGACTTGGCACTCCGGTACCGCTTGCCATGTGGTAGTAGAGAGAACAGTCTATGACTGGGGTGGCTGGGGTCTTTGACAATTTTTAGGGCCTTCCTCTGGTGATCTAGAATTTTTTTCCCTCTGGTTGCACATTTAACATGTTGATGGAAATTTGGTAGAACTGATTTAAGTTTCCCTGCATTAAAGTCTCCGGCCACTAGGAGCGCCGCCTCTGGGTGAGTGGTTTCCTGTTTGCTTATTTCCTTTTACAGCTGACTGAGTGCGGTCTTAGTGCCAGCATCTGTCTGTGGTGGTAAATAAACAGCCATAAAAAGTATAGCTGAAAACTCTCTAGGCAAGTAGTGTGGCCTGCAATTTATCACAATATACTCTACTTCAGGCGAGCAAAACCTAGAGACTTCCTTAGATTTCGTGCACCAGCTGTTGTTTACAAATATGCACAGACAGCCCCCCCTCGTCTTACCGGAGTGTGCTGTTGTCTATCTTGCCGGTGCAGCGTATATCCCGCTAGCTGAACATCCATGTCGTCATTCAGCCACGATTCCGTGAAACACAGGATATTACAGTTTTTGATGTCCCGTTGGTAGGATATTCGTGATCGTACCTCGTCTAGTTTATTGTCCAATGATTGCACGTTGGCGAGTAGTATTGACGGTAAACGGCAGCTTTCCCACTCGCCTTTTCCGGGTCCTGACCAGGCATCCGGCTCTTCCTCTGTACCTGCATCGTTTCCTCTTGCAAATAACGGGGATGTTGGCCCTGTCGGATGTTTGGGTAATGTCCTGTGCGTCTTGCTTGTTGAAGAAAAAATCTTTGTCTAATCCGAGATGAGTGATCACTGTCCTGATATCCAGAAGCTCTTTTTTGCCGTAAGATACGATTGCAGAAACATTATGTACAAAATAAGTTACAAATAATGCAAAAAAACCCACATAATAGCACAATTGGTTGGGCGCCCGTAAAACTGCTGCCATTTCATCCGGCGCCATTTTATACCTTCATAGTATCCGATAGCAGTGTTGTAGGTAATCGATGCACGGGTGCAGGGTTTTGTCCTTTTTCTCCACAAAGGAAGAACCCTGTGCCGGCTGGGGAGGCAGAAGGACGGATACCCCTTGCAGCCAGGGAGTCCGCAATGTACGTTTCCACAAAGCGAAGTGACCCGGGCCTTGCTGAAAACTTCCCAGAGATCCTAGTACTACGCAGAAACGGCGGAGAGCTCATAGGCTTCTTCTGAGCCCACAGGAAGACGTCCCGGGGCAGGCTGTGCCGACTTCAGGCAATGGGTGTGGCAGAATGGGTTCCAGCCCACGATAGTACCAGTAGTCCAGTTGATAAGGGGATTGTGGCGCTGGAGCCAAGAAAACCCCAATACCACGGGAACCGGAGGAGACTTGATGAGCATAAACTGTATAGACTGTGGTTCCCAGACACACGTAGGTGGATAGGAGTAGTATTGTGGGTGACCCTGCTTGTAGAGCAGGGGGACGAGGACGAGGACGAAGGACGAAGGACGAGGACTGCAGCTCGGAGATAAGGGATCACTGGGAGAGAAACACCAGACAGGTTCCTGGCCCTCCAGCATAGTGTTCCAGAGGAGGTAAGCGTTGTTCTCGGGGAAGCAGGGGTGGCCTGGAGAGATGCACTGCTGACAGCGGTGTTACTGGGGGGCTGGGAGGTGACTGTCGTGGGCAGCTGCCTCACAGATAATCCGTGGAATTGCTCCAGCAATGTATTCAAGGCACAGTCATAGCGTTCTGGCAAGGTATGGAATCCATCCAGAAGACCTTGAAGTAACTCCTCATGTCTCCCAATGGTGGCTACATGGGAGGAGATGTTGTTGCAGAGCTTGTCCAAGTCTGCTGGGTCAGTCATGGCCAGTTTGTACTATCAGACCTCAGAATAAGACCCAGATAAAGACAGTTCGAAGTAACAAAAGTTTATTACAAAAACAAGGGGCAGGCAAACGACAGTTCAAGGGCAGGCAGAGGTCAGTAATCCAGAGCAGAGTCCGAAAGGTACAGAACAGCAGGCATGCTCAGGGTCAGGGCAGGCAGAGATCAGTAATCCAGGGTAGTGGCACAAGGTACAGAACGGCAGGCAGGCTCAGGGTCAGGGCATGCAGAATGCTCAAAACCGGGAAAACTAGAAAACAGGGAACTAGAGCGAAAACAAGAGTACGGGAAACTCCTGATTGCCAGTTGCCAAGAGTACGGGAAAAGCCTACCAGCGGTTTTCCCGTACTCTTGTTTTCGCTCTAGTTCCCTGTTTTCTAGTTTTCCCGGACACTGCCCTGGATTACTGATCTCTGCCTGCCCTGACCCTGAGCATGCCTGCCGTTCTGTACCTTTCGGACTCTGCTCTGGATTACTGACCTCTGCCTGCCCTGACCCTCAAACAGAGAACACAGGTATAAATACATAGGGGATAATGGGGCCGATGGAAGACACCTGGAAAGGGGTTGAGACAAGCACGAAGACAGGTGAAACAGATCAGGGTGTGTCACGTATACTCCCTCTCCAGCCTCTAGGTCATCAGGCTGCTGATTATCCCACACACCTGTCACCATCGTCAAGCGCACCAGTGCTTCATGACACTCACCTGGACTCCATCACCTCCTTGATTATCTTCCCTATATCTGTCACTCCCCTTAGTTCTTTCCTCGGGTGTTACTGACTCTGTTTCATGTTGGTGAGTTGTTTGTGTTTTGTATTTGTTTATTTATTAAAACACTCACTCCCTGTGCTTGCTTCCCGACTCTCAGCGCACTCGTTACAGGGTGTGATGGCCCTTCCCTATAAGCATGCTAAAAGTCTGTTGTCAATTTGTTTCCAGTAAAATAGCATTGTAGCTAGTCAATTTTTCCCGAAAGTTTACTAAGGGTTGGTAACAGACTGAATGGCTATTTGACCAAGAAGGAGAGTGATGGAGTGCTGCATCAGATGACCTAGCCTCCACAATCACACAACCTCAACCCATATTGTTTTATTTTTTTATTTAAGTAGGCAAGAACAAATTCTTATTTACAATGACGGCCTACCCTGGCCAAACCCAGACCACGCTGGGCCAATTGTGCACCGCCTTATGGGACTCCCAATCACGGCCGGTTGTGATACAGCCTGGAATCAAACCAGGGTCTGTAGTGACGCCTCTAACACTGAGATGCAGTGCCTTAGACCGCTGCACCACTCAGGAGCCCATTGGATGCTTTGGGATGAGTTGGACTGCAGAGTGAAGGAAAAGCAGCCAGCAAGTGCTCAGCATATGTTGGAAAAGCATTCCAGGTGTAGCTGGTTGAGAGAATGCCAAGAGTGTGCAAAGCTGTCATCAAGGCAAAGGGTGGCTACTTTGAAGAATCTAAAATCAATTTTGATTTGTTTAACACTTTTTTGGTAACTACATGATTCTATATGTGTTATTTCATAGTTTTTATGTCTTCACTATTATTCTACAATGTAGAAAATAGTAAAAATAAAGAAAAAAACCTGGAATGAGACGGTGTGTCACAACTTTTGACTGGTACTGTATGTCTAAATATATTTAGAATTTCCCCGCTGTCATGACTTCCGCCGAAGTCGGTCCCTCTCCTTGTTCAGGCGGCGTTCGGTGGTCGACGTCACCGGCTTTCTAGTCACCGCCGATCCACTTTTCATGTTCCATTTGTTCTGTCTTTGTCTTATCACACCTGGCTTCACTCAATCAATTACTTGTTTATTATTTAACCCTCTGTTCCCCATGTTGTATTTGTGAGTGATAGTTTATTATATTTTCAGTCCGGCATTGTGTGCTTGTGATGTTACTTTGTACATTTGTCATTTTGAGTAAAAGCACCTTGATTACTCATATTTGCCATCCTGCGCCTGACTCTCTACACCAGCTATACACAGGACCCTTACACACACATACATGTACATACACTGAGTGTACAAAACATTTGGAACACCTTCCTAATATTGAGTTGCACCCTCTTTTTCCCTCAGAACAGCCTCACTTCGTTGGGGAATGGACTCTACAAGGTGTCGAAAGCGTTCCACAGGGATGCTGGCCCATGTTGACTCCAATGCTTCCCACAATTGTGTGAAGTTGGCTGGATGTCCTTTGGGTTGTGGACCATTCTTGATACATACGGGAAGCTGTTGAGCTTGACAAACCCAGAAGCGTTGCAGTTCTTGACACAAAGCTTTGTCTTGCCCATTCACCGTCTGAATGGTACACATACACAATCCATGTCTCAATTGTCTCAAGGCTTAAAAATCCTTCCTTAACCTGTCCCCTCCCCTTCATCTACATTAATTAAAGTCAATTTAACAGGTGATATCAATAAGCGATCATAGCTTTCACCTGGATTCACCTTCATTCTACAGAATGTCATGGAAAGACCAGTTGTTCCTAATATTATAATACTTGCGTTTTCCGTATGGGGAAGTTAAGAAAATATATTTAGCATGTTATTAACTCCACCAAACAGTGCTCAAACCCGGTCAAAACAACAACTAGTCAGTAAACTAAGACGACCAACAGGAGAGCTCCCCAGGGATTAGGTGGGGGGTGTGGGATGTACCTGGATAGATAAGGTCTTATTGCCACCACCTGGAGCTGTGCTGTAGTACACTTTTCACCTGAGGAGAATATGTGTTGAAGGACTTTCTGAATGAGAAAAGAGAACTCCATCATGGTTCTTATTTTAGGGACCTTTGTTGTTTACACTCTATTAGATGGTTGTATGGGAAAATGTGGGATATCTCTCAGAGGTCACCCTATATGTATTACTTATTACTAACAGTACACTGGAAAACGCTGTCTCACAAAGTACACACTAAAAGTTCAAAATAGCGGACTCTAACATATGTGCCTGTGTCAAAATCCCTCCGAGAACATTGACTTATTGTCTGGGTTTTCCTTTTACTCAGGCCTACAGGATATTGCTCATGGCAGCCTAGCCTACTCATGCTATGTGTAATGGATTGACTGAGGAGTGTTTCCTATGTTACTGGGTGTCAAGCAGGTGTAACTCTGAAGGGGATGTTACACAGAGGGGGTGCGGAGTGGGGAGGCTGGGAGAATCCTAAATGGGGGGCATGCTACAGTAGATGCCAGTGATTCACTTGGTTGTTAGTAACACATCTCTAGGGAGGACTAAGCCCCTAAGTTAGTCAACAAGGTTGGGTTGTCAAGTCAGACGAAGATAAAGATCAATGAGCAGTTGAAACAATGGCATAGAAGGCATTGAATACATGAGGCAGGAGCATGAATCGTAACAAGTGCCTTTGTTTGAATAGAATTCCACATCAGGGACTCACACGACCCAACAGGAAGCAAGCCAGGAACCAGGAAAGACACTGCCCTATGCTCTTCCTCTGCTGCCACTTCAAAAATACATCAGCCTTGCCTTGCCCACCAGGCAGCAGCTTTTTAAAAAGTACTCTGTTCTGAACATTATCCTGTTTTCACTCTCTGTCACTGGCTGTTCCATGTAGGTTGGTTTGCGCAACTCTGAAAGACTGGTGTGAAACATTATGGAATGGATTGAAGTATTTCATTACAAATATGACTACTACACGATAATGTCTATAACCAATGACATGGTTTCAGTTGTTTGTGTTCATGTTTCTTGTTATGTTTTCATAGTTAGCAACAACATGAGATTTTATTGTTATTTTCTGAGTGTAAAGTAATAATCATGTTTTTCACAGTTTATCAACCCAGGTTTCATCTCCTACCAGTAACATTAAACTTCAATAGCTGCAGTATGTACGCATGCTGCATCAAAGTCACGTGTCATCAAGTCACTTGACTCAACGATCAGTACCTTTCGCAACGTCTTCCCAGTGTAATTGGAATCAGTGATAGCTATCTCGTCATAACTCAGGCAAGGGCATCTTGTGAGACCACTGCAAGGCCTGTAGGGATAACTCAAGGTAATATGGTACCTGTAATAACTGTGTGGTATAGAAATACAGTTTTGGAGCGAGTACCCATTGATTAGACAAATAGAATCGTTTGAAAAGTGCCAGGCCCGTTCATCTTGGACTTCAGGCAGGCTCAAACACTGAAAGTAATGAGAGACAACAAATACTATTTGAACACAGGTCTACCAAGATGACGCCGGAGCAGAAGGCAGAAGTGTTACGTGCCCCCAACCGATAGTGTTATTTTGTTTGTTTATCTGCGTTGTTTGTAACTTATTTTTTTACTCATTTTGTACATAATGTTGCCGCTACCGTCTCTTACGACAAAAAGTAACTTCTAGACATCAGGACTGCAATTACTCACTAGCAGAATCCTTTTTCTTCTTTCACGACTGACGAGCTCGAGGCGGAGGATATACAGCTCCCTCGGGAACAGTCCCCGACCCCTGTGATCTGAGTGAAGAGGAGGCGGAGAAAGAGAGGCCGGAGAGCGGGCTGCCTTCTGAGAATTCGAAGGCGAACGAATAAACCCCCACTTCCCTCAATTCTGCTAGCAAACGTGCAATCTTTGGACAATAAAATCGACGAGTTACGGGGAAGTTTAAACTACCAATGGGACACTAAAAACTGTAACATCTTATGCTTCACAGAGTTGTGGCTGAACGACGACAATATCAACATACAGCTGGCTGGATATACGATGTACCGGCAGGATAGAACAGCGGCGTCTGGTAAGACAAGGGGCGGCAGTCTACGTATTTTTTGTAAATTAAAGCTGACGCATTATATCTAAGGAAGTCTCGAGCTATTGCTCACCTGAGGTTGAGTATGCCATGATAAGCTGTAGACCACACTACCTACCGAGAGAGTTCTCATCTGTATTCTTCAAAGCTGTTTACACACAGTTGAAGTCGGAAGTTTACATACACCCTAGCCAAATACGTTAAACTCAGTTTTTCACAATTCCTGACATTTAATCCTAGTAAAAATTCCCTGTCTTAGGTCAGTTAGGATCACCACTTCACTTTAAGAATGTGAAATGTCAGATTAATAGTAGAGAAAATTATTATTTCAGCTTTCATTTCTTTCATCACATTCCAAGTGGGTCAGAAGTTGACAAACTCAATTAGTATTTGGTAGCATTGCCTTTAAATTGTTTAACTTGGGTCAAACGTTTCGGTTAACCTTCCACAAGCGTCCATCATAAAGTTGGATGAATTTTGTCCCATTCCTTCTGAACGAGCTGTGTAACTGAGTCAGGTTTGAAGGCCGACTTGCTCGCACACACTTTTTCAGTTCTGCCCACAAATTTCCTATGGGATTGAGGTCAGGGCTTTGTGATGGCCACTCCAATACCTTGACTTTGTTGTCCTTAAGCCCTTTTGCCACAACTTTGGATGTATGCTTGGGTTCATTGTCCATTTGGAAGACGCATTTGCGACCAAGCTTTAACTTCCTGACTGATGTCTTGAGATGTTGCTTCAACAAATCCACATAATTTTCCTTCTGATGATGCCATCTATTTTGTGAAGTGCACCAGTCCCTCCTGCAGCAAAGCACACCCACAGCATGATGCTGCCACCCCCGTGTTTCACGGTTGGGATGGTATTCTTCGGCTTGCAAGCCTCCCCTTTTTCCTCCAAACATAACGATGGTCATTATGGCCAAACAGTTATACTTTTGTTTCATCAGACCAGAGGACATTTCTCCAAAAAGTATGATCTAGGAAATAGGACTCGTTTTACTCTGGATATAGATACTTTTGTACCTGTTTCCTCCAGCATCTTCACATGGTCCTTTGCTGTTGTTCTGGGGTTGATTTGCACTTTTTGCACCAAAGTACGTTCATCTCTAGGAGACAGAACGCGTCTCCTTCCTGAGCGGTATGACGGATGCGTGGTCCCATGGTGTTTATACTTGCGTACTATTGTTTGTACAGATGAAAGTGGTACCTTCAGGTGTTTGGAAATTGCTCCCAATGATGAACCAGACTTGTGGAGGTCTACAATTCTTTTTCTGAGGTCTTGGCTGATTTCTTTTGATTTTTCCATGATGTCAAGCAAAGAGGCACTGAGTTTGAAGGTAGGCCTTAAAACACATCCACAGGTACACCTCGAATTGACTCAAATTATGTAAATTAGCCTATCAGAAGCTTCTAAAGCCATGACATAAATTTATGAAATTATCCAAGCTGTTTAAAGGCACAGTCAACTTAGCGTATGCAAACTTCTGACCCACTGGAATTGTGATACAGTGAATTCTAAATGAAATAATCTGTGTGTAAACAATTGTTGGAAAAATTACTTGTGTCATGCACAAAGTAGATGTCCTAACCGACTTGCCAAAACTATAGTTTGTTAATAAGAAATTTGTGGAGTGTTTGAAAAACAAGTTTTGATGACTCCAACCTAAGTGTATGTAAACTTCCGACTTCAACTGTGCCACCTCATTCAGAGGTTGGCACTAAGATAGCATTGAGTGAGTTGTATTCCTCTATAAGCAAACAAGAAAACTCTGACCCAGAGGCGGCGCTCCTAGTAACCGGGGACTTTAGTGAAGGGAAACTTAAATCAGTTTGACAAAATTTCTCCCAGCATGTTAAATGTGCAACCAGAGGGAAAAGAACTCTGGACCACCTGTACTCCACACACAGAGACACATACAAAGCTCTCCCTCGCCCTGCATTTGGCAAATCTGACCATAATTCAATCCTCCTGATTCCTGCTACAAAGCAAAAATTAAAGCAGGAAGCACCAGTGAGTAGATCAATAAAAAAGTGGTCAGATGAAGCAGATGCTAAGCTGCAGGACTGTTTTGCTAGCACAGACAGGCATATGTTCCGGGATTCCACCAATGGCATTGAGTAGTACACCACATCTGTCATTGGCTTCATCAATGAGTGCATCGATGACATGGTCTCCACAGTGACCGTATGTACATACTCCAACCAGAAGTCATGGATTACAGGCAGAATCCGCACTGAGCTAAAGACTAGAGCTCCTGCATTCAAGGAGCGGGACTCTAACCCGGAAGCTTATAAGAAATCCCGCTATGCCCTCCGACGAACCATCAAACAGGCAAAGCATCAATACAGGACAAAGATCGAGTCGTACTACACCGGCTCTGACGCTCGTCGGATGTGACAGGGCTTGCAAACCATTACAGACTACAAACGGAAGCACAGCCGAGAGTTGCCCAGTGACACAAACATACCAGAGAGTTAAACTACTTGTATGCTCGCCTCGAGGCAAATAACACTGAAACATGCATGAGAGCACCAGCTGCACCGGAAGAATGTGTGATCATGCTCTCCGCTGCCAATGTGAGAAAGACCTTTAGACAGGTCAACGTTCACAAGGCCGCAGGGCCAGACGGATTACCAGGACGTCTACTGCGAGTATGCGCTGACCGACTAGCAAGTGTCTTCAATGATATTTTCAACCTTTCCCTGTCCGAGTCTATAATACCAACATGTTTCATGCAGACCACCATAGTGACTGTGCCCAAGAACATTAAGGTAACCAGCCTAAATGACTACCGACCCATAGCACTCACGCCTGTAGCCATGAAGTGCTTTCAAAGGCTGGTCATGGCTCACATCAACGCCATCATCCCAGAAACCCTAGATCCACTCCAATTTGCATACCGCCCAAACAGATCCACAGATGATGCAATCTCTATTGCACTCCACACTGCCCTTTCACACCTGGACAAAAGGAACACCTATGTGAGAATGCTATTCATTGACTACAACTCAGCGTTCAACACCATAGATCCCTCAAAGCTCATCAATAAGCTAAGAACCCTGGGACTAAACACCTCCCTCTGCAACTGGATCCTGTACTTCCTGATGGCCGCCCCCAGGTGGTAAGGGGAGGTAACAACACATCCGCCACGCTGATCCTGAACACAGGGGCCCCTCAGGGATGCGTGCTCAGCCCCCTCCTGTACTCCTTGTTCACTCATAACTGCACGGCCAGGCACGACTCCAACACCATCATTAAATTTGCCGATGACACACCAGTGGTAGGCCTGATCACCGTCAACAACGAGACAGCCTATAGGGAGGTGCCAGGACAACAACCTCTCCCTCAACGTGATCAAGACAAAGGAGATGATTTTGGACTACAGGAAAAAGAGGACCGAGCACGCCCCCGTTCTCATCGATCGGGCTGCAGTGGAGAGAACTTCAAGTTCCTTGGTGTCCACATCACCAACAAACTAACATGGTCCAAGCACACCAAGACTGTCGTGAAGTGGGCACGACTAAACCTATTCCCCCTCAGGAGACTGAAAAGATTTGGCATAGGTCCTCAGATCCGCAAAAGGCTCCACAGCTGCACCATCGAGAGCATCCTGCCTACTTGCATCACTGCCTGGTATGGCAACTGCTCGGCCTCCAACCACAACGCACTACAGAGGGTAGTGTGAATGGCCCAGTACATCACGGGGGCCAAGCTTTCTGCCATCCAGGACCTCTATACCAGGCATTGTCAGAGGAAGGCCCTAAATATTGTTAAAGACTCCAGCCACCCTAGTCATAGACTGTTCTCTCTGCTACCGCACGGAAAGTGGTACGGGCGCACCAAGTCTAGGTCCATGAGGCTTCTAAACAGCTTTTACCCCCAAGCCATAAGACTCTTGAATATCTAGTCAAATGGCTACCCAGACTATTTGCATTTTCACCCCTCCCCTCTCCACACCACTGCCACTCTGTTGTCATCTATGCGTAGTCTCTTTAATAACTCTACCTACATGTACATATTACCTCAACTAACCGGTGCCCCCACACATTGACTGTGTAACGGCACCCCCCTGTATATATTGTTATTTTTTACTGTTGCTCTTTAATTACTTGTTACTTTTATCTCTTATTCTTATTTTTCAAACTGAATTGTTGGTTAGGGCCTCATAAGTAAGCATATTTCACTGTAAGGTCTACACCTGTTGTATTCGACACATGTGACTAATAACATTTGGTTTGATTTGATACACCATTTTATGAAAAAGCAGAATAATCTGTGCACTCTCAGATAGCAATAAGAATTTATATGTTATGCACCACTTTATGTTTCTGTAGAAATGCACAACCTGAACTTAGGAAGGGTTAGCTAACATGGTAAGTAGTTAAAAAGTAGTTAAAAAGTAGTAAGTAGTTGCAAAGTTGGAAAAATTGTCAGTGATGTGATTCAAACACGCAACCCTATATGGTGGTGTTATACACCCACATATCCTCCTCGTGTTATACGCCACCCATTCTCCCCGTGTTATACGCCCACCGATCCTCCGTGACCAAGCTCCCTACTTTCGTTTTTGGCTTAAGTAACCTCCTGTCCTATGTAACCATACAAAATGTAACATATCATACTAATTTGAGGGGCATAAATGTATGTTTAATATGTTACGTCTGGTCTATATGGCCAGGCTGCAATGTAGCATTGGGGGAAAGTCCCCAGTATGATACAGTATATCTTGAGTGAATGCAGTAACACTCTCTCTTGGGCTGAGCCCTATGAGCTGGTTTTCTGCTCTACTTTGAGCTGGGCGGACGGACTTCCAGCTGGAAATGTTCTATTGGGCTTTGGTTCCATTTCCTACAATCTTTGCTTATTAAAAACAGCCCATCCTCAGTCATTCACATGCATTGCACAACGCACCACAAGGCCTTATATAAGGCAGACTATAATAGCTGGTACAAAAAAAATATCATCCTTATTATGGTCCTGATGCAGTCTTAACATTTTCTAATGATAGTAGTTTAGCATTAGAAGCATTGAGATAAGTACATTGCCTTCAGAAAGTATTCAGACCCCTTTACTTTTGCCACATTTTCTTACGTTACGGCCTTATTCTAAAATGGATTAAATAAAACAAATCCTTCGCAATCTACACACAATAGCCGATAATGCGACAAAGCGAAAACAGTTTTTGCAAATATTTTACAAAGAAAAAAACAGAAATACCTTATTTACATAGGTATTCAGACCCTTTGCTATGAAAGGCACAGATCTGGGGAAGGGTACCAAAACATTTCTGCAGCATTGAAGGTCCCCAAGAACACAGTGAAGTTTGGAACCACCAAGACTTTTCCTACAGCTGACTGAGCAATCGGGGGAGAGGGTCTTGGTCAGGGAGGTGACCAAGAACCCGATGGTCACTCTGACAGAGCTCTAGAGTGCCTCTGTGGAACCTTCCAGAAGGAAAACCATCTCTGCAGTACTCCACCAATCAGGCCTTTATTGTCACACCCTGATCTGTTTCACCTGTCTTTATGCTTGTCTCCACCCCCCTCCAGGTGTTGCCCATCTTCCCCATTATCCCCAGTGTATTTATACCTGCGTTCTCTGTCTGTTGCCAGTTCGTTTTGTTCGTCAAGCCTACCAGTGGTTTTCCCCTTGCTCCTGTCTTATTCTAGTTCCTGTTTTCTAATTTTCAAGTTTTGACCATTTCTGCCTGCCCTGACCCTGAGCCTGCCTGCCGTTCTGTACCTTGTTATCCGACCATGGATTATTGACCTCTGCCTGCCCTGACCCCCAGACTGCCTGCCGCTCTGTACCTTATGGACTCTGATCTGGATTACTGACCTCTGTCTGCCCTTGACCTGTTGTTTTGCCTGCCCCTGTTCTAGTAATAAACTTTTGTTACTTCGACACTGTCTGCATCTGGGTTTTCTCCTGAAACGTGATATTTTACGGTAGAGTGACCAGACGGAAGCCACTCCTCAGTAAAAGGCACATGACAGCCCACTTGGAGTTTGCCAAAAGGCACTTAAAGAGTCTCTTGGGTGATGAAACCAAGATTGAACACTTTGGCCTGAATGCCAAATGTCACGTCTGGAGGAAACCTGGCACCATCCCTACGGTGAAGCATGGTGGTGGCAGAATCATGCTGTGAGGGTGTTTTTCAGTGGCAGGGACTGGGAGACTAGTCAGAATCGAGGCAAATATGAACAAAACAAAGTAAAGAGAGATCCTTGATGAAAACCTGCTCCAGAGCACACCTTCCAATAGGACAACAACCCTAAGCACACAGCCAAGACAACGCAGGAGTGGCTTCGGGAAAAGTATCTGAATGGCCTTGAGTGGCCCAGCCAGAGCCCGGACTTGAACCCAATCGAACATCTCTGGAGAGACCTGAAAATAGCTGTGCAGCAACACTCCCCATCCAACCTGACAGAGCTTGAGAGGATTTGCAGAGAATAATGGGAGAAACTCCCCAAATACAGGTGTGCCAAGCTTGTAGCATCATAGACTCGGGGCTGTAATCACTGCCAAAGGTGCTTCAACAAAATACTGAGTAAAGGGTCTGAATACTTATGTAAATGTGATATTTCATTTATTTTCTGAAAACCTGTTTTTGCTTTGTCATTATGGGGTATTGTGTGTAGATTGATGAGGGGAAAAAACGATTTAATAATTTTTAGAATAAGGCTGTAACTTAACAAAATGTGTAAAAAGTCAAGGAGTCTGAATACTTTCTGAAGGCACTGTACGTGTTGTAAAAAGTAGCAGTAAGGTCGCAGTGGTTGTTCACCAGTAGCCAAGTTGTAATGATGTATGTAATAATCATAATATAAATATTTAATGTAGTAGTTGTAGGCTGACAGGATACACAGCCAAGGAATTGGATATTCACAAACCATCATGTTGTTTACCATGTTACTGTACTGTACTTTCCATTTACAGGTTGGGTGTATAATATTGCAATCGACAAGATACAGTGCCTTCAGAAATTATACACACCCATTGACTTATTCCACATGTTGTTGTGTTACAGCCTGCATTCAAAATGTCTTAAATATATATTTTCTCTCACCCATCTACACACAATACTCCATAATGACAGTGAGAACATGTTTTTAGAAATGTTTGCAAATTTATTGAAAATGAAATACAAAAATATTTAATTGATAGTGCCTTCAAAAAGTATTCACACCCCTTGACTTTTTACACATGTTATTGTTGTATCTTCATTAGATACTGGAAGTATTCAAGCCCCTGAGCCAATACATGTTAGAATCACCTTTGGCAGCGATTACAGCTGTGAGTCTTTCTTGGTAAGTCTCTAAAGCCTTGTTCGCATTGACAGTTTGAAATTACTCAAATCCTATTTTTTTGCTTATCTGATTAGAATCTGGTATTTTTTCTGCAGTCTGAACAGCACATGGAATCGGATATTTCAAGCCACATTTCACAACCTTTATAGGTGCTTTGAAGTCAGATACAAATCTGATTCCTGGCCATGTGACGTGTGTCTGAACAGTCAAATCTGATTTACCTGCCCTGAAGTGGTTTTTGACTGTTATTTGGCATATATTGTTGCTTGCTAGCTACTCTGTTGACAGTTTGACAAGAACATGTGGTAGCTAACTGGCTTGTCAATTGTTTACAAACACATTAGTGAATGTACTAGAAAGATAAACAGCTACCTAGCTAGCTAGTTGACTGCTGTGGCTAGCCAAAAAGGACTCATTTTGAAAGTGGGATCATCTTATCCTTTGAGCCTTTAAAAGTGTTCTTCCACTATGATTTTGAACATTCAAAGCAACTGGAAAATGTCCAAGGCAGTCATTGTTGTCACCTTAGCTTGCTACATAACTTCAGAGTGATAGGAACCACGAGCACCACCACCAATCAGCCTACACCACCGTGCACAAGCCCAACATGGCTAACATAGCGTAGCCATGTTAGCGAATGACTGTTGTCTGAATACACACGTCACGACTTCCACCGAAGGTGGTTCCTCTCCCTGTTCGGGCGGTGCTCGGCAGTCGGCGTCGCCGGCCTACTAGCCATCACCGATCCATGTTTCCCTTTCTGTTTGTTTTGTCTTTGGTTCATTCACACCTGGTTTTCATTTTGCTTTAATTTCTGTGTGTATATTTACCCATTTCCCCGCTTAGGTTTGTGCGGGATTATTTTTCTTGTTGCTTGTGGAAGCTTTCCTCAGTGTATTTCGCGTGTGGTTATTATAGTAAGGTGCGTTGTGTTTTTGCGCCTTACGGGAGTACTGTTAGTTCCCATTGTCTTGGGCGTTGTTTTGGGGTATTGTACTGTACCGTGTTTTTGGACTTGCACTTATTAAAATATACGCTACACTGACATCTCTGCTCTCCTGCGTTTGACTCCTCACCTACCTTCAGTGCATAAACGCAACAACAAAATTTTGATTTTGTCATTTGTAACTTGCTGTTTAGACAGTCAGTATTTCAAAACAGATTTGAAAAACAAAAATTATTTGAACATTAAGGTCTGCAGTAGGAACAAGGCATAAGAGCTTCCCACACCTGGAATGTGCAATGTTTGCCCATTATTCTATTCAAAATTCTTCAAGCTTTGTCAAATTGGTTGTTGATCATTTTCATGTCTTGCCATATATTTTCTAGCAGAATTAAATCAACTGTAACTCGGCCACTCAGGAACATTCACTGTCTTCTTGGTAAGAAACTCCAATGTAGATTTGGCCTTTCTTTTAGGTTATTGTCCTGCTGACAGGTGAATTCATTTCCTAGTGTCTAGTGGAAAGTAGACTGAACCAGGTTTCCCACCAGGAATTTGCCTGTGCTTAGCTCCATTCGGTTTCTTTTTTATCCTAAAAAAACTCCCCAGTCCTTAACAAGCATTCCCATAACATGATACAGCCACCACTATGCTTGAAAATATGGAGAGTGGTACTCAGTCATGTGTTGTATTGGATTTGCACCAAACATAACACTTTGTATTCAGGACAAAAAGTTAATTGCTTTGCCATATTTTTTGCAGTATAACTTTAGTGGCTTGCTGCAAACAGGATGAATGTTTTGGAATATTTTTATTCTGCTCAGATCTCCTTTTCCCTCTGTCAATTAGGTTAGTACTGTAGAGTAACTACAATATTGTTGATCCATCATCAGTTTTCTCCTATCATGGCCATTAAACTCTAACTGTTTTAAAGTCAACATTGGCCTCATGGTGAAATG
The DNA here is from genome assembly GCF_029448725.1 of Salvelinus fontinalis. NCBI lineage: Eukaryota > Metazoa > Chordata > Actinopteri > Salmoniformes > Salmonidae > Salvelinus > Salvelinus fontinalis. Next base: position 33,383,743 of record NC_074690.1, on the reverse strand, counting down.
ACTGAGCGGTTTCCTTCCTCTCCGGCAACTGAGTTAGGAAGGACACCTGTATCTTTGTAGTGATTTATCCAAAGTGTAAATAATATCTTCACCATGCTCAAAGGGATATTCAATGTCTGCTCTTTTTTTTTTACCCATCTACCTCTGCAAAAAACCTCCTTGGTCTTTGTGGTAGAATCTGTGTTTGTATGTATAGGGTACAGAGATTAAGTAGTCGTTCAAAAAAATCATGTTCAACACCATTGCACACAGAGTGAGTCAATGCAATTTGTGACTTGTTAAGCAAATCTTTATTCTTGAACGTTTTTAGGCTTGCCATAACAAAGGGTTTGAACACGTAGACTCACGACATTTCAGCTTTTCATTTTGTATTATTTGTAAACATTTCTGAAAGCATAATTCCACTTTGACATTATGGGGTATTGTGTGTAGGCTAGTGACAGAAAATGTCAATTTAATCCATTTCAAATGCAGGCTGAAAAACAACAAAATGTGGAAAAAGTCGAGGGGTGTGGCACAGAAGACACTGCATATCTCCATATTCGGCAGTATTATATGGGTATATTATTAATCATAACAATCATATTGTTACTCAATCCAGGTTGATGAAATGGGTTTTCTGATGGGTTAGGATCAGTCCCATTGCTCCATGAGAAACAAGCGCCACCAAAGATGCCTAGTGTATTCATTCCTAGGGATATGGGCATTGATTTAGTAAATGGATCAATGGATAATTTGGCTTTGAGAAAAATGTTTTCAATAGTTTATGTTTATTTCTGTTAGCCATAAACGTTGAATTATTTTATAATTAAGACCCACAAATTAAACACTGAAAATTAAACACATTAAATGAAACCCGTGTAAATCACAAATTAATCAAATGGTTGATTGAACTCCTGATGACTTTTGGCCAAGTATTAATCACATAATCTCAGTAGGAACTTCTCAAAATCCAGAGAGCAGGCAGCCAGGCAGGCCAGTTAGATAACGGGATTACTTTAATTACTGATTGGGAAGCTAAATTCCCTTCATACACCTCTCTGGCTGCTCAGTCATGAGGGGAAAACCCTTCTCAAAGATCCCTTTAATTCTGCTCCATTGAAGTGTTCACCTATGTGTTCTCTTCTGAAACTCTCCCAAGTACTGGATCCAAAATATTGCTATTAAACAGATGGTGACAAGGCCACGGAGGTGTGATGTGTGACGTAACTGAAATATGTTCAAAAGCTCTGTTCAGAGTAAGTCATATTACTGTGTATGTATTGTATACCGATTCAATACATGGAAAGGATTATTCCAACTCATTTATGGAAAGAATTCAAGAATTTTCCTAAGTTCCTAAATGTAGACTGTAGGATGTGTGGCATGTAGGCACTAGGCAATGAGTCTAGTGTGATTCATCGTGTGGATAGAGGTTATAGGGGTCTGCTTCTTTAAATAGTCAACATGAGCATTTTTGACATTATAAAAATAAAATAAAAAACTCCCATGAATAATGATTGGTTGGTTAGAGACTAATAAAATGTATATTAAATGGAAATAGAAAACTGCAGCAGAGAGAGGGTCAGTTCATGGCTTGAACGGATGGAGCTGGTCAGAGGGTGGTAGATGATGGTGAACTGTTGTCTTACAGGGTCAGCCATAGTAGTACGGTGCCCCTAGAGCAAAGGGCACAACGGCAGATGTATTCGAACCAGTGACCTTTCGGTTACTAACCCAACGCTCTAACTTCTAGTGTGTGTGTGTGTGTGTGTGTGTAAAGAATGTGTATGTGTGTAATCTGTGTATGTAACAAAAACTGAGTTAGCGTTTTCTCTAACAAGATCCTGTGGTCCCCATAGCAGTCAGTGAGATCCACACTGGGCCCGTTTGCAGTAATCAGCCAGACTGTCTTGCTCTAATTGTTTCCAGATTTGTGTGGGAGGTCAGGGTCCCGGAGTGCTGATCCTTGCCAAGTTTATAAACAGAGCAGTGTTTCCAGATGGCCACTGGCTCCAGACTGGCTAGCAGGTTGATTGGGACCAGAATAATAACAGGTGGAGGACAGTCAATGAATTCCTTGACACCGTTTACCTCCTCATGCACACACATACACACACTAAGCAAGCGTACTTATTCACACTCTCTCTCTCCAACCAACACACACATTTGACACACTTAAAGAATACTTCTCTCCCTCTGTTTTTTTCCTTCTTCTCATCGACAACCAGAACTAACACTAACACTGGTAGGATTTACAGTGAAGTTTAAATTGAGGAATGAAGAGCAGCTCCGAGGAGATTTTGTCCAGACGGCTTTTAAAACATGAAAGCATAGATCAGACATTTAATGCATATCCTTCTAAAACCAATTTAGCTAATTCTGATTGAAGACGTTTCACTCTAAATGCAGTATATATTAGAGTGTGTCAATGTGTATTTCCATGATGAAGTTGCAACCAACTGACTATCAACCAATGGATTATACCTTTAACTTGTGATCTTAAAATACTTCAATAATTGAATCATGCATAAGGACCAAATGAGAAGCCCAACTGAGTTAAACTAATCACATTTGAATTAACTTTTTTATCATTTAAGTTATCAACTAAATATAATTGTATCTTTCATATCAGAAAGACAGATATTAAGTTATCAACTAAATATAATTGTATCTTTCATATCAGAAAGACAGATATTAAGTTATCAACTAAATATAATTGTATCTTTCATATCAGAAAGCCAGATACAGAAACACCTAGAGTTTTTGGGAACCTAATCCACGTTTCAACACTACTTTGCTATTCTTCTGATAAAAATTATTATGGACTTCTTCTTGGACATCAGCTTTCTCAATCAAATCTCAAAACATATTTACTTATCCCTGTTTTAGAGTTATTATACGATTTTAATGCAGAGGATATGTAGTCAGATTTGTTAAATACATGATTAGAATATATTCAGTGGACTACATTCGACCTCTATTAATATTTCAAGTTGTCAAGTTAAAATATTTGCTGCAGAGAAGTTTTTTTTCATAGATGTGAGTCTACTGTTACAATCCTGGATAGCATTTACCATGACACACACACATACACAAGTTTACAGTTAAGACTGTAGCAGCAGCAAGCCCTCTGAAGACATTCCCAACAGCAAAATCACATCATTAGCTTGCAGCCTGCCTTCTAAAATGTTTAGCTCTCAACTTTTTGCTTACAGAACTAAGTCCTCCCAGTGTCTTTGTAATGGCTTGAGACTAGAGTGAGGAGAGAGAGCTTGGTGAGTTAGGAGCCGGTAGGAGGGGGGGGGGGGGGGGCTTTCATCGGTTGTGCTCTGCTGCACTTGCTCGAGCCAAGGCTGGCCCCTGTTTTTCGGTAAGCGTACTCCACTCCAGATGTGCGGCGGCTCCAGAGTGGCTGCCATGTACAGTAAATCGGCATCTGAGGCCTCGTCAATCTGTGGGATAGAGCGCTGCGGTGTCGTCAGCCCCAGCCACTGGCATAAATGGAAATTTGTACTGCCGAGGTCCCATGAGGCTTGGGGGAGGTGTGTCGGGGGAGCGGAGGGAGGGAGGGAGGGAGGGATTTGGGGGATGTGAGAAGAAATCCAATCTGAGAAGAACCTGATGATCACCGAGGGACATGGGATTGTGAACGTTCTACAATAGATGCTGCTACAAAATGTCAGGAAATTATTTTACAAAGGGGGGTGGGATGATATCCATTGGCTCGCTCTCACAGTGTTAAAATAGTAGAAAAATTAGGCCGACGAAGGAGAAGCCAATACAGTGACGGATTTCACAGGCAAATTGATTCATTATTGAACTGTAAAGTGAAGCTGCGGAAGTGGAGCTTTGTTGGACCATTTGTAACATGCTTTAAATCAATTCCGCTTTCAAACACAATAAAACACACAACATGATACTCAATCTCATTGGCCTCCCTCCCAAGAAAGCCAAATAACATTATATGAGTATGTTGGCTCACTGCCACAATGATCTGACAAGCAGTAAATACAATTGGAACAAAAACAATATTTTTTGCAGTTGAAATAGCCCAATTTACTATCTTGAATTTCCTGTATATGTAATTCTATCACGACATAAGGCGAGACCAAGATGCAGACACAGGAGGCAGATGGTTGGAGTCCTACAATATTTATTAATCCAATAGGGGAAGGCAAGAGAATGGTCGTGGACAGGCAAAAAGGTCAAAACCAGTTCAGAGTCCAAAAGGTACCGAAGGGCAGGCAGAATCAAGGTCAGGCCAGGCAGGATGATCAGACAGGCGGGAAAGAAGTTCAGAGTCAGGCATGGGTCAAAACCGGGAGGACTGGCAAAAAGAGAATAGCAAAAGGAGTACGGAAAAACACGCTGGTTGGCTTGACTAACATACAAGACGAAATGGCACAGAGAAACAGGAAACACAGGGATAAATACACTGGGGAAAACAAGCAACACCTGGAGGGGGTGGAGACAATAATGAGAACAGGTGAAACTGATCAGGGTGTGACAAATTCAGCTTTTAGCTGCCATGTATACTGAAGTAAAACTCAACTCATATGAAATAAAACTCAACTTATCAAATGCATAGTTGACCTTATTATCCACTGCAATTAATACCGACTGATAATTGGTGCTAATATCAACTAATCTAAAGAGCGGTGATGATGATGCGACATCCTTTGAAACTTTATTGTGAAAGGCCTTAAAAACTAAAAGTCATAAAAAAAGAGAGAAGAGCTCTGATTTATAAAAGGATTCTGAGCAGACTCTGGAGTGTCTTCAGTTCAGACAGACTTTCCCCCACACATTCCAAGCCTACGGATTTTCCCATGCTTACTGCAAAGGGCCTGACTCAGCATGGTTAGGCTATAACTGAGACCATGTCATAGGAAACAAGCCACTGATGACTTACAGTGTGAAGCCAAAACTGGCGTTAGAGCCAGCTTTACTCAGTACTAGTCTACAAGCTTTGATCTTTTCGTTGGATTTTTCAATCAAGGATTTTTTTTTAATATCAAAGATCAGCCATGAAAAAATGGCTGATAAAATCTTCTTATATGTATTATAAAGTAAACTATCACATAAGTCACCTCTAGATGTGGGTCAGCTGTAAATGTACATTTTAGCTACATCCTTACTGTAATGATAGTTTAGGGTTAGGGAGGATTCCTGCTCTGGAGTTCTTCTGATGTGTGCTTGTTTTTCCTAGCGTGGATGGCCAGTCGGCCCAGCCACATCTTAACCTTCTCGTCCCCTGGCTGACAGGCTACCACTGGGAGACCCCTGTCCTGCGTTTCCTGTGGGATCCCCTATGCTCTGCAGCCCGCTGGGTATCCCCCTCCACCCTCTCCCTGCCAGTAACGAGCCAAGGCGTCAGAGACCTGATTATTTGCACTGACCCAGGTCTGTCTCCTCAGGGCCAGGCGGCTAGCCTCGGCCGGCACAGTTGCATTGGATCACATTGACACAGAGTGAGGGAAAGGGAAGGAGGGAGCGAGAGAGGGGAGGAAGGGGGAAGAGAGAGCGGGAGCGAGAGCGAGAGGGAGGAAAGGAGAGGAAGGGGGGAAGAAAACAGGCCCTGGCTCCAGTCAGGCGGCCCTCATTGATGAATGTCCAGGACTTCACGATCTTTGCCACACAAGCCAGCGTCAGGCTACAATGAGTTACAGTCTCTGGGCTATAGCCCTCTCCCCTCCCTCCCCTAACTCCCTCCCTTACCGAGCCCCGTAGAGCCCCCAGCCTCACCTCCCCAAAGCAGAGCTGGCTGGCCGGCGTCCCTCCACAAACACTGAGGGTCTATCCTCTATACCTTTGCTCCGTCCACAGAGCAGCAGTAAAGCACCCCACCACCACCTCTACCGCCACCTCCCTTTCAACCCTTTCACGGTCCAACTGGCCTGATTCTAGCAAAGCGACAAACACTGGCTTGGCTAAGGGCTCTGCCCATCACAAACTGGCATACTGGACAGACACACAGAGCCTAGGCTAAAGGCTAGGCCCACCATCAACTGGCATACTGGACAGGAAGACAGGATACCGAGATCATAACCTAGATTGTATTGGCAGGTTGCTATGATGCTAATGTTCTCAATGTCAAAGCTAAATGTTTGCAAGATAAATCCATCCTACCTACACCTGACATGTCATATTGGCAGATTCTGAGATAGAACATTTCATTTATATCAATTATGAAGAGCAAAGAAATCTCCAGAATATTTATAGTAAATAACAACATCCTCCAAAAGTAAACAGTGTATCAGTGGGCTATATGGCAGAGATTACACTTCGCACCTGACTACAAAAAAAGGGAAATTGATGACAAAGTGCTAAGGAAGTAATGCACACACAGGAAAAAATGGGGAAGCTAAAATATAGATGACAGTCAGGGTTGGGTAGGTTACTTTCTAAATGTAATCTGTTACAGTTACGAGTTACCTGTCCAAAACTGTAATCAGTAACGTAACTTTTGGATTACCCAAACTCAGTAACGTAATCTAATTTCATTCAGTTACTTTTCGATTATTTTCCCTTTAAGAGGCATTAGAAGAAGACAAAAATGTATGTTACCAAGTGAATGACATCTATTGCAGAATAAATCAATGTTAACGTTTACATAGCAGTCCATATATGGATGTTAAATGTTACTTTATGGGTTGGTTGTGTAGACTTCTTCTAACCCATCGCTTTCTACACAATAATACGATTAAATTATATCTTTACATTTATATATATAATTTATAACTCCAAAAATGGATGTAGCAACTACAGATTGACGCTTTAAGTCTATCAAAATTATTTAAGTCTATCAAAAGTTTGAGCGTGTCTCCATTAGGCCTATGGAAGAAAACATTTTATCAGCATGAATTAGATTGAGCAATAAAAGCCCCACTTTTATTCCGTAGAGTGGGGTGCAGCTGTTGCAAGAGAGCATTTTCACTGGCTGTCCACTGGTTTCAAAAACAATGATTAATAGGCAGCTTAAACATCTTGAACTCAACCGTTATTGGGTTCAAAAGACACATTTCAATTTGTCAACAGCCATCCACAACAACCACAATCCGTAAGGCGCAAATAGCTAAATGAGAGCGCAGCAGTGATTCACATCAATGTACTTTGTACCGTAGATCTGTATCGCCGACTACACCACTGCTGTTATCCTTACCTCCAAGCTTTTATTCAAGTTGGATGATCTTTGGATGTAGCGAAATGCTTGTGCTTCTAGTTACGACCGTGCAGTAATATCTAACAAGAAATCTAACCATTTCACAACAACTACCTTATAGACACAAGTGTAAAGGAATGAATAAGAATATGTAAATATAAATATATGGATGAGTGATGGCCGTGCGGCAAAGGCAAGATGCAGTAGATGGCATAGAGTACAGTATATACATATGAGATGAGTAATGTAGGGTATGTAAATATCATATAAAGTGGCATTGTTTAAAGTGACTAGTGATACATTTATTACATTCAATTTGTAATTATTATAGTGGCTAGAGATTTGAGTCAGTATGTTGGCAGCAGCCACTCAATGTTAGTGATGGCTGTTTAACAGTCTTATGGCCTTGAGATAGAAGCTGTTTTTCAGTCTCTTGGTCCCAGCTTTGATGCACCTGTACTTACCTCACCTTCTGGATGATAACGGGGTGAACAGGCAGTGGCTCGGGTGGTTGTTGTCCTTGATTATCTTTTTGGCTTTCCTGTGACATCGGGTCCTGTAGGTGTCCTGGAGGGCAGGTAGTTTGCCCCCGGTGATGCGTTGTGCAGACCTCACTACCCTCTGGAGAGCGTTACGGTTGTGGGTGCATTTTCCGTACCAAGCGGTGATACAGCCCGACAGGATGCTCTCGAATGTGCTTTCGGTGACAAGCCACATTTCTTCAGCCTCCTGAGGTTGAAGAGGCGCTGTTGCGCCTTCTTCACCACGCTGTCTGTGTGGGTGGACCATTTTAGTTTGTCCATGATGTGTACGCCGAGGAACTTAAAACTTTCCACCTTCTCCAATACTGTCCCGTCGATGTGGATAGGGTGGTGCTCCCTCTGCTATTTCCTGAAGTTCACGATCATCTCCTTTGTTTTGTTGACGTTGAGTGTGAGGTTATTTTCCTGACACCACACTCCGAGGGCCCTCACCTCCTCCCTGTAGGCCGTCTCGTTGTTGTTGGTAATCAAACCTACCACTGTAGTGTTGTCTGCAAACTTGATGATTGAGTTGGAGGCGTGCAGGGCCACGCAGTCATGGGTGAACAGAGAACACAGAACGCACCCTTGTGGGGCCCCAGTGTTGAGGATCAGCAGGGTGGAGATGTTGTTTCCTACCCTCACCACCTGGGGGCGGCCCATCAGAAAGTCCAGAACCCAGTTGCACAGGGCGGGGTCGAGACCCAGGGTCTCGAGCTTAATGACGAGTTTGGAGGGTACTATGGTGTTAAATGCTGAGCTGTAATCGATGAACAGTATTCTTACATAGGTATTCCTCTTGTCCAGATGGGTTAGGGCAGTGTGATTGCAATTGCGTCGTCTGTGGACCTATTGGGGCGGTAAGCAAATTGTAGTGGGTCTAGGGTATCAGGTAGGGTGGAGGTGATATGATCCTTGACTAGTCTCTCAAAGCACTTCATGATGACAGAAGTGAGTGCTACGGGGCGATGGTCATTTAGCTCAGTTACCTTAGCTTTCTTGGGAACAGGAACAATGGTGGCCCTCTTGAAGCATGTGGGAACAGCAGACTGGGATAGGGATTGATTGAATATGTCCGTAAACACACCAGCCAGCTGGTCTGCGCATGCTCTGAGGAAGCGGCTAGGGATGCCTTGTGAGGGTTAACACGTTTAAATGTTTTTCTCACATTGGCTGCTGTGAAGGAGAGGCAGAGCCCGCAGTTTTTGGTAGCGGGCCATGTCAGTGGCACTGTATTGTCCTCAAAGCGAGCAAAGAAGTTGCTTAGTTTATCTGGGAGCAAGACGTCTGTGTCCGCAACGGGGCTGGTTTTCTTTTTGTAATCCGTGACTGACTGTTGACTCTGTCACATACGTCTCGTGTCCGAGCCGTTGAATTGCAACTCTACTTTGTATCTATACTGACGCTTAGCTTGATTGATTGCCTTGCGGAGGGAATAGCTACACTGTTTGTATTCGGTCATGTTTCTGGTCACCTTGCCATGATTAAAAGCAGTGGTTTGTGCTTTCAGTTTTGTGCGAATGCTGCCATCAATCCACGGTTTCTAGTTGGGGAATGTTTTAATAGTCACCGTGGGCACAACATCACCAAAGCACTTGCTAATAAACTCACTCACCAAATCAACGTATACATCAGTGTTGTCGTTTGAGGCTATCCGGAACATATCCCAGTCCACGTGATCGAAGCAATCTTGAAGCGTGGAATCAGATTGGTCAGACCAGCGTTGAACAGACCTGAGCATTAGGGATTTACTATTTTAGTTTCTGTCTACAGGCTGGGAGCAACAAAATGGAGTCGTGGTCAGATTTGCCGAAAGAAGGGCGAGGGAGTACTTTGTATGCGTCGCGGAAGTTAGAGTAGCAATGATCCAGAATGCTGCCAGCCCGGGTCGCGGATTCGATATGCTGATAAAATTTAGGGAGCCTTGTTTTCAGATTAGCTTTGTTAAACTCCCAAGCTACAATAAATGCAGCCTAAGTATATGTGGTTTCCAGTTTACATAGAAGTTCTTTCAGGGCCTTCGAGGTGTCTGCTTGTGGGGGGGATATACACGGCTGTGATTCTAATCGAAGAGAATTCTCTTGGTAGATAATGTGGTCGGCATTTGATTGTAAGGAATTCTAGGTCAGGGGAACTGTAACGGCTGTTTGAAGAAGAGGACCAAGGTGCAGCGTGGTACGTGTTCATGATTCACAGCTGAACACTAGAACAAAAAATAACAAAGCGGAACAAATGAAACAGTTCTGTCTGGTGCAGACACACAAAACAGAAAATAACTACCCACAAAAACCATATGGGAAAAATCTACCTAAGTATGGTTCCCAATCAGAGACAACGATAGACAGCTGTCCCTGATTGAGAACCATACCCGTCCAAAACAAAGAAATACAAAAACATAGAGAAAAGAACATAGAATGCCCACCCAAATCACACCCTGACCAAACCAAAATAGAGACATAAAAAGCTCTCTATGGTCAGGGCGTGACAGGAACAAAAGGACTTGAGTTCCTGTATGTTGTTATGATCACACCACGACTCGTTAATCATAAGGCATACACCCCCGCCCTTTTTCTTACCAGAGAGATGTTTGTTTCTGTCGGCGCGATGCTTGAAGAAACCGGGTGGCTGTATCGACTCTGATAACATATCCCGAGTGAGCCATGTTTCCGTGAAACAGAGAATGTTACAATCTCTGATGTCTCTCTGGAAGGCAACCCTTGCTCGAATTTCGTCCACCTTGTTGTCTAGAGACTGGACATTGGCGCATAGTATACTCGGGAGCGATGTGCCCGTCTACGGAGCCTGACCAGAAGACCGCTCCGTCTGCCCCTTCTGCGGCGCCGTTGTTTTGGGTCGCCAACTGGGATCCGATCCATTGTCCTGGGTGGATGTCCAAACAGAGGATCCACTTCGGGAAAGTTGTATTCCTGGTCGTAATGTTGGTAAATTGACATTGCTCTTATATCCAATAGTTCTTCCCGGTTGTATGTAATAAGACTTAGGATTTCCTGGGATAACAATGTAAGAGACAATACATAAAAAAACTAAATACTGCATAGTTTCCTTAGAACGCGAAGCGAGGCGGCCATCTCTGTCGGCGCCATGTTGCTGTTGATTTATGCAAGCCCATTCCCGATACAATCTAAAAAAATATATAAAATGGTATCTAAAAATGGTGAGATACTATCTAAAATATTTGAGATTGTAGATCATAAACATAGCATGTGTTTCTTCATTTGTAGCATTGTGTGGCGATTTCCATCTATCCAGAGATCAGCAGGGTTCCCCCGGCAAATGTGTGGCAAGCTGGCATTTGCCGCAGCACTTTTGATTTGGTTTAATAAAAAAATTGACACAAAGCTTTGAAAAGAGGGACAAAGTACTGTTGTTTAGATTAATTTAACTCATGATTTGTCAACTCACAATTAATCTGTACTTCTGTCTACTGATAACAACCACAGCTAACAACCACAAGACAATTTTGGTTTAGCTAGGCGACCCAGAACTTTTCAAACCAAAATTATTGACTGGAATTAATCAATCAACACAATAGTGATGACATACTTTGTGAAAAGGACTCTAAAGTGCTACCATTTTGGTCACATATGCTCCTAAATATTTTGATGTGCCAACTGGATTTTTAATGGCTCCAGTTAATGGGGATCTTTAATAAATACAAATACAAATATGGGAGCACCAGGGCACCTAGAAAAGAAATCACCCAGATAATAATTGTTGTCATGATAAGATTTCGCTGTACCGTTGTTTGCAGAGTGCAGATTCATTAGCTATTGCGCCTTCTTCACCACACTGTCTGTGTGGGTGTACCATTTCAGATTGTCGGTGATGTGTACTTGAAGCTTTTCACCTTCTCCACTGCGGTTCTGTCGATGTGGATAGGGGTGTACTCCCTCTGCTGTTTCCTGAAGTCCGCGACCAGCGCCTTAATTTTGTTGATGTTGACGGAGAGGTTATTTTCCTGGCACCACTCTTCTTGGGCCCTCACCTCCTCCCTGTAGGCTGTCTCGTCATTGTTGGTAATCAGGCTTACTACTTTTGTGTCATCTGCAAACTTGATGATTGAGTTGGAGGCCTATGTTGCCACGCAGTCATGGAGTACATGAGGGGGCTGAGCACACATTTTTGTGGGGCCCCTGTTTTGCGGATCAGCGAAGTGGAGGTATTGTTTCCAACTTGGCTGGGTTGTGTTTCGGAGGATGCACGGCTCTTGACTTTTGCCTCTCCTGAGTCTGTACGGGAGTTGCAGCAATGGGACAAGACTGTAACTAACAATTGGATACTGAGAAAAAGAGGTAAAAAAAATAAAGAAAAGAGACTGTACAATGGTGCCGGAGGGGATGGCTGCCATTTTACGGGCTCCTAACCAATTGTGCTATTTTACGTGTTTTTTCACATTGTTTGTAACTTATTTTGTATATATTGTTGATGCTACCGTCTCTTATGAACAAAAGAGATTCTGGATATCAGAACAGCGATTACTCACTTCGAACTGGACAAAGATTCTATTTAATGAGTGACGTGAAGGATATAATGTTGCTCCCAGACAAGGCCCAAATCCCTATCATTCGCAGCAAGAAAATATGAAAATACAGGGGGCGCAGATCAGGGTGCCTTGTGAGAAGTTGTCGGTGAGTGGGTAACCTGCCTGTATCATCCGTTCTATTGGCCAACGTGCAATCACTGGAGAATAAACTGGATGAGCTTCGTTCGAGACAATCCTACCAACAATGTCCCATGTTTAACCGAGTCGTGGCTGAACGACTACACGAATAATATACAGTTGGCTGAGTTTTCCGTCAACTGGCAGGACAGAACAGCTACGTCCGGTAAGATGAGGGGTGGTGGTGTGTGTCTATTTGTCAATAACAGCTGGTGCGCAGTAGTCTCGAGGTATTGCGCGCCTGAGGTAGAGTAGCTCATGATAAGCTGTAGACCACACTAAATACTGAGAGAGATTTCATCCATATTTTTCGTAGCCATCTATTTACCACCACAAACCGACGCTGGCACTAAGACCGTACTCAAGGAGCTGTATAAGGCCTTAGGCAAACAAGAAAATGCTCAGCCAGAAGCGACTCTACAAGTGGTCGGGGACTTTAATGCAGCCAAACTTAAATCCGTTTAACCTCATTTCTACCAGCATGTCACATGTGCAACCTGAGGAAAAAAAACTCTGGACCACCTTTACTCCACACACAGAGACGTGTACAAAGCTCTCCCTTATCCTCCATTTGGCAAATCTGACCATAAGTCTATCCTCCTGATTCCTGCTGACTCGCTCAATATGGAATTGGTAAGATGACACGGATGCTAAGCTAGAGGACTGTTTTGATAGCACAGACTGGAATATGTTCCGGGATTCATCCAATGGAATTGAGGAGTATATCAGTCACCGGCTTCATCAATAAGTGCATCGACAACATTGTCCCCACAGTGACCGTATGTACATATCCCAACCAGAACCCATGGTTTACAGGCCTCATCCGCACCGAGCTAAAGGCTAGAGCTCCCGCTTTCTAGGAATGTCACACTAATCTGGACGCTTAAAAGAAATCCCCCTACGCCCTCAGACGAACCATCAAACAGGCAAAGCATCAATACAGGACTAAGATTGAATCCTACTACACCGGCACTGACGCTCGATGTGGCAGGGCTTGCAAATGATTACAGACTACAAAGAAATCCAGCCGCGAGTTGCCCAGTGACGCGAGCCTACCAGACGAGCTAAATGCCTTTTATGCTGGCTTTGAGGCGAGCAACACTAAAACACCATGAGAGTATCAGCTGTTCCGGATGACTGTGTGATCAGACTCTCCGCAGCCGATATGAGCAAGACCTTTAAAACAGGTCAACATTCACAAGGCCGCTGGGCCAGACGGATTGCCAGGGTGTGAACTCTGAGCATGCGCGGACCAACTGGCAAGTGTCTTCACTGACATTTTTAAACTCTCTCTGACCGAGTCTGTAATACCTACAGTTGAAGTTGGAAGTTTACATACACTTAGGTTGGAGTCATTAAAACCCGTTTTTCAACCACTCCACAAATTTCTTGTTAACAAACTATAGTTTTGGCAAGTCGGTTAGGACATCTACTGTATGCATTTCATAAGCAATTTTTCCAACAATTGTTTACAGAGAGATTATTTCACTTATAATTCACTATCACAATTCCAGTTGGTCAGAAGTTTACAAACACTAAGTTGACTGTGCCTTCAAACAGCTTGGAAAATTCCAGAAAATTGTCATGGCTTTAGAAGCTTCTGATAGGCTAATTGACATCATTTGAGTCAATTGGAGGTGTACCTGTGGATGTGTTTCAAGGCCTACCTTCAAACTCAGTGCCTCTTTGCTTGACATCATGGGAAAATCAAAAGAAATCAGCCAAGAACTCAGAAAAGAAATTTGTAGACCTCCACAAGTCTTGTTCATCCTTGGGAGCAATTTCCAAACGCCTGAAGGTACCACTTTCATCTGTACAAACAATAGTACGCAAGTATAAACACCATGGAACCACGCAGCCGTCATACCGCTCAAGAAGGAGATGCGTTCTGTCTCCTAGAGATGAACGTACTTTGGTGCGAAAAGTGCAAATCAATCCCAGAACAACAGCAAAGGACCTTGTGAAGATGCTGGAGGAAACAGGTACAAAAGTATCTATATCCACAGTAAAACGAGTCCTATATCGACATAACCTGAAAGGCCGCTCAGCAAGGAAGAAGCCACTGCTCCAAAACCACCATTAAAAAAGCCATACTACGGTTTTCAACTGCACATGGGGACGAAGATCGTACTTTTTGGAGAAATGTCCTCTGGTCTGATGAAGCAAAAATACACTTGTTTGGCCATAATGACCATCGTTATGTTTGGAGGAAAAAGGCGGATGCTTGCAAGCCGAAGAACACTATCCCAACCGTGAGACACGGGGGTGGCAGCATCATGTTGTGGGGGTGTTTTGCTTCAGGAGGGACTGGTGCACTTCACAAAATAGATGGCATCATGAGGTAGGAAAATTATGTAGATAGATTGAAGCAACATCTCAAGACATCAGTCAGGAAGTTAAAGCTTGGTCGCAAATGGGTCTTCCAAATGGACAATGACCCCAAGCATACTTCCAAAATGGCTTAAGGACAACAAAGTCAAGGTATTGGAGTGTTCATCACAAAGGCCTGACTCAATCCTATAGAAAATGTGTGGGCAGAACTGAAAAAGCGTGTGCGAGCAAGGAGGCCTACAACCCTGACTCAGTTACACCAGCTCTGTCAGGAGGAATGGGCCAAAATTCACCCAACTTATTGTGGAAAGCTTGTGGAAGGCTACCCGAAACGTTTGACCCAAGTTAAACAATTAAAGGCATTGCTACCAAATACTAATTGAGTGTATGTCAACTTATGACCCACTGGGAATGTGATTCAAGAATTTAAAGCTGAAATAAATCATTCTCTCTACTATTATTCTGACATTTCACCTTCTTAAAATAAAGTGGTGATCCTAATTGACCTAAAACAGGGAATTTTTACTGGGATTAAATGTCAGGAATTGTGAAAAACTGAGTTTAAACGTATTTGGCTAAGGTGTATGTAAACTTCAGACTTCAACTGTACATGTTTCAAGCAGACCACCATAGTCCCTGTGGCCAAGAAAGCGAATGTAACCTACCTAAATGACTACCGCCCCGTAGCACTCACGTCGGTAGCCGTGAAGTGCTTTGAAAGGCTGGTCATGGCTCACATCAACGCCATCATCCCGGAAACCCTAGACCCACTCCAATTAGCATACCGCCCCAACAGATCTATAGATGACGCAATCTCAATCGCACTCCACACTGCCCTTTCCCACATGGACAAAAGGAACACCTATGTGAGAATGCTGTTCATTGACTACAGCTCAGCATTCAACCCCATATTGCCCACAAAGCTCATCACTAAACTAAGGACCCTGTGACAAATACTTCTCTCTGCAACTGGATCCTAGACTTCTTGACGGGCTGATGGTAAGGGTAGGCAACAACACTGTTATTAGATCATTGATACAGTATATAGACTTTGTAATTGTAATACTTTTAATTGTATGTTTTTTACTGGATTATTGAAAATTGTAAATAGCATTCATGTTATAAAAATTCTATAGAGGCCACCTGAAGGTAACCATTTCACTCAGCGTCAATGTTGCATGGCAATACATTCCTCATAAATCTGCAAGGTTTATGAAGGCTCCACCCCAATAAGAAAAACAAGCTAGACAGTATTTTCAAGTGTTGTGTGTCAGTGGTGAAACCAAAGATAAATTAACGAGATGCTGTACAGTTCAGAAAAACATGCCACACCATTAGAAATGTAATCATTCCCTATTACAGTGAAAGCACAGTCATTATGTTACCCAGCAATTGCGATTGGCAACACTTTTTTGGTAATTTGATGACGCACAAATCTTGGTGCTGTTGGCAGGAGTTGGGCTGTGTGTGTCTCACCCCTTTTCCATGGATATGATCAGCCAAGAGTCTACTCTGGAGTGACCCGCAGCTTCTAACTCTCAGAGACATTCCCTCAGCACAAATTTCATTAGCCTTATTGAGAACCATGAGCATTTATGGGACATTTCTAGTAGCAGTATAGAGTAGGTGTAGTGTCTTTATTATTCCTTGGGGGCAATTCATCCCACAAACATCTAGTCAACATGATTTTGTGTATTAGCTAACTACATATGCATGTACAGGTAACTGCCCAAGTAAAGGAAACACCAACATATAGTGTCCTAAAAGGGTGTTGGGCCACCATGAGCCACCAGAACAGCTTCAATGTGCCTTGGCATAGATTCTATAAGTGTCTGGAACTCTATTGGAGGGATGTGTTCCCTAATTCCATAATTTGGTTGTTTGCTAATGGTGGAGGAAAACGCTGTTTCAGGCAGCGCTCCAGAATCTCCCATAAGTGTACAATTGGGTTTGGATCTGGTGAATCAGAGACACACACCCTTTAAACCCACTATGGTCCTTTGAGACCTCTCTTTCAAAGTTACTGGGATCTCTTGTTCTAGCCATGATAGACAAAATAATATGCAACTGGGCATTTTTTTATACATCACCCTAAGCATGATGGGATGTTAATTGCTTAATTAACTCCGGAATCACACATGTGTGGAAGCACCTGCTTTCAATATACTTTGTATCCCTCATTTACTCAAGTGTTTACTTTATTTTGGCAGTTACATGTATATTGTTGGTGCTATTTCTTGCACTAGCTTTGATTGTGCACGATTTCAATAGCAAGAAATCAAAGCAGAAATGTAACAGTTGCCTATTTACAGTCCCAGTCAAAAGTATGGACACAACTACTCATTCAAGGGTTTTTCTCTATTTTTTACTATTTTCTACACTGTAGAATAATAATAAAGACATCAAAACTATGAAACAACACATATGGAATCATGTAGTAACCAAAAAAGTGGCAAACAAATCAAAATATATTTTATATTTGAGATTCTTCAAAGTAGCCACCCTTTGCCTTGATGACAGCTTTGCACACTCTTGGCATTCTCTCAACTAGCTTCATGAGGTAGTCACCTGGAATGCAATTCAATTAACAGGTGTGCCTTGAATTTCTTTCCTTCTTAATGCGTTTGAGCCAATCAGTTGTGTTGTGACAAGGTTGGAGTGATATACAGAAGATAGCCCTATTTGGTAAAAGACCAAGTCCATATTATGGCAAGAACAGCTAAAATAAGCAAAGAGAAACGACAGTCCATCATTACTTTAAGACATGAAGGTCAGTCATTTTGGAACATTTCAAGAACTTTTAAAGTTTCTTCAAGTCCAGTCACAAAAACCATAAAGCGCTATGATGAAACTGGCTGTCATGAGGACCGCCACAGGAAAGGAAAAGCCAGAATTATCTCTGCTGCAGAGGATAAGTTCATTAGAGTAACTGCACCTCAGATTGCATCCCAAATAAATGCTTCACAGAGTTCAAGTAACAGACACATCCCAACATCAACTGTTCAGAAGAGACGGCATGAATCAGGCCTTCATGGTAGAATTGCTGCAAAGAAACCATTACTAAAGGACACCAATAAGAAGAAGAGACTTGCTTGAGACAAGAAACACAAGCAATGGACATTAGACCGGTGTATATCTGTCCTTTGGTCTGATGAGTTCAAATTTGAGATTTTTGATTGAAACCGCCGTGTTTTTGTCAGACGCAGAGTAGGTGAACGGATGATCCCCTCTTGTGTGGTTCCCACCATGAAGCATGGAGGAGGAGGTGTGATGGTGCTCTTCTAGTGACACTGTCTGTGATTTATTTAGAATTCAAGGCACACTTAACCAGCATGGCTACCACAGCATTCTGCAGCGATACGCCATCCCATCTGGTTTGCGCTTAGTGGGACTATCGTTTGTTTTTCAACAGGACAATGACCCAAAACACATCTCCAGGCTGTGTAAGGGCTATTTGACCAAGAAGGAGAGTGAGGGTGCTGCATCAGATGACCTGGTCTCCATAATTACCCGGACCCCATCCAAATGAGATGGTTTGGGATGAGTTGGACCGCAGAGTGAAGGAAAAGCAGCCAACAAGTGCTCAGCATATGTAGGAACTCCTTCAACTGTTGGAAAATAATTCCTCATGAAGCTGGTTGAGAGAATGCCAAGAGTGTGCAAAGCTGTCATCAAGGCAAAGGGAGGCTCCTTTGAAGAATCTTAAATATAAAATATATTTTGATTTGTTTAACACTTTTTAGGTTACTACATGATTCCATATGTGCTATTTCATAGTTTTGATGTAGAATGTAGAAAATAGTAAAAAAATAAAGAAAATCCCTTGAATGAGCAGCTGTGTCCAAACTTTTGACTGATACTGTGTGTATTCAGCATTTGTCTCCTTTTGCAGATAATCCACAACAGAATGAGGTTGACCAAATTAACAACACAGATGATCTTGCATGGTGGGCGCTTGGGACTTTTCCAGTTAAACGTATTTCAGCTAACCATCAGATGAAAGTGTTACTTAAAAGACTTCAGCAATCAGCTGACCAACACAGGGAGGGATCCTGTCAATGGATGCTTTGAGTGCTCTTTCAAAGCAACCACTGTCTGCACACAAAGCTCATCCCATCCTTCTCTCTCTTCTCTTTAAACCAGATCTGACTTCCGTCCGACCCTCCCTTACTCTCCCCCGACACCCCCACTGGTGCGGGAGATATTCCTACAGCAGGGCGGTTGAATGGCAGCCCTGTTGCATGTCAGCCTAGGCGGCAGCAACAGGCATTTTACAAGGTCCCTGCTGTGTGGAACTGTGACCTGGCCCTCCGAGCAGTGGTCCCAGGTGACAAATAAAACACTATCCCCCACAGGAGCTGGCTGGCCCTAAAGACTTCACAATGCTAACCTAATCGTAGCTATAACTCCAAGTGGCCAGCTCGTTCTCTCTCTCTCTGCCAGCCATTCAGAAGAGTAGGTGCTGCTAATTGGGAAATAAATGTGTGTGATAAATAGTCGGGGAGTAGGTGGTTTTAATGTGGGGCCCTTAAATGGCCACTTACTGTTCACTGTGTTTTTCACAGAGTCATTGTTCGGTAGAAAAAGGTATTTTGTTTTTTCAGGATAGCCATAGACAATGTTTTTGCCCTTTTTTTGAAATGTTACTAATTAAACACTACACAACGCAAAGGTTGTTCAACACCATTATTGTGCATTATTGTGACCTGTCACTATAGTAAAGCTGGTAATTGTGTAGAGGTGTGTTCTGTTTTACTGCTAAAAGGTGCATTTACCAAAACAATACAGCCTAAATGCATCTAAAAACATCAGTCAAGTCATTAATGTTAAGAAAAGAAATGCACGAGATCAACAATTTGGTCGACAAAATGGTCCCGTGTCCAATGATATTCATTGTAAATAGGGGCTCTGTTCCTCGGATCAAATGGGCAGGTTCTCAGCAGGCTATCAAGGTTGTTAACGCCGGCTGTAAACCAAACTTCCCTGGGGGTCAAAGGTTGAAATGTTTGGGCTTCAGAGAGACGCCAATGGGTGAAGCATGGCAAGGATTTACAATGAAGTCTGTCACACAGTTACAGCCCTTGAATCAATGACCTCTCCCCAGCCCCAACTTTGGCCATCAGGGAGCACCATTCTCAGGGAACACACCCACCCGCCCACACACCCGCCCACACACCCGCCCACACACACACACACACACACACACACACACACACACACACACACACACACACACACACACACACACACACACACACACACACACACACACACACACACACACACACACACACACACACACACACACACACACACACACAGATGTGGATTGTTGTTGGCAGACTAAATCAAACTTATGTAATGATAATAACAAGCTCATTTAGTCATGAAATGTAAAACCATGACCACTGAAAGGGCTGCAAAAGAATACTAGTTGCTAGCTAGGTTAGTTAGCTATGTGATTAAATGTTATGTAACAGCACAGTAGTGATGTTTGAATGTATGTAATCTGTGATGTTTGTGTTGACATTCTCTATTTATAAAAACCTGGGGTATCAATTTAATTCCAATCAATACCCTTTTGCCACCCCTCATCGCATTGTGTTTCAAATACTGTATGTGAACTCAACTTAGTTAATGGTTGTCCATTTCGTCATGTGCTTGCTTGGTTGGGACCACGTATATTAAGTCCAGAACTTGTGAAATTGCTGTGAGAAAAAGGTAATACATCCGATTTGATCTATAAGTATTCCCCAAAGCAGATGGTAGATTAGTGAGTCTGGTGATGTGAGATAGGTGGAGGATAACTCAGGTAGAACCCTGTAGAGCCAGTTAAGGGAGGCTGCAGGCCCATCCACGGTAGGTGTTGAACGCAGCTAATGGTAAAACGAGATGCTGTATTCTAGAGCCTGTGGGCTTACTGTATTGTAGCAATCACAGTCTCGATTTGTTCTAAAATTAGGCCAATAACAATTTCCAGAAATGTCCAGCCCCCCCCAAAAAAAATCTAAGACTTCAACAGGAACTACAGCAGACAGAGAGAGGTTGAAAGGCCAATTTCAAATAATGAAAAGCACAATAGCCACTCTGTGTGTCTGAGATTCATACTTGATAAGAGAAAGCGCTTTTGAAAATGTGTTTGAAAAAGTCAGTAGACTATTATCACAATGGTTTTTCAAACACATTTTCTGATCAATGCCCAAATGAAATCAATACATTCATCTGACGTTCCCTATATTCATTTTAAAAAATACATTCCAGACAAAGGCATCGATAAGGAACTTAACAGCCTTTTCCTCTGAACTTTCTTTGGAATCATTTGGCGAGCAACGTACTCTGGCAAGCACCTCAGTGTACCTCTCTCTCCAGTGTTGTCCAGAGGATAAGAAAGGGAATATAATGATCTAGCAACAGAGTAAATGAACATCAAGCCCAGACTTTGGCTGCCAGAGTGACGTGGGGAGAGATGACGAGATGGAGAGGGAGAGAGAGACAGAGACAGAGAGAGGGCGAGAGAGACAGAAAGAGGGGGCGAGGAAGAGAGAGGAGAGAGAGGGAAAGAGAGAGAGGAGAGAGGGGGGGGGGGGGGGGGCAGGAGCAAAAGATAGAGAAGGGGAGGATGAACACAGCTCATATCAGTGGCTGGGAGCAGAGATTACCTGAAACACAAGTGCAACCCAACAAGGCATCTTGAATGACAATAACACTAGGAGTGAAAAGAGTGATTACAAAGCACTCACCATGTAAATACATCATAAATACACAGAGAAGTTGGATTTAGGTCACATCATACCAGGGATTTGATACCTCCTTTTCATTAATATTAAATGGCGATCATTCGGGTACTTAAATGCTCATGTTATAGGACTTTTCAAAGATATTGACTCAAATGCTGTCACTGCGGTTCAATGGTATTTGAACATGTTGAACATTTTACTGTTTGTGTATCTATTCATTGGTTTATTTCCCCTATGTGACCGCTTCATCACAACATTGGCATGATCTATCTTCTGTCCACCTTATCTAAGTATTTCAACACATACTGTAGCAAATTGCAAATATCTATATAGATGTCAAATTAGTCCACTTTACAAAGTTCTCAAAATTCATACCTTGATAAGCTGCAACTGTTAACAAGTAAAACAAAAACACAGACTCAGCATAAAAAGGGAATAGTCAATCATTTCTGCTTTAAGATTTACTATCAAAAAATGTTTCTTGAGGGAGCGATTGCCCTCTTGTCCCAGTGAGCAACGCCGGAGGAGGGAGCCCCTAGATGAGAGCTATTGTAAGAGCTGCTAATACGAACCAGATGTTAAACTTGTGTCCTCAAAATGAATGGGCCTATTGGGAAACCAAAGGCGGGTCTCACGGGACATTCCAGTGAAAGCTAAGCTGATTGGTTCATATTGAAACAACATGGCCAAGATAAACGAAAGATTTTCAAGAAAGTGGGTCTCTGGACTCTGAATCTAAAATAAATCGTTAGGGCTAAAGGAGGAGCTTAGCTCATCCTCTAAGGAAAACAGAGCATTTTGCAAGTGACTGACACACATGATGACTGTGGCGCCAGGGAACCTAGGTCTAGGGCCCAGTTGTGCAGCCTGGTCTCATAGACTAGACGTAACATAATAAAAGTAAATCCGAGATACTCAGTTGAGTGTGATATGTTACATTTGATATGGTTACATAAGACAGAAGGTTACTTAAGGCAAAAGAGTGGATGGGTGGGCAGTTAACCTCTACAGAGTACCTAACCTGGATCCGGGAGCACCCCCCACCTCCCCCACACTGATTAGCATCGCTAGCATAGCGTCACAATTAAATAGTAGCATCTAAATATCATTAAATCACAAGTCCAAGACACCCAATGAAAGACACAGATCTTGTGAATAAAACCACCATTTCAGATTTTTTAAATGTTTTACAGGGAAGACACAATATGTAAATCTATTAGCTAAACACGTTAGCAAAAGACACCATTTTCTTACTCCATCAGGTGCTATCACCAATTCGGCTAAACTAAGATATTGCTAGCCACTAACCAACAAACAAATTCATAAGATGACAGTCTGATAACATATTTATGGTATAGCATAGTTTTTTTTTTTAAATGTGCATTTTTCAGGTATAAATCACAGTTCTACATTGCAGCTGCAATCTGATATAGTGCTGATGCAGCTAGAACAATTACAGAGACCAACGTTATATAACTAATTACTTGTCTTAAAACATTTCAGAAAAAATACACAGCGTACAGACATTGAAAGCCCAACATCTGGTGAATCCAAACAATATTTCAGATTTTTTAAATGTTTTATAGCGAAAACAAAATGTAGCGCTAAATTAGCATAACCAGGCCAGCCAGAACCAGCTGGACGCGCCCGACCAGTTCACATGCACGACAGATATATGAAATAACATCGTAAATTGGTTCTTACTATTGCTGATCTTTCATCAGAATGTTGATCAAGGTGTCCTTAGTCCTGATGAGTCGTTCAATCCATTCACAATGGCAACTTCCCCTCTTCATTTAGCCTGGGTACTGGTCGACTGGCACGGTCCCTGTCCAAAGTTAAAAAACTCAAAGAACGGAACACGGCAAAACTCCCGAAAAAATTCTAATAATCTGATTAAACTATATTGAAAAAACATACATTACGGTGATATGGTCACATGTATCAAACAAACTTCGAGACGGAGATAGTTTTCATCCGTAACGTCAGCATAACAAAAGACAATGGCAGCTCTAAGACGCGCTTCTGAGAAAACCGGAAGTTGTCGGTCACGCTAAAGAAATAGGTCTTATTTCACGTCAGTACAAGATAAACAAAAAATTTCTCCTCTGACGTTTTCCTGACACCCAGAGGAAGACGAATGAAGTGTGTTTCGGGTCATAGGTGGCATGACCATATATAGGCAGAGCGTTGAAGCGAGCATACACATCTTGCAATCTTCTTCTGGCTCAGGGAAAGTGCTGTGAAATGACCTGTGTTTCACTCAGAGACGAAATTGGAACGGTTTTAGAAACCATAGCTTGTTTTCTATCCAATGGTATATGGTTATATGCATATAGTAACAGCAATAATTGAATAAGAGGCAGTTTAATCTGTAGAGGCAATTATGCTAATGCGAAACAGCACCCCCTGTATTCTCAAGAAGTTAATGCGAACATCTAGCAGCACAAAGGTTGCATGTTCGAATCTCATCGCGGAAAACTGTATAATTTTAGCAACTTTGCAACTACTTAACATGTTAGCTAACCCTTCCCCTAACCCTAAACCCTTTAGCCTAACTTCTAACCCTAACCCCTAACCCAGCTAACGTTAGCATTAGCCATCTAGCTAATGTTAGCCACAACAAATTGGAATTCGGAGCATTCATACGTTTTGCAAATTCGTAACATATTGTAAGAATTGCAATTCATAACATATCATACGAATTGAAATGTGTAACATATCATACGAAATGAATGATGGACATTCACAAATTAATCCATACCCATACGATACGTAACATATCATACTAATTGGAGTGTTCCGGATTCACTTTTACTATGTTACGTCTACCCTTGAGTCCAGGTTGCAGCCAGAAGTTGTGGGCTGCTGCCTGGGCTGCATGGGAAGTGGGGATCATCGGCCAGGGCCGTGCTTCCTTTATGCTGATGTCACATAGCATCGAGGCTACAAGACTGCAGGGTATTACTTTTTCCAAATTGTTATATTTATTTTCCCCTCGCGACTTGGATTGTTTTTGGAAGAGTACAGAGCTCAGCACAACTGAAATGGTCTTGTAGCAGCAGCATAATACTTTTGTTTATTCAATCTGATAGAAAAGCTTTCTAAAGCTGTAATACATAGCATAAGTATCACAGCTTATCTGATGACACATCTTCCCTTTATCTATTTATTTTCCAACCCAAATCCAGACAGTATGTGAAGAAACGGCAATGGTGTCATAGGGTCGAAATTCGATTAAAACCATTAACTAAGATGACTTTTGTTTTACAGTTTAATCTCCATTTTTGCCAACATATCATCACCTATTTCAATACTCATTTTGTGTATATTCTTTTTAAAAATGTGCATAATAATATTAAGTAATATAATTATACTAGCAGCTATATATTTTCTAGGATCATGGGCAACAAACTTTGAGATATTAACAGACCCTGAAGGCTTCAGTAGGATTTTCTTTTTTAAATGTGTGTTTGTGGAACCTCTCTCCAGCCCATTGGCAACAGGAGTCTGGAGAAGCATTTCGACACAGGAAGCAGCTCTGTGACCACAGTTTGCCCCCCTACTATCTCCATCAGACAACAGTCCTCCCCCTTTCACCTACATTGAGGTTGTCGACATAAGCGTTTATGAAATGCTTATATACAGCTTATGGATGTGTTATGTATAGGTTAGGTCTTCATGTAGGTACCCTTCAAATAGAGTGTTACCTAATTCTCACTGTGATATTACAGAAAAGCATTCTGCTCCAGTGAGCTAGGGCAGTAATTGTACTGTACCATGTTAAAAATAATAAAGTCAAGGTCTATTAGTGACATGGTAATTAACTTAAGGCAGGCATGTAGCTACAGTAGGTGAGGTAGTTATCACTGCCATGTCTCTTCCGGCTCTCAGAGCTGTGTCGGTGCTTAACTGTACAAAGGTGAGGTTCTAAAAAGAGAAGCACACTTCTACACAATAGCTGGAAAGCAGGAGTGCTGCGGTGCTTTCCTCTGTCAGTGGGCCGCCAGCCTGTTTTGTAAGCACTTCCATCCTGTGAAAGCCCCTGGTAGACCTCCACCTGCTAGTTAGCCCAGGGAGGGAGGGAAGGAGAGAGGGAGGGAGAGAGAGGGAAGGAGGGATGGAGGCGCCTCCAAAGCCAGCCTCTCCCCCTCATTTCACTGGCGCCAGCTCTCAATGGGCCCTGCACTTTGATTATTTGTGTTAACAGTTAATTTAGCACCACAGACACATGTGTAAAAGCTGGCTTCACTTCCTCATGCATCACCAACAAATGGGACTTTTATGAGTTCTTTTTCACAGGGCCACCCCCCTCTCTTCCCCTCACTCTCTCTCTCTCTAACCCTCCACAGAGTAGTAGAGTGACACTCTGCCACTCTCCACCTCCACCCCTAACACCCTCCACCCTTCTTTCCAACCCCCGCCTCCACTTGGTGCTTGGTTCAGTCCTAATCTCTTCCACATCTTGCATGAGAGAGTTATTTCTGGCTCCTCTGTTCCCAATGGTTGCATTATCAGGAATACATTTCATGTCAATTTATGGTTGGTTAATACCACAGAGAGACTCTTTGTTATTGAGATTTGCTCTCGATCCAGTTGAAAAGCAAAAGCTCAACCCCCAACCCCCTGAAAAAAAAGGTTTCTGCCACATTTTCTAAACGTTTTCCCCCATTTGGATCATGCAGGGCTCACAAAAATAACTGCAGGAAGAATTCAAAGAATAAGTGTTTCATAAGCCCTAATTATAGTCACAATTACAGGCAGTAAAAGTAGAGACAGTTTATTGAAACAGTTGACTCCTGAGTTTTATAAGTAATCATAAGGACTCCCAAGCCCTTGAGTACCACTGTCATCTGAGGACCAATGTTTAAAACCTAATTTTGAATAAATATCTTGATAAAGCTTATACTCTGGCTGCACATGTTCAGTTTCAGCGTATGGAATAACTATGTAGGCTATGATGTCCTCTCACAAAACAATCCCCACCCTGGGCTCTCAGTGGAACAACACTCCCAAGGGTGTTTCAGGGGGAGTGAGTGAGAGTGAGTGAGTGAGTGACTAGGGAAGAAAAGCATCTTGGATGATAATGTAGATGGCTAGTTGAGCTAAGACACTGATAGTTATAGGAAGGGAACAGTGCTGAGAGAGCACAAACTAGCCACAGCACACATGGGCTCATGCCCGAAGTATGCTAGCAGAAGGCCACAGGAGCCATGGAAATATTTGGAAATCTTTTTTTGCTCCCTCTGCTCGTCTGCGATGTAACCAACTGCATCATTTTTTTGTGGTTAAGAGGCACGTTTTCATGTGGCTTGAGGGAAGCAGAGCGTTCAGAAGTTTGGCTTCTCTTGTTTTTCTTGCATTTGAACCGCTCAACATGAGAAAAATGTGACCCAGCATCCCAGTTTGTCCCATAAGGCTGACGCATATGTCATCCAAATCATGATGCCATGTCCTTTCTTAACTGTGAATATGAACATTGATTCATCATATACCACAATGTTCCACAATGAAATAACAGTAAAGAGCTATAAATTGTAAACATGATTTCCGTTTGGCAGCTAGCTGTATAAGGTCACTGTTGGATCTTGTTTGATGTGCTCTAGAGGTTAGAGACTCCAGCTATAATTGGTTATCAACGCATGATAATTATTTTGACGTAATCCACTTTGTCTGGTCTGACTGGGCACGCCACTCCTCTGAGCACATGAGAGTACCATGAAAATCAGGCCTCCGTGTAGGTTTCATCTCCTTAGTACTGTGACAAGCCGGGTAATGCTGCAGATTTGACAGATATGGGCCTGTTGAATGACAGGTGAATTCCATTGAAGAGAACAACAACAATGCGATGACGTCAGCTCTGTGTCAATGCTTTGGAAAATACTGTTTTGAAAAGAATAAAGCAAACCAAACGCTGAAATATTAATCAAAGACGTTGGCACGAACCAGAGACAGAAGACTTCATTATCATTCACAGAGCATGCAACAAGAGACTGATGAATGCTGACCAAGCTCACTCAAGCCAAGCCCCGGGGACAGTGTGGAGTATTCATATCATAAAAAGCTCTTCTCTTCTTTTCCCTTCTCCTCCTATCCTCTGTTCACTCTTCTCTTTTCTTCTTCTCTTCAAGAGGACCCGGGGGACAGTGAGTGAGGAGCAGAGGAGGCTGGTAGGTGGAGCTATAGGAGGATGGGCTTATTGTAATGGCTGTAATATAATAAATGGAACTAAGTCAAACATCTGGTTTACATATGTTTGATGTGTTTGATACCGTTCCATTCTTTCCATACCAGCCATTACAATGAGCCTGTTCTCCCATAGCTCCTCCCACCAGCCACCACTGGTGAGGAGTCATTATGGGGGGGAGGCTCCTCTCTTCAAGAATACCAGGGCTGATGATGACCACCAGGCTCCATCTAACACAAAGCCTAGGATTCCCTCCTCTTCCTTCCCAGCATTGTTTGACATCCTGCAAGGCCAGGGTCCCAGCTCTCTGTGGTCCTGTAGCCGCTGCCTGCCACAATAGCACCAACCAACTAACCAGCCAATGCCCTAGGCCCTGGGCATGGAAGTGTGACAACGGAGACAGACAGCAGCAGTCAGCTCAGCTTTATGGGATGTGACCAATGACTGCTGGGGATGTGACACACTTATTTTCCTCAACAATTAACTACATTACAAAGCAAAACGCCTGACACGACATGAAAGTCTAACGTGACATTAAAGTCATGATGGACTCTGTCTGACACATAGTTTGTCGTGATAGGCCTATTTTACTATCTATCACGCAGTATGTAAAAGTGAACTTATACGGTTAGATGCACTACATGACCAAAGTATGTGGACACCTGCTCATCAAACATCTCATTGCAAAATCATGGGCATTAATATGGAGTTATGGAGGTCCCCCCTCTGCTGCTATAACAGCCTCCACTCTTCTGAGAAGGCTTTCCACTAGATGTTGGAACAGTGCTGCGGGGACTTGCTTCCATTCAGCCACAAGAGCAATAGTGAGGTCGGGCACTGATGTTGGCCAATTAGGACTGGCTTGCAGTCGGCGTTCCAATTCATCCCAAAGCTTTTCGATGGAGTTGAGGTCAGGGCGCTATGCAGGCCAGTCAAGTTCTTCCACACCGATCTCGATAAACCATTTCTGTATGGACCTCGCTTTGTGCACGGGGGCATTGTTATGCTGAAACAGGAAAGGGCTTCCCCAAACTGTTGCCACAAAGTTGGAAGCACAGAATCGTCTAGAATGTCATTGTATGAGGTAGTGTTAAGATTTCCCTTCACTGGAACTAAGGGGCCTATCCCAAACCATGAAAAACAGCCCCAGACTATTATTCCTCCTCCACCAAACTTGACAGTTGTCACTATGCATTCGGGCAGGTATGACATCTCCTGACATCCCCCGAAAACCCAGATTCGTCTGTCGGAATGCCAGATCTTGAAGCGTGATTCATCACTCCAGAGAACGTATTTCCACTGCTCTCAATGGCGGGAAGCTTGACACCACTCCAGCTGACACTTGGGATTGTGCATGGTGATCTTAGGCTTGTGTGCGGCTGCTCTGCCATGGAAACCCATTTCATGAAGCTCCCAACGAACAGTTCTTATGCTGACGTTGCTTCCAGAGGCAGTTTGGTGAATGTTGCAACCGAGGACAGGCGATTTTTACGCGCTACGCACTTCAGCACTTGGAGGGTCTCGTTCTGTGTTCTAGTGTGGCCTAACACTTTGTGGCTGAGCCGTTGTTGCTCCTAGACGTTTCCACTTCACAATAACAGCACCTACAGTTGACCGGGGCTACTCTAGCAGGGCAGAAATTTGATGAACTTACTTGTTGGAAAAGTGGCATCCTATGACGGTGCCACGTTGAAAGTCACTGAGCTCTTCAGTAAGGCCATTCTACTGCCAATGTCTGTCTATGGAGATTGCATGGCTGTGTGCTCGTATTTATACAGCTGTCAGCAACGGGTGTGGCTGAAATAGCCGAATCCACTAATTTGAAGGGGTGTCCACATGCTTTTGTATATAGAGTGTATTTTGGCTCTGAATATGAACAGAATGCGCTCGTCACAGGTCAATACGGACACAGAATATCATCCAAATGTTATATTATACATAGACTGCCTTATATAACACTGGGGGAAATGACGTGATGGACTGAAACACCTCAACATGTTGCACATTCCATATGGCCGTAGGGCTAAGAGCAAAGCAGGCTGGACATTCTGACTCCTCCAGAGTTTGCAGTCCTCTGCTCAATATTAATATTAATGTTACTGATGGCATCGCACTGAGAGCAGGATTAGTGATTAAACTGCTGGATGAGAGTCGCCGGCCGGCCGCAGCGGTCCCTGCTTTGGCTGCCATACACATGGGATTTGACTTGACTTTCTTAAACATCGGAAAAATGGGAAGGCAACAATCTTTTTCATTTAAGAGCAATTAAGTGGATCCCAGTCAGAATCACTGGCTCCAGCGTGCTGCGGGGCAAGGGAGGTTTTTTTTTGGGGGGGGGGGGGGGGGGGGTTTATTACCCATTTCCTTTCCCCTTGCGCCAGCAGCAGGAATGCTCACTTTTCTTTCACTAAAAGCCACATTCCAAATGCCAGAAACACATATACAAGGACCACCATGGGCCAGTGCTTCCCTAAACATGCGAAGAGGCATTATAAGGGCCTCTAACACTGGAGAAGTGTTGTGTTCCAACATTTATAGTGAGGTAATTAGAAACATCCAGACGTAATTTAATAGTTCCCGCAGAGTAGAGACGAAGTCTACTAACTTTTCTCTCCTCTGTATAAATAACTTGGAATGCAATAAGTACACAGCTTATTTGTTCATATTTTTTTCTTTACCTCCTTTCTCAACATTCAGTCAGTTGATGTGAGGCCCTCTTTAATATCACACTGGCCACATATTAAGTGGCAATAAATAGGCTATTTGAATTGATGTTTCAGATAGTATGTTTATTATCATCATACAACATCAGCCATAAGATTTCAGTGAACTTCCCCTTGACTAACTGATATATCGCTCTATGGATCTTGGATTCCAATAGCCGTGAGCACAACGGGCCATAAGTATAAACAGGCCGACTGAAGCCTAGCTATCTGCATGAGTATTGCACTTTGTCTGTGAAGTGCCTGTCAATATCCCTGGGAAACAAGAGTGCAAGCAGACAGGTGGTTTCAATATGTCCCTTTTCTCACAATGAGAAGAGGCCATTCATGTACTAGCTCACCACTGTAAATACAGCACTTGAATGTGTGAGCAAATCCCCCCTTCAGGAGAAAGCAATGCCTTTTTCTGTTATCATCAACATCAACAAATGCTCATCTATAGATAAGTAACAAGCCTAATCGTGAGAAATATCTTGTTCTCTGTAGTTCCAGGTTACCATTGTTGTAAACAGTGTGTACATCCTTTCTTTGAAAATGGGCCTCAAATTGCTTCAATCTCAGAACAAGTAAATTATCTTTATCTTTTTGTTTTGTTTATCGACTTCAACTAGGCCTATTACAGTGCCTACAGAAAGTTAATTTTCTTTTGCGTTACAAATTGGGATAGGGATAGAAATATATTTAATTTAAAAAATTTGTCATTGATCTACACAAAATACGCCATAATGTCAAAGTGAAAAGAAAATTCTACCCATTTCTACAAATTAATACAATGTAAATAACTAAAATATAGTCATTGCATAAGTATTCAACCCCTTTGTTTAGGCATGCCTAAATTAGTTCAGTAGTAAAATTTGGCTTAACAAATCGTAATAAGTTATATGGATTTTTGAATGACTACCCCTTCTTCTGTCCCCCATACATACAACATCTTGTCACGCCCTGATCTGTTTCACCTGTCCTTGCGATTGTCTCCACCCCCTCCAGGTGTCACTGATTTTCCCCACTGTATTTATCCCTCTCGCTCTGTGCCAGTTTGCCTGTATGTTTTTCCAAGTCAACCAGTGGTTTTCCGTTCTCCTGCTTTTTGCTCTTCTCCTTTTTCTAGTCCTCCTGGTTTTGACTCTTGCCTGTTTCTGGACTTTGTACCTGCGTACCTGACCATTCTGCCTGCCTTGACCACGAGCCTGTCTGCCACTCTGTACCTCATGGACTCTGTTTTTCTTCTGGTTTTGAACTTTTGCCTGTCCACGACCATTCTCTTGCCTACTCCTTTTGGATTAATAAACATTATAAGACTCCAACCATCTGCATCTTGTGTCATGATAACATCAGTAAGGTCCCTCAGTCAAGTATTGAATTTCAAGCACAGATTCAACTACAAAGACCAGGGAGCTTTTTGAAAGCCTCATAAAGAAGGGCAGTGATTGGTAGATGGGTAACAATAACAAACATTATTGAATAATAACAATAACAAACATCAGACATTGCATTTACTGTATCCTTAAGCATGGTCAAGTTAATAATTATGCTGTGGATGATGTATTAAACCACCCAGACACATCAAAGATGCAGTCGTCCTTCTGAACTGAGCTGCAGGACAGGAAGGAAACTGCTTAGGGATGTTACCACGAGGCCATTGGTGATTTTAAAGCAACTACAAGAGTTCTATGGCTGTGATAGAAAACTGAAGATGGATCAACAATATTGTAGTGACTCCACAATAATATATATTTTATTTAACCTTTATTTAACTAGGCAAGTCAGTTAAGAACAAATTCTTATTTACAATGAAGGTCTACACCGGCCAAACCCGAATGATGATGGGCCAATTGTGCGCCGCCCTATGGGACTCCCAATCACAGCCGGATGTGATCCAGCCTGGATTCAAACCAGGGACTGCAGTGACACCTCTTGCACTGAGATGCAGTGCCTTAGGGCAGCGCACAATTGGCCCAGCATCATTCCGGTTTGGCCGGTGTAGACCGTCATTGTAAATAAGAATTTGTTCTTAACTGACTTGCCTAGTTAAATAAAGGTTAAATAAAAAAATATGTTTGTGGCAAATCCAATACAACATATCACTGAGTAACTACCTCCTTATTTTCAAGCATGGTGGTGGCTGCATCATGCTATGAGTATGCTTGACATCTGCAAAGACTGTGGAGTTTTACAGGATGACAAGAAACAGGATTAAGCTAAGCACAGGTAAAATCCTAGAGGAAAACCTGCTTCAGTCTGCTTTACACCAGACACTGGGAGAAAAATTCATCTTTCAGCAGGACAATGACCTACAATACAAAGACTAATCTACACTGGAGTTGCTAACCAAGATAGTAAATGTTCCTGAGTGACCAAGCTACAGTTTTGAGTTAAATCTGTTTGAAAATCTATGGCCAGACTTGAAAATGTCTGTCTAGCCATGATCTCCAACACCTTGACAGAGCTTGAAGAGAGAGCTTGAAAATAAGAATGGGCAAAATATTGCATAGTATAGGTGTGCAAAAGCTCTTATGAGACTTCCCTAAGAAGACTCACATCTGAAATTGCTGCCAAAGGAGTTTCTAACATTATTTAACATTAATCTAAAAAAAATATATATATATATACAGTTGAAGTCAGAAGTTTACATACACCTTAGCCAAATACGTTTAAACTCAGTTTTTCACAATTCCTGACATTAAATCCAAGTAACAATTCCCTGTCTTAGGTCAGTTAGGATCACCACTTTATTTTAAGAATGTGAAATGTCAGAATAATAGTAGAGAGAATGATTATTTCAGCTTTTATTTCTTTCATCACATTCCCAGTGGGTCAGAAGTTGACATACACTCAATTAGTATTTGGTAGCATTGCCTTTAAATTGTTTAACTTGGCTCAAACGTTTCGGGTAGCCTTCCACAAGCTTCCCACAATAAGTTGGGTGAATTTTGGCCCATTCCTCCTGACAGAGCTGGTGTAACTCAGTCAGGTTTGAAAGTCTCCTTGCTCGCACACGCTTTTTCAGTTCTGCCCACACATTTTCTATAGGATTGATGTCTTGAGATGTTGCTTCAATAGTTCCACATAATTTTACTGCTTCATGATGCCATCTATTTTGTGAAGTGCATCAGTCCCTCCTGCAGCAAAGCACCCCCACAACATGATGCTGCCACCCCCATGCTTCACGGTTGGGATGGTGTTCTTCGGTTTGCAAGCCTCCCCCTTTTTCCTCCAAACATAACGATGGTCATTATGGCCAAACAGTTCTATTTTTGTTTCATCAGACCAGAGGACATTTCTCCAAAAAGTATGATCTAGGATATAGGACTCGTTTTATTGTGGATGTAGTTACTTTTGTATCTGTTTCCTCCAGCATCTTCACAAGTACTTTGCTGTTGTTCTGGGATTGATTTGCACTTTTCGCACCAAAGTACATTCATCTCTAGGAGACAGAACACATCTCCTTCCTGAGCGGTATGACGGCTGCGTGGTCCCATGGTGTCACGTCCTGACCATAGAAAGGATTTATTTTCTATGGTAGAGTAGGTCAGGGCGTGACTAGGGGTTTAGTCTAGTTTATATTTTCTATGTGGTGTTCTAGTTTGTTTTTTCTATGTTGGTGTTTTAGTATGATTCCCAAATAGAGGCAGCTGGCTATCGTGGTCTCTAATTGGGGATCATACTTAAGTAGCATTTTTTCCACCTGTGTTTTATGGGATATTGTTTGGAGTTAGTGCACGTAGCATCTCGTTAGTCACGGTTCGTTGTTTATTTCTCTATTTGTTTTGTTCTGTATTGTTTTGGTGAGTTTCATTTGTTAAACATGTGGAACTCTACGCACGCTGCGCCTTGGTCCGATCATTATTACAACGAACGTGACACATGGTGTTTATACTTGCGTACTATTGTTTGTACAGATGAAAGTGGTACCTTCAGACGTTTGGAAATTGCTCCCAAGGATGAACCAGACTTGTGGAGGTCTACAATTCTTTTTCTGAGGTCTTGGCTGATTTCTTTTGATTTTCCCATGATGTCAAGCAAAGAGGCACTGAGTTTGAAGGTAGGCCTTGAAATACATCTACAGGTACAACTCCAATTGACTCAATTTATGTCAATTAGCCTATCAGAAGCTTCTAAAGCCATGACATCATTTTCTGGAATTTTCCAAGCTGTTTAAAGGCACAGTCAACTTAGCGTATGTAAACTTCTGACCCACCGGAATTGTGATACAGTGAAATAATCTGTCTGTAAACAATTGTTGGAAAAATGACTTGTGTCATGCACAAAGTAGATGTCCTAACCGACTTGCCAAAACTATAGTTTGTTAACAAGAAATGTGTGGAGTGGTTGAAAAACGAGTTTTAATGACTCCAACCTAAGTGTATGTAAACTTCCGGCTTCAACTGTACATTGATTCCACCTTAACAGAAGAGTATTTGTTTAGTAGATCGTTGACAAAAAAAAGACAATTAAATCAATTTTAATCACACTTTTTAACACAATAAAATATGAAGACATCCAAGGGGGGTGTAGACTTTCTAGGCACTGTATATGTTCACTCTCAATTTGCACAAGCTCAGACAATCACTGGGGTAAATCCTGTGAAATGTATGCGAAAATGTTTTTGCGATAGACACATTCTCCACTCATTCCTCCTGTCCTGTGGGTTGTAAAAAGAGACAAAGCTTTTTACAGTACGGACAGACAGAAGACGTGACCTTTTGGCCCCGGGGGGCAGAAGGTGAGAGCTCTGGGAATCCACTAAAGAGGGCTGGCTCCAGCAGCCAGTCTGTAGACTAGCCTCATGTCCTCCTCACCACATTCCTTCCCAACTTAGATCACTGAAACGCTCGCAGGCTACATTCAGCTCAGTCACTCAAACCCAAAGCAACATTTACTAATTTCACACGTTTTCGAAAGGTGGGAGACTGGTTGCCTGACTGCATGGGTAGAGAGCTGAGTATGAGAGGACAGAGGATGTAAAAAGTGAAACAATGTCAGTATAAGCCTCCATTTGAGCTTCCTGCAGAGGGAGAGAGCCTTGAGAAAATAAGAAAAAGGATTAAATTGAAGTCTTTATTGAGGTGTTCAGAGTTGAAATTCAGATTAGCGTGACGGTGCTGGAGGTTAAACAGTCAGGTATGGATTTGCTGCTCCTATTGTTAAGATGAATCTCTCTCAGGTTAAATACTTTATTATGTGGAGAGAAGTCTATATAAGACAGCCTTTTTTGTAAACACATTCTGTTAGAATGCAATAATATACACTGAGTGTACAAAACATTACAAACACCTTCCTAATATTGATTTGCACCCCCCTTTGCCCTCGGAACAGCCTCAAGTTGTCAGGACATGGACTACAGGGTGTTGAAAGCGTTCCACAGGGATGCTGGTCCATGTTGACTCCAATTCTTTCCACAGTTGTGTCAAGTTGGTTGGATGCCCTTTGGGTGGCGGACCATTCTTGACACTTCTGAAATTGTGAAACGGATGATAATGCCCTTTTAGTGTAAGAGCTGTTTGAAAAGGCCCCCTGAAATTTCGGCCTATTTAAGAAAGTTCCAAACCTCTCTGCCAATAACAGCAAATTTTCCATTTTCCCCTCCACACTCAAACCACCCCAACAGTCCATTCTTGCTTGAGAAATTACTCTTTGCTAAGAAGTGATTTTAGTTTATTTTTAACCATTTTATATGAAAACCGCTACATTGGACCTTTTACAACAGCCCCTACATTATCTCCAGACATACACTGAGTTCTTGACACACTTAAACCGGTGCACCTACTACCATACCACGTTCAAGGGCACTTACATTTTTTGGCTTGCCAATTCACCCTCTGAATGGCTTAAAAATCCTTCTTTAACCACCTGTCTCCTCCCGTTCATCTACACTGATTGAAGTGGATTTAACAGGTGACATGAATAAGGAATCATAGCATTCATCTGGATTTACCTGTTCAGTCTGTCATAGAGAGAGTGGGTGTTCCTAATGTTTTGTACACTCAGTATATTTCCTCTGTGTGTAACTGGGAATTGGGAAGGTTCATCAAATTTGGGTAAAGTAAATCAGAGCTCTACTAAAGACTTCAAATGGATTACTTGCAGTAAATGCATGGTTATTGTGGTCAAAATGAAAAAGTATGTTGGATGTCGTTACCTCTCACTCCTATTTAGAAAAAACAAAATCCTCGTCATCCAACCTCTGCAGCAGGTACTTTTTTGCATGTTCTGAGACCAGACTCAATAACATATCGAGAAGATTGTGTTGTATTGACTAGTAAAAATGCACAATGACCTTACTCCACGTTCTTGTGATAATTAACCAATACACCACCCAATAGCATATAATAGCCAACCCAC
Organism: Salvelinus fontinalis; assembly: GCF_029448725.1. Taxonomy (NCBI): domain Eukaryota; kingdom Metazoa; phylum Chordata; class Actinopteri; order Salmoniformes; family Salmonidae; genus Salvelinus; species Salvelinus fontinalis. The sequence continues at coordinate 33,347,077 of NC_074690.1, read as the reverse complement.
AGGGCTACTGGCTTGGGGCTTTGCACGTAGGGAACTCCATATCACATCAGGTCACATCAAGTCAGAAGTTATACTAGCAATACTTCCAGTATGTTATCATACTTCTAATATATTGTAACATACTGTACTTCTCTTGTTTTCAGGTGAAACCATCTATTTATACAAAACCCTGGTAAAATATATCAGCACTCAGACAATAACTACATTCAAAGGCTCCTGACAAATGATGGAATAATTGTGTTCTCTATCTGGATGCTTTTAAGTCTCCAAGAGGACATCTTGTGAGAGAAATAATCACTTGCGGGTGTCCAGAATGACACCTTAATTACATAAATTAATCATTCATAGTTGGTGCTTTGCTTTGGACACCAATTGAAAAGCACAATGAAGACACATGGTGAACGCTGGCTAACAGGCAGCACTGCACAGCACGAGTAGCTAGTGCAAATATTAGTATTTTTTATTTTACCATTATTTAACCAGGAAGGCCAGTTGAGAACAAGTTCTCATTTACAACTGCGACCTGGCCAAGATAAAGCAAAGCAGTGCGACACAAACAACAACACAGAGTTACACATGGAATAAACAAACGTACAGCCAATAACACAATAGAAAAGACTATATACAGTGTGTGCAAATGAAGTAAGATTAGGGAGGTAAGGCAATAAATAAGCCATAGTGGCGAAATAATTGCAATTATCCGTACGACATTGGGTGAGGCGGGTTGCAGGAAAGTATATTTCATTCGTAGATAGAAAGTGAGATTAAGATATATCTGAAAAAGACTGGCTATTTACAAGGGATAGGACACGGGATAAGACAAAGACAGATATACACGTCCTACTGCGCTGCCATCTTGGAACAAGATCATACATATCATTCTTCCCTTTGGTGAGCAGCTCTTTCTAAAGCATCTCTTTCTAAAGAGTAATGTAAACATGCGGCAATGGAGGCACTGGAGACAAACCTAAGCAGCATCATACTGCTGCCCCTGCCTTTCAGAACAGTTATGACCCCTAGAGTAGAAACCCCAGCTAGAATAGAAAGCGCTGAGAACACCCAGTAGTGTGAACTCACAGGCATATAGCTCCCTCTAGGGGATGATTTCAGAGCTGATTAATTATAGAATGGCTGAAGCTCGATAACAAGACAGGGTGAATCTCAATCCTATTTCCTTGATTCCTCATGGAGAATATCAATTGTATTTAGTTGATTCCTCATTGAGCTCCTTCTCAAATCACATTGGAGGTCCAGGATGGAGAGGACACAAGGAATCAAGGAAATACTATTTAGATTCAGTGGTTTAAAGTTAAGTAAACATACCCCCAAAAACTACTTTAAGTAGTAATTTAAAGTATCTGTACTCTACTATTTATATTTTGGACAACTTTTACTTCATTACATTCCAAAATAAAATAAATCACTTTTTACTCAATACATTTTCCCTGGCACCCAAAAGTACTCCCTAAATCATGTCTGGCTGGGTGTTGGAGTGTGCCCCTGGCTATCTGTAAATTAAAACAAAAAACACAAGAACTGTGCCATCTGGTTTGCTTAATATAAGGAATTTGAAATAATATACTTTTACTTTTGATACATAAGTATATTTTAGCATTTATATTTACTTTTTATACTTAAGTATATTTAAAACAAAATACTTTTAGACTTTTACTCAAGTAGTATTTTACTGGGTGACTCACTTTTACTTTAGACATTTTCTATTAAGGTGTCTTTACTTTTCCTCAAGTATGAAAACGGGGTACTTTTTCCACCACTGTTTTGATTTAGTCCACCAGGGAAGATATCCTCCACCAACTCTTCCCACAACCACTCTCTTCAAAGATGGTTTCCTCCCAGCATCTGTACATATGAATAAGCACATTTTTACTGTGTGCTTTCGAGTAGATGCTTCCTTTGTATATTTAGGTTGTTTTAATGAGTTATTCTGCTGTTACTAAGATGGCCATGCTGGTGCATAGGTCAACGCCAGTGTTATTTACAATACAGAAAATATTTGGATATGGGATATGGCTTTGTTGTCCTTTTCGTCTTTTGGGATACCATTTATCCTGTGTTTTTCTGTTGAGAATATACCCTTTGTTTATGTAAACCTATCAGCTTGAGATGAGATCTATACACAAATACAGCAGAGAGAATGAATGAACACATCTAACAAAGGAAATGTTTCTGTGGCTATGCTGACAATGAGCTCTCCCATACTGAGGTTATATAGTGTGTGTGAGATGTGGTGTCCGGTCCACAGCGACGTGTGCGGTCTACTAGTCTGCAGTGAATGTGATGCTCAGCCCCAAGACAGTCAAGCTGCTCTGTGTCAGGCCACTGCAGTGGGAGAGATATATGGTGGTCAGGCCATGCCGAGGACTGGCATGGTGGCCTTACAGTCACTTACCATTAGTCTATCACCCTGAGTGTCACATCACACAATCCTCTGTAACATGAAAGCAGTACTGTACTGTTCTAGGATATTGACTCCTGCAACCCAGAGTTCTGACAGACAGTATATGGAAAAAAAAGTGTATAATTACTGTCCAAAATCATGATTTATCAGTATTATTAATCAAAGTTAATGGCCTTTTGCACATAACTCAACTGTATGAAGAAAAAGGGACTGAAAACAAGCTAACGGATCATTTTCTAATTATCTGCTATGGCTTGGCAAATGGCTATTAAACACTGTCCAAATGGCCTGATATCACCACTGTAATTGTTTTGGTGCCAATTGCTAGTGGTTAATCCCTGAACCCCATTTAAAGCATGAAAGCAATTGTATATCAAGGCTAACAAGATCTATGAAATATTATATATAAACTACCGTTCAAAAGTTTGGGGTCACTTAGAAATTCTTGTTTTTGACAGAAAAGCCACATTTTTTGGTCCATTAAAATAACATCAAATTGATCAGAAATACAGTGTAGACATTGTTAATGTTGTAAATGACTATTGTTGCTGGAAACGGCAGATTTATGGAATATCTACATAGGCGTACAGAGACCCATTATCAGCAACCATCACTCCTGTGTTCCAATGGCACGTTGTGTTAGCTAATCCAAGTTTATCGTTTTGAAAGGCTAATAATTGATCATTAGAAAACCCTTTTGCAATTATGTTAGCACAGCTGAAAACTGTTCTGATGAAAGAAGCAATACAACTGGCCTTCTTTAGACTAGTTGAGTATCTGGAGCGTCAGCATTTGTGGGATCGATTACATCTATGTAGATATTCCATTAAAAAATCTGCGGTTTCCAACTACAATAGTCAATTACAACATTAACAATGTCTACACTATTTCTGATCAATTTGATGTTATGTTAAATGGACAAAAAATGTGTTTTTCTTTCAAAAACATTTCGAAGTGACCCCAAACTTTTGAACAGTAGAGTATATATCGCTTCAGATGGACAAAAGCTAGAATATATTTTATTTATTTATGAGAATCGTTGATAATCTGGCTGTTAGGTCAGTACAAGACATTCAGAATTTATTTCATTTTATAAACTGGGTGGTTCGAGCCCTGAATGCTGATACCACGGGTATGACCCCAAAAAGTATTTGGAATGCTCTAATTACGTTGGAAACCAGTTTATAATAGCAATAAGGGTGTTTGTGGTATATCAAATCAATTTTTATTTGTCACATGCACCGAATACAACAGGTATTACAGGGAAATGCTTAACCAACAATGCAGTTAAGAAAAATAAGTTAAGTAAAAAATACAAATAATAGTTAAAGAGCAGCAGTAAAATAACAGTAGCGAGGCTATATTCAGGGGGTACCGGGACAGAGTCTTGGCGCTCCGGTACCGCTTGCCGTATATGGCTAATATACCACGAATAAGGGCTGTATACAGGCACTCCGCGTTTCGTTGTGTTAAGAACTGCCCTTAGCCGTGGTATATTGGCCATTTACCACACCACCTCAGTCCTTATTGCTTAAATAACTGTTACAGTATAATATTCAACAGATATAATAATAATCAATCATAATAGATTGAGTAAAAATGTATCCAGTTTGCAACATTTTTCAGATAGTGATTTTAATGTCAGAAAAATCAATGTCATACATACACTTGTCATTTTCACTAAAAGTTAAATGCAAGGGGTATTTTTTCAGAACCAAACAGGCTTTAAGGTCTGTTACAAGTCAAAAAGCTGCAGAACAGAAACATTGGCATTGTGTAAAATAAAAAATATAAAACAAATCCTTCACACCCGGTGACACTACTTCTGGCCTACAGCCACATTTTAATCTTCATAATATTTCAATGTACCTACAAATTACAACTTGTGCCTTTCTTAGTTGGAGCATGCCATCATACACACATCTCAATTCTTCATTTCAGTGACCTGCCATTCGAAAGATACATTGTTTGACTTGGGTATCCACTTGGTGCCATGCTGCTCTTGGGAAGCCAACTTGATACATCTCTTGATCAGAAAGTGAATGGTAACACTAACTTCAATAGAAGAGAAATAACTGTTCACCTGTGTTCTTAAAAACATAATTTCACTGTGGGAACATTCTAGAATGAGCTAACTAGAAGGAATGTCCAATTTTAGGAATATCCAACCTTGCTCTCAGTCTAAATTCTTGGAATGGTGGAGGGAATATTTTATAAGAAAATAAGGTTTAAGACAATAGGGGTCAAAAGTAAATAATCAGTGAACAATTAATTGCTGTAGGTTTGTCCTTCTGGTGGTTGTGGAAGCTTCATATTCTCCTTGGACATCATTAGACGCCTTAACTCTTGAAGAACAACTTTAATGCTATAAGAATTTTGCCATTTAGATAGAATTGGTATGCTTCGTGTATCCACCTGATAGAGAGAGAGCGGCAAATCAGTGAACATCCTTTGAAGAGCACTACATTTACCAGAACATATATATACACTAATAATTTAACAGATTTAGGTCAATATCATTTGTACGAGCAAAAATTTGAATGTAATGTAACTTACCATCCCATTGGAATTATTTATTCCATTCATGCAAATTTTTGTTACAAATCTAACGATCGGTGGTGATTCAGGATATTTTGGACCACATTCCACTTTCAGACTGTATATCCTGTTTTCATAATTAGTCTGGAAAACAAAACAAACATTGCTTGGTCAGGGTAAAGGTGATCAGTTATGTACATTACAATGCCTGTTTTGACTTACTGGTTATTTTTCAAGAATTTAACACAATTCAGCCACAGTGTGGTCTTACACACACATATTACACTTCCACTTCCCTGGTGGAAACACATTTAGAGGTGCTTATGTTACAGAGGTGATTCGGTAATCAAACCAGAGACAAAAGAGGAAGCAAGACATCCAACTCGCTATTTCTGTTTCATATACAGTCAAACTAAGCAGACCAGACCCAGCTGCTAATGCAATGGTGCCTATGGGAGTGCCACCCCCTTAAAAAGCAACTGCCCCTAAAAACAACTTCTCATTTAGAAAATCAATATGAGTCAAACATTTATTCTACTGTAAAAATTGACTACAAAGTGTAAATAGGATACTTTTGGTCATGAAGTCAGTCTTGTCCAAAACAGAGTTTTGTGAGATTTGTGGTCGTGACTACATCAGTAAATAAATGTTGGGTTTGTTTCAATCCTGCCCACATGCCCACAGCTGGCAGCACACACGTAATCATCAATTTGGAGTGCAGTTGCACGCAACCCAATAGTAATGCCCGTGGTAAATTTGAATTGACTTTGGATATCCCTATGGGGCTAGTTAGGGATCTTTGGTAAATTACACAATGTACATGGGACAATGTTTAAATTCCAAAAGCTCCAATTTAATTATTTAAAAACCTCCAACAACTATAAAATTGTAGAAATATATATATATATATATACATATATTCAAAGTATTATGAGAACCTAAAGATGTTCTACATTAAAATATTGTCCCATTTACATTGTGTCATTTATTGACGGTCCTTAAATAGCCAAACTAGTCAAACCAACTGCCACGGTCAGACACCAGCCGGCTGAAGCTAATTCGCGAAATAATTTGGATAACTCTTCTACCTGCAAACATACACAAGAGACACCCACATCAAACCACACCACGAAACAAACTCATGTTTGAATTCAGTCTTGGCCCCTAGCAATTCTTAATTAACCAAATCTAAAATTAGGGCAAAACAGGAAGTACAGAGCCTCCTGAAGGGAGAAGCAGTCTAAAGCACTGCATCGCAGTGTTGCGGCATCACTACAGCCTGGGGTTCGATCTCAGGCTGTGTCACTACCGGCCGTGATCAGCCTGCAGGCACCCAGCGTCATCCGGGTTAGGGGAAGGTTTGCCCGGGGGAGCTTTACTTGGCTCATCGCACTCTAGCGACTCCTTGTGGCAGGCCAGGTGCCTGCAGGCTGACTTTGATCTTCAGGTGAACAGTGTTTCCTCAGACACATTGGTGCAGCTGGCTTCTGGGTTTAGTGTGTGGGTGAAGCGCGGTTTGGCGGGTCAGGTTTCGGAGGACGCATGACTCGACCTTCGCCTCTCCCGAGCCCTTTGGGGAGTTGCAGCGATGAGACAAGTTTGTAATCACGAAATTGGGGAGAAAAGGGGGTAAAAAGAAATGGGAAAAAAGGAAGTGCAGTCCCCCATTAACCTCTCTAGGGTAGGTGAGACGGTAGCGTCCCACCTCTTCAACAGCCAGTGAAACTGCAGGGCGCCAAATTCAAAACAGAAAACTCATAATTCAAATTCCTCAAACATACATGTATTTTACACCATTTTAAAGATACACTTGTTGTAAATCCAGCCACAGTGTCCGATTTCAAAAAGGCTTTACGACGAAAGCAAACCAAACGATTAGGACTTCATGTTACACAATACATGTATGTTTTGTTCGGTAAAGTTCATATTTATATCCAAAAATCTGAGTTTACATTGGTGCCTTAGGTTCAGAAGTTCCAAAACATCCTTTGATTTTGCAGAGAGCTACATCAATTTACAGGAATACTCATAATAAACATTGCTAAAAGATACGACTGTTATGCATGGAATTTTAGATGCACTTCTCCTTAATGCAACCGCTGTGTCAGATTTCAAAAAAGCTTTATGAAAAAGCAAACCATGCAATAATCTCAGTCGGCGCTCAGAGCCCAATCAAGACACAAATATATCCGTCATATTATGCAGTCAACAGAAGTCAGAAGTAACATCATAAACATTCACTTACCTTTGATGATCTTCATCAGAATGCACTCCCAGAAATCCCAGTTCCACAATAAATGTTTGTTTGTTCGATAATGTCCATCATTTATGTCCAAATTCCTCCTTGTTGTTCTAGCGTTCAGTACACTTTCCAAACTCACGACGCGCGGGCAGGTCCAGCGTAAAGTACGGACGAAAAGTAAAAAAATTATTACAGTCCGTAAAAACATGACAAACGAAGTATTGAATCAATCTTTAGGATGTTTTTCTTCAATAATGTTCCAACCGGAGTATTCCATTGTCTTCAGAAGTGCGATGGAACAGAGCTCGCTCTCACGTGAACGCGCATGGTCAGGGCATGTTTAGGTCATGATAGACCTGACTAATTCCTCTCTCCTTCGGCCCCACTAAACAGTAGAGGCATCAGACAAGGTTCTAACGACTGTTGACATCTAGTGGAAGCCTTAGGAAGTGCAACATTACCAATATCCCACTGTATCTTCAATAATAGCTGAGTTGAAAATCAACCAACCTCAGATTTCCCACTTCCTGGTTGGATTTTTTTTCAGGTCTTTGCCTGCCTGATGTGTTATGTTATACTCACAGACATCATTCAAACAGTTTTTAGAAACTTCAGAGTGTTTTCTAACCAAATCTACTAATAATATGCATATTATAGCTTTTATGGCTTTGTAGCAGGCCGTTTACTCTGGGCATGCTTTCATCCGGACGTGAAAATACTGCCCCCTACCCAAAAGAAGTTAACGGTCGGTCAACTGCACTTCCTGATTTGGTTTTTCATCAATGCTCATTAACAAACACCATGAAAGAAGGCAAATGAGAGTTGTCTTGGGGGTGTGGTTTGATGTGGGCATTTCTTGGTTGTGTCTTATCCATTCAATCACAACAAACAAAGACAGTAGCTAGCCAGTTCGAGTTTAAACATTAATGAAAGAAAGCTGCATCAAACATGTCGTCGGGTTAGCTTGATTATGAGAACTAGCTTGCTAACATTAGTTAGTAGGGATCAAACCTGTCTTCAGGTGCAACATTAGCTATGCAAATCTTCCTCTCACATTACATGTAAGGGAGAGGCTATGTATTTAGGCTATGCCGTTATGATACTAGGCTATCAAATAATGACATAATCCTATTAGCTACATACTAACCAACAACACACCTGTCTGAGGTTTGACGGTTGACAGCCCAAGCAGAAGCTCATCGGACTTAATCCATATCCTTGGCATTCGGCCAAGATTGTTGAACAACTTTGTAGAAGCACGTTTTTCCTAGAGTAGGTATTTCCAGACCTTGGGCAAGTACTAACCACTGTCTGGGGAAGATGTTCCAGTGGGCGAGTTTGTTTTGCATGACTCGGTGCCCCGGGTGGGCGGGGTTTGCTCATGGTCCTGCTAAGGAAAGGTCTCCGCCCACCCGGGGCACCGGACCATGCAAAGCATACTTGCCCGTTCTTTTCCCAAAGAACACTTTGGGAAAAGGGGGAATGAATTGTTGACATAATGTTAATCCAAACCTAACATTCATTTACTCGTAAAATCAGGCTCCAAAATCTGTTTTAGACGAAACTGACTTCATGCCCAAAATTATATTGACATTTTGTAGTCAATTTTACAACTACAATAAATATTTCTGACTCAATGCCACAGACTGTTTTCAAAGGGTTTAGTTGTATTTTTAGGGGCAGTCTGTCATGTTCCTGACCTGTTTTCCTTGTTTATGTTTGTGTTTAGTTGGTCAGGGCAGGGCGTGAGTTGGGGTGGGCATTCTATGTTATGTGTTTCTATGTTGGGTTAAATGTGTTGCCTGATATGGTTCTCAATTAGAGGCAGGTGTTTGACGTTTCCTCTGATTGAGAACCATATTAAGGTAGGCTGTTCTCACGGTTTGTTTGTGGGTGATTGTTCCTGTGTCTGTCTGTCGCACCACACGGGACTGTTTCGTTTTCGTTCGTTTGGTTAGTCTTTTCCTGTTCATGCGTTCTTCATGTTTTATTTTTAAGTTCACATGTTCAGATCTGTCTACGTCGTTTTGTAATCTATTCAAGTGTTCTTCGTATTTTCGTCTTGTTTAAATAAATTCTTTATTTCTGCATGCAACGCTGCGTTTTGGTCCAATCCCTACTCCTTCTCCTTGACCGAGGAGGAGGAAGATTATGACAACCGTTACACAGTCATTCTTTAAGCAGACGGGATTTTTTTCCCCCAAAAGGTAAACAGTCTGAGTGGACATCTTCATTTATCCACCATCTGATCAAACATTAAATGCTGTGTAACCTTGCCTGAGACTTTTGTTACTTTAGCTCAGCTGACTTACACAGTAATGTGGCGTGTAGACAACTTTTACTTACTCCTGCTGCAGTCACACTTACTCGTGCCGGTCCGATGATCATGCCCGTCCACCGCGTTAGCATTATATCTTCATCGTCTTCAAGGCCCCAGCTGACTGTCCCATCTCCAACACCTTTCTGACCCTCTTCAAGCTCTTCCAACAAGCGAAAATTACGTGGAACTTTAACTCCTGAAATAAAAACAATACAAGATAAAAAAAAAAACAGGTTATCCTGGGGCGGGTTTGTCCATGCTACCAACTGCTCAGGCCGCAACACTGCACAACAAAACCATATAAAACTGCTGACTCAACAAGTTATCTGCAACTACTTCTTGAACTTAGTATTTGCTAGTGTCTGAAAACAGGCAACCAACTATCACCCCTTGTGCTGTAAGTCACTGGAATGAACAGTTCCTTCTAATGGGTAAATGCGATGTCAGTGTAGGTTACCATTTTAACTGTGCACTGATGTCAAAGTATCAAATTCTGACCTGCTTATGGTGAAAACAGGCGCAAACCAAACAGCCAACGGTGAAAGCAGTGTTACCCCTATATTCAATCATTGCTGCCACTCCCAAAAAATCTGATTCAAATTCTGCCAATTTTAAAGCTGCAATATGTAACTTTTTGAGCGACCCGACCAAAATCTGTCACTCATTGAAAGCAAGTCTAAGAAGTGGTAGATCTGTTCTTTGTGCACTATTTCTATGCTTCCCGTGCATAAGTTTCGCTTGTGTCTTTTACTTTCGGTTTTGTAACTAGCTTCAAACAGCAAAAAATACATTATTTCTGGTTACTGAAAATATATTTCAGTGGTTTATATGGTACAATGATTCTCTACACTGCTTGTTTTGTCATAAACTGTTATTGAAATTAGACACATCCTGCCTGGTGTCAACGGTATAGGCTGGTGATGTAATGGTGTGTGGAATGTTTTCCTGGCACACGTTATGTCCCTTCATTCAAATTGGAAAGGGGGATACTTAGTCAGTTGTACAACTGAAACGTGTCTTCCGCATTTAACCCAACCCCTCTGAATCAGAGAGGTGCGGGGGGCTGCATTAATCAACATCCACGCCATCGGTGCCTAACTGCCTTGCTCAGGGGCAGATTGACAGAGAATGTCATCTCGGGTTGAATAACGTTTCCATTAAAGAATTCAGGCTGAAGAATTCAGGCTGTTCTGGAAGTAAAGGGGGGGTCCAATCTTTGTAATTGCACCATCAAATCACACCTGATCTCACCAGCTAATAAAAACTGAAATCTACTCCTATGAAAGAGTCTCGCAACTCTCGCAATGAAATGCATGCAAAATGCTCATAAGATGTCTGAGTAAATGTTCTAAGTATAGTCACTTGAAATGGTAATGTGACATAAGAGACATTAGGCAAAGCACATATTTTATACTGTACTGTCTAAAAAGCAAGATAAATTGGTCTCCTTCGGCAGTCCTAATCACTGCTTATACTGAACAAAAATATAAACGCAACATGCAACAGTATCAAAAATGTTACTGAGTTGCAATTCATATAAGGAAATCAGTCAATTGAAATAATTTAATTAGGCCCTAATCTATGGATTTCACAAGACTGAGCAGGGGCGCAGCCATGGGTTGGCATAGGCCCACTGGCTCACTTCGGAGGGACTGGCTCACTTCGGAGCCAGTCCCACGCACTGGGGAGCCAGGCCCAGCCATTCAGAATGAGTTTTTCCCCAACTAAAGGGCTATATTACAGTCAGACATACTCTTCAGTTTCATCTCGGATGCCTCGTCTCAGACTATCCCGCAGGGGAAGAAGCCGGATGTGGAGGTCCTGGGTTGGCGTAGTTACATGTGGTCTGCGGTTGTGAGGCCGGTTGGACGTACTGCCAAATTCTTTAAAACAAATGGGGGATACGAGTGTTTTGGATAAAGTATGGAAAGCAGACTGAACCAGGTTTTCCTAGCTCATACTGTTTCTTTTTAATCCTGAAAAACTCCCCAGTCTTTAACGATTACAAGCATACCCAGAACATGATGCAGTCACTATGCTTGAAAATATGGAGTGTGGTACTCAGTAATGTGTTGTATTGGATTTGCCCAAACCTAACACTTTGTATTCTGGACAAAAAGTGAATTGCTTTGTCAGATTTGTTTGCAGTTGTATGTTAGTGGAATATGTTTTAATTCTGTACAGGCTTCGTTTTCATTATGTCAATTAGGTTAGTATTGTGGAGTAACTACAATGCTGTTGATCCATCCTCAGTTCTTATCACAGCCATTAAACCTCTTAAATGTAATTGCATAATCCCCAAAATGTATTATTTATCATGAAAGGGCAATAAACAATAACTAGTAATGCTGCATCATCCAATAAAGTCATGTGGTGTGGTAATTTTTGAAGACAAAAGCTCATGTACACATTACAATTGTTAAAATATGAAATTTTATGATGTATTTCTTATTCAACAAAACTGTATAAAGGTTGAAATTACTTATATTTGTTCTAAATATAGTATAATCAATTTATAAAATGACAAACTAAGATTTCAACTTCCTTACAACTGTAAAATACATATGTGTATTTAGTGTTAGCTTGGCTTCCTGAACTTGTTAGGAACTCACCTTTCATCTCATTAATATTCTGTCCATTTTATTATTAAGAAAATACTGAACCTTTATTTAACTAGGCAAGTCAGTTAAGAACAAATTCTTATATACAATGACGGCCTACCCCGGCTAAACCTGGACGATGCTGGGCCAATTGTGCACCGTCCTATGGGACTCCCAATCACGGCCGGATGTGATACATTCTGGATGTAATAATGAGTACGGTTTGTCTACGACAAACAGAAAATTGTGTTTGTTTAAAATCTATTAATTATTTTAGATTACTGGCTATAAATCAATCTATTAATGTGCTACAGCGACAACCATCTCCTGCTGCGTTACGATGTGTTATTGTTTGTGACGTAGGGTTCAGACAGGAGTTGATGGACAGTCGGAAGAGGGGATTTTTTTTTTTAAACACTTATTGTTAAACACTGTTATTGCACACAGAGTCCTTGCAATGTATTATGTTACTCGTTAAGCACATTTTTACTTCTGAACTTATATTTTGACTTGTCATAACAAAAGGATACTTTTTAAATAATTTAATAATTTCCAAAAACATTCCACTTTGACATTATGGCATATTGTGTGTAGGCCAGTGACAAAACTAAATGAATACATTTTTAATTCAGGATGTAACAACAAAATGTGGAAAAAGTCAAGAGGTGTGAATACTTTCTGAAAGCACTGATTGTTACACCAGATAATGTGATTTGAACCAAACAGTTTTGGTATCCATTACTGGGAGTTTCAGGTTAGGTACAGTTTGGTGTAGCACAGAGAATTTTCGACCAATCTTAACTTGGCGATACTATTTTCGGCAAAACATACTGTATCTTCTAAATGTTCTGCGTCCAGTTGCTGGTGGTGCATTTGAATTCAGAAAATGCTCAGTTAAAATAAATACTTTTTTGTGGTCTATGAAGTAATCAAACAATGAGTACGATTACATGCACACAATAATGTGATTATTGTGGACAGTTGAAGTCGGAAGTTTATATACACTTAGGATGGAGTCATTTAAACTCGTTTTTCAACCACTCCACAAATTTCTTGTTAACAAACTATAGTTTTGGCAAGTTGGTTAGGACATCTACTTTGTGCATGACAAGTCATTTTTCCAACAATTGTTTACAGACAGATTATTTCACTTAAAATTCCAATGGGTCTGAAGTCTACATACACTAAATTGACTGTGCCTTTAAACAGCTTGGATAACTCCAGAAAATGATGTCATGGCTTTAGAAGCTTCTGGTAGGCTAATTGACATCATTTGAGTCAATTGGATGTGTATCTGGATGTATTGCAAGGCCTACCTTCAAACTCAGTGCCGCTTTGCTTGGGAAAATCAAAAGAAATCAGCCAAGACCTCAGAATTTATTTTAGACCTCCACAAGTCAGGTTCATCCTTGGGAGCAATTTCCAAACGGCTGAAGGTACCACGTTCATCTGTACAAACAATGGTACGCAAGTATAAAACACCATGGGACCATGCAGCCGTCATACCACTCAGGAAGGAGATGTGTTCTGTCTCCTAGAGATGAATGTACTTTGGTGCGAAAAGTGCAAATCAAACCCAGAACACCAGCAAAGGACCTTGTGAAGATGCTGGAGGAAACGGGTACAAAAGTATCTATATTCAGAGTAAAACGAGTCCTATTTCCTAGATCGTACTTTTTTGAGATGTACGAAAATAGAACAAAAATAGAACTGTTTGGTCACAATGACCATCGTTATGTTTGGAGGAAAAAGGGGGAGGCTTGCAAGCTGAAGAACACCATTCCAACTGTGAAACACGGGGGTGGCAGCATCATGCTGTGGGGTTGCTTTGCTGCAGGAGGGACTGGTGCACTTCACAAAATAGATGGCATCACGAGGCAGGAAAATTATGTGGATATATTGAAGCAACATCAAGACATCAGCCAGGAAGTTAAAGCTGGTCGCAAATGGGTCTTCCAAATGGACAATGACCCCCAAGCATACTTCCAAAGTTGTGGCAAAACGGCTTAAGGACAACAAAGTCGAGCTATTGAAGTGGCCATCACAAAGCCCAGACCTCAATCCCATAGGAAATTTGTAGGCAGAACTGAAAAAGCGTGTGTGAGCAAGGCGGCCTACAAACCTGACTCAGTTACACCAGCTCTGTCAGGAGGAATGGGCCAAAATTCACCCAACTTATTGTGGGAAGCTTGTGGAAGGCTACCCAAAACATTTGACCAAGTTTAGCAATTTAAAGGCAATGCTACCAAATACTAATTGAGTGTATGTAAACTTCTGACCCACTGGGAATGTGATGAAAGAAATAAAAGCTTAAATAAATCACTCTACTATTATTCTGACATTTCACATTCTTAAAATAAAGTGGTGACCCTAACTGACCTAAGACAGGGAATTGTTACTCGGAATAAATGTCAGGAATTGTGAAAAACTGAGTTTAAATGTATTTGGCTAAGGTGTATGTAGATTAATATAATAGTTTGATTAAAATGTTTACATGCTTTGCAAGAATAACAATTTCCCTAATAATCCTGTTTACATGGACATCTGAAATCAGGCTACCTGATGGCACTCTGATAAATGCAGAAAATGGCCAATCAAAATAAACTTTCAACCACAGCAACTGTTATTTTTGGGAAGCATATTTGATTGTGAGTTTGGACGTAAAGTTATGTGAAAACTACTTTTAAGACGAATACATTGTTGTTCCGAACTCACTTCACTTGCGCTGAAGAGGGAGGCTCGCTTGGCTGGTGCTAACACACGCACAGATCAAATACGTCGGAACGCAGATTAAGGTTTTTACATGTCTTAATTCAAAAGATTTCTCAGAAAACCGGGTGTTTTAATTTGTGTATGCTTACTTTAATTTTGACCTCATGCCAATTTAAGGTAAGAGTAAGGTGTTTACATGACTATTGCATAATCTGCTCACTGTCCTAATCAGTTTAATATCAAATTATTACTGTGCATGTAAACCTACTCATTGTGTACGCTGCCATCTTGTCCATTTAAAATCTTATTTCATTGATCGAAACAGCTGTGCAGTATGTCATCACGACATGCGGTACATCAGAACGGCGATCGCTCACCTCTCGCCTGGATGAGAATTTTGTCTTTAATGATTAGGACGCGAAGGATATACTGCACTTCCTGGATCAGGCCCAAATCCCCGTCATTCGTATGAAGAGGAGACACTGTCACTGAGGTCGAAGAGCCGGATGCCTGGCAAGACTGTCGGCGTGTGAATAATATGCCTTTACCCTCCGTTCTACTGGCGAACGTGCAATCACTGGAGAATAAACTGGATGTGCTCCGTTCAAGACTATCCTATCAACGGGACATTAAAAACTGTAATATCCTATGTATCACCGAGTTGTGGCTAAACAAGAACATGGATAATACACTGCTCAAAAAAATAAAGGGAACACTTAAACAACACAATGTAACTCCAAGTCAATCACACTTCTGTGAAATCAAACTGTCCACTTAGGAAGCAACACTGATTGACAATAAATTTCACATGCTGTTGTGCAAATGGAATAGACAAAAGGTGGAAATTATAGGCAATTAGCAAGACACCCCCAAAAAAGGAGTGATTCTGCAGGTGGTGATCACAGACCACTTCTCAGTTCCTATGCTTCCTGGCTGATGTTTTGGTCACTTTGAATGCTGGCGTGGCTCTCACTCTAGTGGTAGCATGAGACGGAGTCTACAACCCACACAAGTGGCTCAGGTAGTGCAGTTCATCCAGGATGGCACATCAATGCGAGCTGTGGCAAAAAGGTTTGCTGTGTCTGTCAGCGTAGTGTCCAGAGCATGGAGGCGCTACCAGGAGACAGGCCAGTACATCAGGAGACGTGGAGGAGGCCGTAGGAGGGCAACAACCCAGCAGTAGGGCCGCTACCTCCGCCTTTGTGCAAGGAGGTGCACTGCCAGCGCCCTGCAAAATGACCTCCAGCAGGCCACAAATGTGCATGTGTCAGCATATGGTCTCACAAGGGGTCGAGAACGAAGATAATGTTGCCAAGGTTGGTCTAGAATTGTCGGTTCTACACCAAACCGTTAGTGGAATGCTCAATTCCGTTCTCTTATTTTGAGGTGGAGTTGAGGTTTTATAACCGGTCGTGCGATTTGAGTCACCATCAGTCAATAACGTTACTTGTAAAAATGTAAATTCTGAAAACTGTAGCTACAATATTATTATAGCCGCGGGAAGTAGGGGTGCTGCAGCAATCTCTGAAAAATCAGAATAAAAATGGCATATTTCTAAACAAAAGTAATGCTGTGGGGCCTTTAGTCCTGTATTAACGAACCAATATACCATGGCTAAACCTGTTTGTCGTGTACAACCGCGGTCTTTCTGAGGAGTGCTTTAATCCAGACTAAATAAAAATTTATTTAATACAACCACTGACTTTATCCTCATTTGTGTTGCTCAACTCTGCGCCAATTGATTCTCAATTTACAAACTCAAGGCCGCTATGTCTACAGTTGACCAACACAAATTATTAAAAAGTCAATGGTTATATTCGATAAATGTTATTAAAAGGTATGAATTTCAGCAAAAGGACCACGGTTGTACAGGACAAACATAGGTAGAGGTACGCGTTTTCAGAATTTATATGTTTACAAGTATCGATTGAATTGAACGTTCCTCAGCTAACCAGTAATAATGGATACCAACAATATTTTGTTCAATCACATCTATCATTATGTAGCTAGTAGATGCACGCGCGTGTGGAGAAACGTTAGCTAGCAAATTATGAAAACCAGTGGTCTATTCTGAAATATGGCAAATTGTTTGCTTTTAATAAGCAAGCTAATTGTAACATCCATGATCCAAGCATAGTTAGCTATATAACTAACGTTACTAACTGTATCAAAGAGACGCTGTTACTTGGTAGTAGGCTAGGTTGACCTATCAAATCAATATGCTAGTTTGTGACCAACTTAATATAATGAAAATACACATCATCAGAAATCTGGTGGCTGTTAGCAAAACAGTTTGTTACTAGCTAACCCTCGCCGATAGCTAGCTTGCTGCAAGCATTTCAGACCCCCGGCATCGCTTTCAGATTGTGTTCAAGTAAATACATACTATGACTCACAGGTACAAATCATATTTAGAATCTTTACATATTTTCCAGTGTAGCAGACAAACCTGAGGCCGCCGCCATCTTCTTCAGCCAAATCCAGAAGCCGTGACATCACGATTATTTGACCGCATCTATGAAATAGGGGTGTGTTGGGCTTCAGACATGTTTGCAGAAACCGCTCCCACCTGCTGGTTCTTTCCATGTATTCGAGTATACTACTAATTAGGGGGTTAAGGGTGGGGGTTGGACAAGATTCAATTAAAGCCAACAGTCATACCAAGAATGTGGCTGACAAGGTGGTCTTGCATTGGGACAATCAGGAGGGGCACATTACACCAACTGCATAGCTACTAAATAAGCTTGAGAATGCTATGAACATACAGTACCTCAAACTGGTACAGCCAGATCTCCTCCCCTGTTCCTCTTTAGGTTTCTATCTTCTAGGGAGTTTTTCCTGGCTACTATGCTTTTGCTATGCTTGCTCTTTTTGATCTAGGCTGGGTAACACACAGTCTTAAGTGCACACTGCCTGTAATCATGGCACACCTTGTCATAGTGTTGCATTGTAGCCCTGGCATCAGCATTCTTCCAAACCTGAAACATCCCAAATGACATACAAAAGCATTTCTTTATTGCTCATCAAAGCCACCAAGCACTATCAGTAATCATGAAGCATACAATGTTAGTCCTGACTGAGTCATTAACATCAATGTGGTCAAACATTCTTCACAGATCAGTATTCTGTAGAGAGAAAGCTGCTGGTCTTTACAGCAGGCGAACAGTCTTTCCAGTGACAGTCAGATAGTCTTCATCTGCCAGGGCTCGCAGAGCCTCTTCAAACATGTCCTTTGTTATTGCCTGAAAGTTAACAAATTGTAAGAAACACATTAGGGGACAGAAACAATATTCAGATTGATATGCTTACCATCCAATTAAAATGTTTTAAGGTAATTGTGATGACTGTTTTCCTTGATAGTTCTCATCACCAGGAAAAGAAAAGCAGAGCTGGGAGGTACTACTTACAGCTTCAGACTGTCCTCGGAGGTCATCAAACAGCTGCTGGTACTTCATGGCAGGGGACTTTCCCTTGGACTGGATCATTTTCTTCAAGGCCTGGGTCAATTCCTCCTTACGCTTACGGGCCGTGGCACTCATTCCTGGGTTGAGTAAAAAAAACAAAGATATTACTTGCACCATATTGCACATGATCAAAGATACTGACATATACAAATTCATAACATGGTTGGGTTCACACATCCAACTAATCAAAAAACATATTTGAAATATTTACATGGCAGACATCGGAAGAGCTGTCATAGTAAGTAACTACAAATAGACTAAATCCTCCATACCGGTTGTGAGGATGGAGATGTCGACAAAGCCAGTCCTGGGGTCTGTAGCGGACTGCTTGAGGGCTTCGCGATGCAGTCTCTTGGCCTCCTCCACATCGATGGTCTCCACCTTGTCAGAGAAGCGCACCTTGGCATGGGCCTCAGCCAGGCGGATCAGAGACTCCAGCTGCCTGGGGTAGGCAGACACCATCCCCCGCCCGCTGCCAATCTTCCTCATGTCCACGTAGGCCTGGAAGAAAGATACCCATACAATCAATCCAATTTATTTATAAAATCTGTACACTGTTGAATGCTCCTGCAGGATATTTTTGTGCATTGTGTCGACCAGGACTTCAGCTGGCTTAATATAGCCTAAACCTGGAACCAGCACAGAACTTGTTACATTCAGGGCCTGAAACAAACCTAGCCAGCCACTTAATACTTTTTTTTAACCAGCATTTGGTGCTGTCAGGTCCTGAAGTTACATCTACATCACAACCCCTTTTAACTTAGAGCATTTGTTATTATTATATGTCTATATCGTACCTCAATGAGTGCCTGGCTGGCTTCTTCGTTAAGTCTGGGGATGATGTAAGTGCGAGCGTATGCAATGTAGTCCTTCAGCACAGCCATGTCCAGGAACTCTTCTTCAATCTGCTCCTCGCTCTGGTAGTAGAGCGCTACCAGGTGGTGAGCCAGGCGACGGTCATAAGCCTCGTCTTGAGGATCCAGCATCAGGAAGATCAGATCAAATCTGTAGGGGAAAAATAGCATTTAATTTCCTTTTTTATATATATTATGTTTAATGCCTCACATACTCTATTTTTATTTATAGCAGGTCATATGCATGTAGTGAGTTATTTTATATATTTTTTGGCAACAAGGTGCATTTAGTTACAGTGGAGAAGTCATTGTTTGGGGTTCAGTGACCCTAAGGATATTATTGACAATCAATAAGAGTGTCCAGGGCAGTTGACCTATTGGGTAATATTTACCTTGAGAGCAGTGTGTGAGGGAGCTGGATGTTCTCAATGGTCGTCTTCTTGGGGTTCCACTGAGACTCCACAGGATTGGCTGCTGCCAGGACGGAGGTGCGTGCATTGAGCTGGCAAATGATTCCTGCCTGGACAAAAATAAAGAGAGAGAGAGAGCTTTGTAAGAAACTACCCTGTAGTTTACCGTTACTAACAGACTACTTAAAAACAGAAAACAAAATTATAATGCTTCTACAGTAGTGAAACTATTTAATCATTCGATGTTACCAACACCACATTTAACATTAAAATTAAAGATAAGCCTATACGTTTCTGTGAATAGTCTTGAACCTAGTGCTGAAACTTAAACATCAGTAAACTTTATTTATTTAACCTTTTAACTAGGAAAGTTTATCCCCTGATCTTGTTTTGTTGTTCTTCTTTTTTTAAAACCCACCTTGGCGATGGAGAGAGTCTGCTGCTCCATGACCTCATGCAGCACAGAGCGCGTGCTGTCGCTCATCTTGTCAAACTCATCAATACAACATATCCCGTTATCACTGAGCACCAGGGCCCCCGTCTGCAGCACTAGCTGCTTGGTCTCTGGGTCCTTCATCACATAGGCTGTGAGGCCCACGGCGCTGGAGCCCTTCCCAGACGTGTACTGACCGCGGGGCACCAGATTGAACACGTACTGCAGCAGCTGGGACTTGGAGGTGCCGGGGTCTCCACAGAGCAGGATGTTTACCTCGGCACGGAAGTTACCGCGGCCTGTCTGGCTGAAGTCTTTACGGGTGCCCCCGAATAGCTGGAGAAGAATACCCTTGGGAAAAGAAGAGAAAGTTTAGAGTACTGTGCATTTTGAATGGAAGTGAAATCTAAACTCAGTCAAAAATCAAACAACTGCTGAAGCAAAATGCCCTGGGAAAAGAATGACAAACTTTATAGTACTGTTCATGGATGTTGAATGAAAGCAAAATCCACTGTAATCTGAAAGACAGCAGTTCCACATCCCTGGCAGCAGAGGACCCCACATTAATTTGATGAGAGAGATGAGAAAACGGTCCCGTGGTGAGTTTCCCAAAAGCGTTGTAGCACAAACATCTTAATTACACAGCAGGCAATATAGAAAATATCTTTGTGCTACAACAACTTTGCTTTCACTGACCTTCTTGATGTCCTCGTGTTCATAGATGCTGGGGGCCAGGGCGGAGGAGAGACGATCGTATACATCTGGTTTGGAGGCCAGCTCCTTCAGTGTCTGGACGCGCTCTTCAGTGAAAAGCTTCTGGTCTGAATCCTCATCCAGCCCGTGAAGGCGCTTCTCATCAGTCTTGCGGAAATGGATGACATCGATGTGGGTCTTGTACACAGACTTCACGTTGCTCTGGCGAGGGTTCTCACGCATAGGAACCGCTCTATAGATACCTGTGGGAGAGTTGAAGAGTTTCGTCACGACAATTTTCTGTTTACCATCAAAACGTCAACATTCCAGTGATGCATTTGCATCCCAACATCAAAAAGCTCTGGGGGAAAAAAAGTTAGCAGAGAAGAAAAAAAAGTTAGCAGGATAGCTAACACTGATGTCGGGAGTCTCGGGACCTTGAGAAATTTAACAGTGAGTGAGTGATGACCATGAACACACAAGACTGATGGCTATTGCTATGGAGGGATGGAACCAACATTTTCCTCCAATTGTTTAGTTCTGAACAGAACCATCATTTTTTCAGTTCCGTTACACTGTTCCAACCAGCAAAATAAAGTTCTGAACCGTTTTGAACCCCAAGACATTAACGTTTATATTGTTCATTTCTGTTCCATTTTAAACCTTTTTTACATTCAACTCGACATTAAATTACTTCACCAATGGATACGGGAGCTTGCTATGGAGCAGGCAAGCTACAGACAAATGTAGGGTGCGACATGTGAATGAAATTCTGTGTGTGAGGAGAGCACTGGGCATGAAGCGCTGAGCAACTTGTTGATATGACATACATAATTATACCTACGGAGGAGTGACTTCTATGAAGTAACTGAACTTCAGAGAGTTGACTTAACATTGGACCAGAGCTAGCCCTGGATCATGACTCATTTTATTTAACCTGTTATCTTCACTGCTCCAGATCACTTTTATTCTCGGTTCTGTTTCTTAAAAAATGTTCGGTCTTACCCGGTTTTCGGTTCCCTGAACAGGTTCCAACTTGTTTCTAATGTTCAACATGTATATTATTCTTATGGCTTTATCTAGCTTTATTTGTGATTTTTTCCCTTGTCTTGTTGGCTTGCTAGGTTATCAATCCTCTGACATCTGCGTGGTTGACGATAACCATCTGATTACGTGTTTTTCTTTTTTACTTGCACGAGCTGCATTTGAAGTTGCACAGTCGACTTCTCATGACGCAGCTGGGAAACGAGTCCATAGAACCATGTCGTCTTATTCAAACTCTAGTAAGCAGCAGCAGTATGCATGACTACGGCTAATTGTTTTTCCTTACCACGTGACCGGACCAGAAAAACTAAGCCCATGGTTATAAGCAAAAAAAAGAAAAAAAAGAGGGGCAAACAGCAGTTGAAACAAACAAAGCGTTATTGACCACCAAAATATCACAATTATAATTAAGCATATTTTAAGTCTATACAGTGTTTGTTACTAACATGGGATACCGTAGTTGAACTAAGTGCATGAGGCCCTTACAAGTTATATTGTGGCGAAATCCTGCACGGAGCCTTCACCGTGCGCTGCCACTTTAAAAGCGCATCAGCAGTAAGGAAGGAGGAAATAAAGACAGCTCTTTGGGGAGGAGCTCTTGGGTGGCGCGACAGTTTGATTGTGTGTGCTATGCTGCAGAAGTTTAATTTTCAGCGTGTGTAGTTTATAAAGTATTTAACTCAATCATCGGTGTGACCGGTCGTGGTTGTTTTCGTTTGGGACCGCGCCGGTTATGGATCGCATGGATTAGTAGCAACATTGGTGTGAAGCTTTGGCATACAAACCAACAAACCATCGGACGGTCACGCCTGAAGACCACAGCTAAGATCTCTTGTTTGCTTTCTCTCTTTCTCTTCCCTCTATCGTTCCAGTGCTTTACCATGCAACAGACTTTCTATTTTTCAAATGCACTTCCCATTGAAGTTCATTAGAGCTGGACTATTATTGCCCTGCCAGAAGTATTTGGGTGGACATTTTAGTTAAAAGGGAGGTTGCTTGCAAGTTGGTGGGGTGTACTAATGACATGTGGCCGAGAAGATTGTGGACATTTTTAAGGCCTTTGTTGTGTCTATGACCACCCCCCCACATTCATACCCTCTGCACTCCTCCACTGGAAGACAATACATATTACTGCAAATCCTCTGTTGATGACTGGGTTCTTTCTTGTATGAAGTTGCTGTTCAATTTCTCTGCCATTATTGTATGAGGTATTCTTGGTGGGGTTACCCCTGTGCTGTGATATAAGGTGTGTATTCTCTTTTCTCTCCACTGGCTATCTGGTAAACAGGCTAGACTCTAGGCAGTCTCTTCTGCTGATGTTTGTGGGTCTGGTAGTGGTACTCTCTCTATTCTACTCTTTTCCTTTTGGCATGGTTAATACCTGCCTGGCGCCCGAACAAAATCGTTATCTTTACCCCTCTCTAATAAATACCGCTACAATATTCTACAAGAAATCACTGAACATCATTTCTTTATTAGTCCAAAAACAGATGTGGCAACTTCAGATTGCCCCTTTAACTAGAGCACACTTTTTTGAAAGCACTTTATAGCCTGTTACAGAATCCCCTTGCCGAGGGCGCTACATCATTGTGTGCGCATTTGTTTATTTGCTTTCTGGAGCCGTGCTGTCTGGCTCTCACTCATCCTCACCTTTTCTCCCCCTCGCATGAGAGATTGAACATCTCCAGCTCGTGGCTTCAGCCAACTAGACAATAGCCGTGAACGCTCTAGCCATGCAGTCTCTCCGAGCCCTGATTGGCTGACCAGCCTGACCCATACTCCCCAAGGGAGTAAATATGGCCCATACCCGAACGGTCTTTTCCCCAGTTTCCCAGTCTGTGAGCATGGGTGGACCGGTGTATATGGGGATGCGTGTTATGCCTGTTGGACGCGTTTACCACATGTGCTCCAAGCAGAGATGAACTCTTCTTGACATTTATGTTGTCTATTTGTATAGCTTCAGTGTTCATTGAATGTTATTAGGTAACATGTTTATTGTTAGCATGAGTGCTACTTGTGACTCGGGTTACTACAGTTGAAGTCAGAAGTTTACATACACTTAGGTTGGAGTCCTTAAAACTTGTTTTTCAACCACTCCACAAATTTCTTGTTAACAAACTATAGTTTTGGCAAGTCGGTTAGGACATCTACTTTGTGCATGACACAAATTTTTCCAACAATTGTTTACAGACAGATTATTTCACTTATAATTCCAGTGGGTCAGAAGTCTACATACACTAAATTGACTGTGCTTTTAAACAGCTTGGAAATTTCCAGAAAATGATGTCATGGAATTAGAAGCTTCTGATAAGCTAATTGTCATGGATTTAGAAGCTTCTGATAAGCTAATTGACATAATTTGAGTCAATTGGAGGTGTACCTGTGGATGTATTTCAAGGCCTACCTTCAAACTCTGTGCCTCTTTGCTTGACACCATGGGAAAATCAAAAGAACTCAGCCAAGACCTCAGAATGTATTTTTGAGACCTCCACAAGTCTGGTTCACCCTTGGGAGCAATTTCCAAATGCATGAAGGATACCACGTTCATCTGTACAAACAATAGTAGGCAAGTATAAAACGCCATGGAACCACACAGCCGTCATATTGCTCAGGAAGGAGACGTGTTCTGTCTCCTAGAGATGAACGTACTTTGGTGCGAAAAGTTCAAATCAATCCCAGAACAGCAGAAAAGGACCTTGTGAAGATGCTGGAGGAAACAGTTACAAAAGTATCTATATCCACCGTAAAACGAGTCCTATTTCGACATAACCTGAAAGGCCGCTCAGCAAGGAAGAAGCCACTGCTCCAAAACCGCCATAAAAAAGCCAGACTACGGTTTGCAACTGCACATGGGGACAAAGATCGTACTTTTTGGAGAAATGTCCTCTGGTCTGATGAAACAAAAATAGAACTGTTTAGCCAAAATGACCATCGTTATGTTTGGAGGAAAAAGGGGGAGTCTTGCAAGCCGAAGAACACCATCCCAACCGTGAAGCACGGGGGTGGCAGTACCATGTTGTGGGGGTGCTTTAGATGGCATCATGAGGAAGGAAAAATATGTGGATATATTGAAGCAACATCTCAAGACATCAGTCAGGAAGTTAAAGCTTGGTCCCAAATGGACAATGACCCCAAGCATACTTCCAAAGTTGTGGCAAAATGGCTTAAGAACAACAAAGTCAAGGTATTGGAGTGACCATCACAAAGCCCTGACCTCAATCCCATTAACAATTTGTGGGCAGAACTGAAAAAGCGTGTGCGAGCAAGGAGGCCTACAAACCTGACTCAGTTACACCAGCTCTGTCAGCAGGAATGGGCCAAAATTCACCCAACTTATTGTGGGAAGCTACCTGAAACATTTGACCCAAGTTAAACAATTTAAAAGGCAATGCTACCAAATACTAATTGAGTGTTTGTAAACTTCTGACCCACTGTGAATGTGATGAAAGATACTATACATTAAATTTCACATTCTTAAAATAAAGTGGTGATCTAACTGACCTAAAACAGGTCATTTTTACTAAGATTAAATGTCAGGAATTGTGAAACTGCATTTAAATGTATTTGGCTAAGGTGTATGTAAACTTCGACTTCAACTCAATTCTGTAATATGTGGTTATTAGATAGTCCTTTGCTCCAGTTGTATTCATCATCATTCCTTCATACATAGCTTCTCCCATTCTATTGCACTCTGCACATATCTATGCAGTGTATTTATATCCTGTATAGCATATTCATTTTCTCTCTGTACCTGTACAGGTCCATCCCCATGTTTATCTTCCTCGGGGTGGTTAAATAAAGTTCCTGTGTGTTAACTCTTGGGCTGCTTTTTTCCCCTCTAACCGGGGGCGGCGTCAGTGGGTCACAAACCAGTAAAATACGTAGAGCCGGGTTGCTCTCTTCCACATACCATATCCAACAGCAAAGCTATACATTATCGCTTCACAACCAGTTCTTCTACGGGGATAACAGCTCACCAGTGATGTTGATGCGGTCTCCTGGCTGTACTTTGTCGACCAGGTCGTTGTGAGCATACACTATGGTGGTGTGAGGGGTCTGCCCAGCAGGCATGTCATCAGGAGACTCCTGCACTTTGATCTGAAAAGGAGAAAAAAAATGAATCAGAGTGAGAACTGGAGTTCTGCTTCTTCAGAGCTGTGTCTGGAAATACACTATTGGATTTGTGTTCTAACCCAGGAAGACAAGCTTTTATGAACTAACGGCTATCTGAACTAAACCACTACCCTCAGTTTTCTGTTCAGCAACATCCAAACAAATGGTATCTTCCATTTAAAGTAAGCAGACTGTCTTAAAGTATAACAGCCCCCTGCATGATCTTGACCTACTTAAAAAAACGCTTTCACCCCATATCTCACCATCTGTTTGTCGGAGAAGGCTGAGCGGTTGTGGATGAGGGCCAGACTGTGGGTGGTGTTGCAGTTGCGGCACACGGCGGGCTCTGCAATGCGGCCGCGGTCCACCTCCACACGGGTAGAAAAGGCACAAACCTGGCACTGGAAGAAGGCCTCCTGCATCTCTGGGATCAGCTGGGAGGTCCTGATCACCATGCCGCTGATGGTGATCATTTGGTCAATGTCTGGAAGGAGAGGGACAGAGGAAGATTGTATTAAGTACTGAGCACTATAGCACCAGATATGGCTTCATACATTTTAGATATGCTAGACTGAGCTTGCCCGGGGTAAATGGAATCAATGTAAGCCCCAAAAGTACAAATCATCTGCCACTCAATTTTGAAAGAAAATCAATGTTTAATTGAGTAATGCACTCATATGGTTTATAGTGCAATAGATGTTCATCCATTGTTCAGGGAAGCTAGACATCCATCAGATGATATGGTCTATTACTAGGACAACAGATAGGAAAACGCCGCACAATGCTGCTCATGCTCCCAGGTGATATTTATTTTTAACAACGTTTTGACCCGTAGGTCTTCATTAAACTGATGTAGCTGGATGTGCGTATGTTCTTCAGCTTTTGTACTATTACTAGGACAGTCACGTTTACCGTATTGCCACCACACCGGAAGTCACGAGTCATGACTGCAGTCAAATGACATGACCGATGAGTCACGGCTACTAGACTTCCCCCAAACGGCGCTCTGATGCCGCTGATGGTCATTAGTAGCCTAGCAAACTTACTAATGGCCAGTCGCTAATACCCTGGTACTAAGCGCTCTATTGTCCCTCTAATCACTTGTCCCTGTCAAACACTTCATGAGAGCCCTGGCATTCAGAGTTTGAGTGGAATAGGATCACCTGTTGCACAGTGAGAGCCAGCTCCTCATAGCTACAAGACCATGGTGCTTACCTATGGCTATGCTCAAACCCTACACCCCAATTCGAGCACTCCGTTCTCCCACCCCTACGGGAGGACAGCTCGTCTCTGTCCTGGCACCCCAATTGTGGAACCAGCTTCTCCCTGAAGCTAGAACAGCAGAGTCTCTGCCGATCTTCCAAAAACATCTAAAACCCTACTTCTTCAAACAGTATTTGAATTAATCCTACTCACCTCGACCCCCCCCTCCCATTATATATATTTTTTTAAATAAACACTTAACCAGCACTTGACCCCCTCTTCTAGCTCTGACTACTGACAGCTACTTTAAAGAAAAAATGTACTTTCTATGCCTGTGATATGTGGTTGTCCCACCTAGCTATCTTAAGATGAATGCACTAACTGTAAGTCGCTCTGGATAAGAGTGTCTGCTAAATGACTAAAATGTAAATAGCTGGTTGATGCATGGAATGAAGTAAGTTTTCCTATTAGCCAATGTTGCGCAACATTTCTATAGGCTATGTAATTGCGTGAGAACTGAGTTGATGGCCTCTATTAAAGAGGGATACTATACTTTTTCTATAGGCTAGGTCTACTATATTTATCTTAAAATTCCTCATTAAGTACATTGCTTCGCTTTACAACCGGAGTAGTCTACCCGGCTGGCATGAAAAAAGAACCATGTGAAAATGTTCTCCATTCGCTATTTAAATGCATAAGGATGACCTTTTTTCCACGACCCTGTTCCGACAGACAGATAATGGCCGAAATCAAAACTAATTTCACACATACAGTACCAGTCAAAAGTTTGGACACACCTAATTTCAGGGGTTTTCTTTGTTTTTTACTATTTTGTACATTGTAGAATAATAGTGAAGACATCTAAACTATGGAATCATGTAGTATTTGAGATTCTTCAAAGTAGGCACCCTTTGCCTTAATGACAGCTTTGCACACTCTTGGCATTCTCTCAACCAGCTTCATGAGGTAGTCACCTGGAATGCATTTCAATTAACAGGTGTGCCTTGTTAAGGACATTAATTCCACAAATTAACTTTTAATGCATTTGAGCCAATCAGTTGTGTTGTGACATGGTAGGGGTGGTACACAGAAGATAGGCCAATTTGGTGAAAGACCAAGTCCATATTATGGCAAGAACAGCTCAAATATGCAAAGAAACGACAGTCCATTACTTCAAGACATGGTCAGTCACTCCGGAAAATTTCAAGAACTTGAACGTTTCTTCAAGTGCAGTAGCAAAAACCATCAAGCACTATGATGAAACTGGCTCATGAGGACCGCCACAGGAAAGGAAGACCGAGAGTTACCTCTACTGCAGAGGTTAAGTTCATTAAGAGTTACCTCTGCTGTAGAGGATAAGTTCATTAAGAGTTACCAGCCTCAGAAATTGCAGCCAAAATAAATGTAAAAGACACATCAACCTCAACTGTTCAGAGGAGACTGCGCGAATCAGGCCTTCAACTTAAGGACACCAATAAGAAGAGACTTGCTTGGGGCAAGAAACACAAGCAAAGGACATTAGACCGGTGCAAATCTGTCCTTTGGTCTGATGAGTCCAAATTGGAGATTTTTGGTTCCAACCGTTGTGTCTTTGAGACGCAGAGTAGATGAACGGATGATATCTGCATGTGTGGTTCCCACCTTGAAGCATGGAGGTGGTGTGATGGTGCTTTGCTGGGGATACTGTCTGATTTATTTAGAATTCAAGGCACACTTAACCAGCATGGCTACCACAGCATTCTGCAGCGATACGCCATCCTATCTGGTTTGCGCTTAGTGGGACTATCATTTGTTTTTCAACAGGACAATGACCCAAAACACACCTCCAGGCTGTGTAAGGGCTATTTGACCAAGGAGAGTGATGGAGTGCTGCATCAGATTAACTAGTCTCCACAATCACCCAGACCCCATCCAATTGAGATGGTTTGGGATGAGTTAGACCACAGAGTGAAGGAAAAGCAGCCAACAAGTGCTCAGCATGTGTGGGAACTCCTTCAAGACTTTTGGAAAAGCATTCCTCGTGAAGCTGGTTGAGAGAATGCCAAGAGTGTGCAAAGCTGTCATAAAGGCAAAGGGTGGCTACTTTGAAGAATTTCAAATATATTCTCATTTGTTTAAACACTTTTTAGGTTACTACATGAGTCCATGTGTTATTTCATAGTTTTGATGTCTTCATTATTATTCTACAATGTTGGAAATAGTAAAAATAAAGAAAAACCCTGGAATGAGTGTCCAAATTTTTGATTGGTAAATTATTATATTATTTAGTCTATGCATAGACAAGATTACATTGAGAATAACCTGATGGGTGAGATTATCACCAGTTGTGAATGACGTTCAGCATGTGCAGTCTAGGCAAGAAACCATAGTCACATGCATCATGCCTACTACCAAGCCCAAAGGCCTATATGGTTTGTATCAACTAAAGTGGCCACATAACTAAGCATAGCCTATAGGCCTAGGACCCCTGGAACATGGTTGGAGAGCCTATAGCCTAAAGAGCCTCGTGAAACGTGTTCTTATAAGCCCAGTCATTGCGCAATCACATGTGAAAACAGTTGACTGGCCACTATTTAAAAAGAGGTTGAAGCTTTCTTTATTGCTAAATTCTTAAAATTAAGCACATTAATTTACTTTACAACCGATGTAGCCAACCTGGCATATTAAAAACGGAACCGCGGGAAGCACTTCCGCCATACGCTATTCCAGTGCAGGCTAAGGATAACATGTTTTTTTGTGGGCCACTCTAAATCAAATAATCACACACATGTTAGTAAGCTATATGCAAAAAAATAGATTCAATTCAGAATAGTCTGATGGATGAGAATACCGCTGAGTGCTTGTCAAATTGAATAAGAGAAAGATGGTGTGCAGCCTGTGCAAGAAATATGCTACTTTTGTCAAACCATCATTAGTGTCGCATCATGCAGCCTTACAAACCTTAGGGTATATGTTTTGATTTCTATCACAACTAAAGTTGCATAAATAACTACATTTAAACATATAGGACATGTTTTAAATGATCCCTTTGTTAACCAATCAACAGAAAAGCAGCATGCATGTGCGCACTCCCGCCAGAAAAATATCCTTTCTATTTTATTCAGCTATGTTCAATTGTATTCTTCTTACTATAACATAATATAAAATGCCACAGGATTTATAAGCAAATCTTGTCTGCTAAATGAACTAGTGTATCGAACAGCCACATGGCATAGCCAGATCAGGGCCTAACATGACTCAGAATATGCTATTCGGTTCTTTTCGCCATATGATGTTTCTTTAGAAATGACTAAAATAAATAATGGATTTATTGTGTTGGTGTAGGCTATATTAAATTGATTTATTAGCCTATTTTAAAAAGTGTATGTTCCAGAGGTCCACATCAGTGCCTTGTAGGCTATGTGTGGAAGTCCGGAGATGTTAAACGTGTTTATGTTAATTAACTGTGAATAACAATGAGACCGGCAGTTATTTGCATGACAGTTACCGGCTGACAAAATGTAATTACCGCCACAGTCTTATTACCTTCAGGGTTCAGGCTCCTCATGTTCCTAGTCTTCAGGGCGTTGTACGGCCGCACCTGGATCTGGTGCTCCAAGATGGAGTCTGGGAAACGCTCAAAGAACAGCTCATTGACAGCCATGTCAAATGTGGGGATGACTTCCTGTGAAAGAGATATAGGAAAAACATTATAAATCACCATTCTTATTGGTATGCTACACATAATTAAATATTGTATCTCTATGCCCATGGTAATAAATGGTCAAAAAATATTTAACAGACAAATATTACACCAACCCACCTTTGCTAGCTGTCATACGGGAAACATTTTAAGTTAGCATTCATAGCCCATTATCTCCCATTTAATATTAGAGAGGTCCTAAAGCTAGAAATCAAATATCTAAATGACCCTTGGTATGTCCATCTTAAAAGAATTCCATATGTTAGCTTAGTAGAACTTACACTCGAGAGGGTTCATATGTGAGACCGTCTGGTGCGTGCGTGTTTACCTGGGGGTAGGAGATGAGCTGCCTGTACAGGTCTGCGTCAAAGGACTGCACATGGCCGCAGTTGACGTTCAGCACAGGCTCACCAACCACACTGATCTAAAGGGACAACACAAATAGAAAATTATCACTGCAAAAGAATAAGTGCAATACTAGTCTCAAGACAAGATGTAAATGGTTGATCACTGTTATTGGTGTCACATGGTGCTAGGGGGAGGGGGACCCTACCTCCTCCAGCTTCTGCATGTAGAGAGGCTCGTTCAGGTCCAAACCAGCATTCTCATCCTCGTTGGAAGTCGGGTCAATGAACCTCTGCAGGAATCTCTATGGTGAAAATGAACAATAATAGCATTCAGATAAAATGATCTAACAGGTTGAACTCACATTTTTTCTTATCAATTAGATTTGTATTATTTATTTTTCTACACCAATGAAAGCAAAGCCCTAAGGTTAATTTCCATACCTGGAACTTCTCCTTGCACGTTCCCACGTTGACATCAGTGCCCCAGATAACAAGCTTCTGACCCACTGCCTGCTCACTGGCTACTGCACCATCTGCACTTGGCTGGTAGAGGACAAAAATGGCATTGGCTGTTATAGATTTCTTAACAATGTCATTCTATATAGCATAAGCCGTTAGCAAATCTCTAACGCCATCTTTCTAAAATCAATAGCATTAGGTGTTACAGATTTGCTAACAATATCATTCTATATAGCATTAGCGGTTATACATTTCCCGATTATCATTCTCCATATAGGAGTTCCTCTACTCACCGGCTCAGAGTGAAGGTCCACCTGGGGGGCCTTCCTGATGGAGCCCAGGTCAGGGCGCTGTCTGGCTGGGGTGCCACGCACACCACTACGGGGGGTGCCCTCCACCCTGGAGCTAGGAGTCCCGTACATCAGAGGGGAGCTCATGTCCACCTCACTGGGGAGAACTGAGGAGAAGACATTGACTTAACATTCCGAGTGACATCACAGGGTCAAAATCTCAGTTCTTCTAGGTCCAGTTTATTTTTTGCAGTTGTGCTACACAAATGATTTGGGCCCATCTCCACAACGCATCTCAGAGTAGGAGTGCTGATCTTGGATCTGTCCATATAAATCATATCAAACTTTATTTGTCACAAGCGCCAAATACAACAAGTGTTGACCTTACCGTGAAATGCTTACTTACAAAATATTTACCAAATAAACTAAAAAGTAAAAAAAGAAATAAAAAGTAACACAATAACGAAGTTATATACAGGGGGTACCGGTACCAAGTCAGTGTGCGGGGGTACAGGTTAGTTGAGGTAATTGTACATGTAGGTAAGGGTGAAGTGACAATGCATGTGGGTCAATGTAAATAGTTCGGTGGCCATTTGATTAATTGTTCAGCAGTCTATTGTCTTGGGGGTAGAAGCTGTTAAGGAGCCTTTTGGACCTAGACTTGGCGCTCCGGTACCACTTGCTGTGCGGTAGCAGAGAAAACAGTCTATGACTTGGGTGAGAACTTGGGAGACTTGGGAGTCGCTGACAATTTTATGGGCTTTCCTCTGACACCGCCTATTATATAGGTCCTGGATGGCACGAAGCTTAGCCCCAGTGATGTACTGGGCCGTACGCACTACCCTCTGTAGCGCCTTATGGTCAGATGCCGAGCTCCTTTCCCCATCTCCTGAGGTAGAAAAGGTTTTGTCGTGCCCTCTTCACGACTGTCTTGGTGTTTGGACCATGATAGTTTGTTGGTGATGTGGACACCAAGGAACTTGAAACTCTCGACCCGCTCCACTACAGCACCGTTGATGTTAATGGGGGCCTGTTGACCCCATCCAATTGAGATGGTTTGGGATGAGTTAGACCGCAGAGTGAAGGAAGGGACCCAACAAGTGCTCAGCATATGTGGGGACTCCTTCAAGACTGTTGGAAAAGCATTCCTCATGAAGCTGGTTGAGAGAATGCCAAGAGTGTGCAAAGCTGTCAAAGCAAAGGGTGGCTACTTTGAAGAATATAACATCTATTTTGATTTGTTTAACGTTTTGGTTACTACATGATTCCATGTGTGTTATTTAATAGTGTTTTTGTCTTCACTACTATTCTACAGTGTGTAAAATAAAGAAAAACCCTTGAATGAGTATGTGTCCAAACTTTTGACTGGTACTGTATATTTATGCGACTCCAAAAAAAAGACTAACTTAAACAGCATCATTCTGTGTGTCAATGCTGGAGAGGCAGTTACCTGAGCGGCGTGGGCTGGAGAACAGAGAGGTGTCATGGACAGCAGGGCTGGCAATGTCTGTGGCTGGAGATGTGGGCATGGCCGGCAGATCCCCGTTGGAGGAGTCCTGACGTCTCCTCCGCTGGGAAGGAGGGGAGACCAGGCCATCACTGCCAGCTAGAGACAGAAAAATACATAGTTGGTTAGACTGCTTCCTTTCATGTGATTTATATGTCCTTAAGTGTTATATTAAATTAAAAACAGAATATCACTGTACAAAATCAAACTGTAAATATAGTTTATGGTACTCAGAACCTTTTGCTGCCAACTTACGAGTGGCTGGAATGTCATCCCTGTTGCGCTTGCGTCTACCGGGAGTTGATGTTGGTGAAGACATTCTGAATGATCACAGGTCCTAGAAAAGAAATCTGGTTAAATAACGTTAAATGTATTCGTCTTCAACTCGTAAAATAACAATACAACCAGTAAGTAACACATAGCTGAGTTGAGCTTGAATTAACTAACTACAGGCTTTGTTATTAGCTATGTCAATAGCTAACTAGTAAATTGTTGGTAGCTACTTGCATTCTTATCGACGTGTAATGAAACAATGCATCCTAGCCAGTTAGCTTGCTGGGAAGTCAACTAAACTTCCCGAAAGAGCTTGTCAACTAAACTTGTCAAATAAAATATTGATTGTAAATCCTTAACTAGGTACATTCTCTAATTATATATTCCTAATCATTTTTTATCAAATACTTTGATGGCTGGCATGTTCAAGACAATTGTAAAAGAGTAGCTAGCTAGTGCAAGTTAACAATTTAAAAAATCCGGTGAACATTCCCAAACACAAATTAGGTAATCTGAATTTGATCTAACGTAAAACATTTAATAAACAACGACCTAGTTAATTTAGCCTTTGATAACCTTAGAAATAGCTAGCTACAGTATCTTAAAATTACTTTTCTTACCTACTACGTAGTGCTACTGCAATGAATTTGGCGCGAAATTGTGGGTGTGACGTTTTAGTCCCGGGAAACTTTCCACCAATAGCGAAGCTAAACTACGTGTGCACTCTACATTAGCATTTGCACATCAAGGGGATTCCGGGGTGTCACAATCAGTACGGTTAACATTTTAAATGGAATACATTAATATTCTTATTTTTGTAAGTATTTAATTATTATTTCAGGAGTAGACCAATTATTTGCATTGTAATAATTGTGTTCAACTGAAGGTCTGGGTAATCCGCCCATCATCGGATATCGTTTCTCGCGACATATTCCACTCAGGGGCGCTAGTGTAAACCTTTACCACAAGGTGGCGTATGTGCCATGAGAAATGTGTCAACATTTTTCGACTATCACTCAAAATACAGAATGCATATCTTTAGGTTTTCATAGAATTTATGGGAATGGCATGAAACAAATTCCGGGAACACATCAAAATTGCTCTTACCATAAGTAATTACTCTGCATTCTTCTATATAGTAACAATGCCTTTATATCAAATTAATAACCATGATAACCTACTTTCCAGGGCCATCATGGACATTTCATTTATTTTATAGACAACGGCACATACTGTACACAAATCTGTGAATATAAAATATTGCTCATTATGTAACATTTCCACTGCCCACAATGTCATATGACCAGAGACGTGCACTTGACAGTTTACATCAATGGTTCCCAACCAAGGGTACTTGGCCTACCCACAGTGGGTACTTGAGAAGACTCATGAGACCATAGGCCTACTGGTAAAAACTACATGACGGGGTACTTTAGGGGTACCAACGGTTGGGAACCACTGGTTTACACGATGATGCCTATAAAAACTCTGGCTCCACATACGCAGCATGAACTTGTGCGCTTGTCAGTTAGGGAATTCGATTCACCTGGCCCGGGCGCCTTGACGTGTTTTGCCCTGGGTGAAAGTTGATTGCATTCGTTTTGGAACCGGCCTTCCTCCCGGACGTGAGCCAGGTTCGCCGTTTAAAGCCCACGGCGTAGTCGCCTCAAACCTAAAGTTAAGTAATTAAGCATGTGGCATAATGAGTAGGATTCTATGTTTTCACATGCAAGTGACCGCTTTGAGAAAAACACTAACTACCTTTCCAATGAAAACTAGATAGAAAATTCAAACATATATTTATGGAAAAGTGATGTGTTTCTGGACAATGCACCATGCTGCATCGTTGATATGGCAGAGCGGCGCAGATTACTGTTCGATTTGAGAGGGCGCTGCTACCTCATCGCTTTTGCCCGTTGACCTCACAGGTCATAGACCGGTGCCCCGCGGTTCAGCATAATCGAATCCCCCCAATACACTGTGTCATGTGCGCACACCCTTCTCTCCTCAAATGGGAGCTAGGGAGACCACGTGATTCAAACTAGACTCTACTGGCTTGTCAAAGGGGGAGGTAAACCTTTGACGTAAGCAGAGGAAAGATACAAAATACACTCCGCGAAATACAGAGACTTCAGAGAAGTTACAGACCTTAATATACCGCCACTATTTTAGAATAAACCTAAACACCACTTAAAAGAAGCAACGTTGGGGAAAGGGAAGAAGACGCTCCAGTAATACAGAGTGAGCGTGATACATTGTATCAAGCTTGTTCCAACTACCTGGCTACTAAGTAACGAAATCTATTGACGTCCGACCCCACGAGGGCAGAAAGCAGAGTTCATGTGTGATATATACAGCCTGGATTCTCAGTGCGTGTCTCCACAATGCAACATGAGTTGGGCGATGGAGCCTACAAACTTCTACGACAATAAGCTGAGCAGCGGTCTTCAGGGGGTCTGCAAACCCGGGAGAAGTGATCATGGCACGGGCGAGGACACAACCATAGCCGAGCTGAACACAGCCCCTGCAATGTACGACGACGAGAGTGCCATCGACTTCAGCTCCTACATAGAATCGATGACAGCAGTACCACACCTGGAACTCTGCAACGATGAACTTTTCCTTGACTTATTCAACACTGTGAAGCAAGAGAAGACAGACTTCTACATGCCAAGCTCGACTACGTCGTCCAGCAATATGCAGCAGCTGTCAAACTGTTCAACCAACGCATACGCAGTTGGAAGCCAAAAAGAGTTCGAGAGGAAGCTCAAGGGTGGATTTGACAAGGGGGTCTTCAGTGCACCGATCAAACAGGAATCGGACTGGAGCGACAATGACATGTCCTCGTCGTTACCTTCCCAGATCAAAAACTGCGCGCAGACCTCCGTGAGCCTTCCCATGGGACAACCAACGCCACCATCAACCCCAGAGCCTCTCTCAAGCCAATCAGCCCACTCCTCTCCTCGGAAGGTCGGCAAGGAGAAAGGGAAAAAGAATTTTGACAGGTACAGCCAAGAGTACCGCCAGAGACGTGAGAGGAATAACGTTGCAGTGAGGAAAAGTAGGGACAAAGCAAAGCAACGCAACGTGGAAATGCAGCAAAAAATGCTTGAACTGGGTTCAGAGAATGACAGATTACACAAAACAATCGATCAACTAACCAGTGAGCTCACTGGCCTGAGAGATTTCTTCAAGCAGCTTCCCAATCACAACTCCTCGTTTTTGGGGACCACGGGTGGGGCTAGACGGTGACCAATTAATCTTACTTTCTAATTAACTGAACTTTTGAAATACATACCTCAACACAGACTTACCATCTGTAACAGATGCATTATAAACAAGCTTACATTTATGGCACTGGAAATGTACTGGAAACGTAGGCTTCCTCCCATATTGTTGCCATAATCTTTTTGGGGGATTTTTTTTCCTATATTAAATTATTTTACTACTTCATTTAGTTGTTGTTATACCAGATATGGTACATGTTTTATAATTCCAAACTTTGTAAGAACAAGAGCATGTTTGAATTTTATATAGTTTATATTAAAAAAACGTTAAATATTTGTCTTATGGAATCTCTAATAAAAGTGCTGAAAAGTCATACAAATCATCATTGTCTATGAGTGTGTTTGGGATGAACATATTAGTACATTTGTGATTATAAATTACTTGGCATGGTTAAAGTATGTTTTATATGGATTTGCTGGGGCCAAGAATCTACCTCAGTTGGAGTTGGGCCACTTCTCGAGAATAACATTTTCACAGCTAGTGGAAGAAAGTACAGAAAAAGGTAAACAAATACACTAACATATAATACAAGGTTTATTGACACAGTATAAGCACCATTCATCTTCAGAGAGAGATTAGGAGGTAGATATTCAAGTGAACATTTTGAAAGAAACGTGCGGCTATATACAGCATACAGGCATATTTTACAGTCACCATTTGGACCCACATGACAAAGTCTGACATATGTTACTCCTCTCTGGTCCTTCAGTTCTAACCTTGGGCTGTCAGCTCCAGGGTCCTAACATATCAGTAACGCACAAACAGATCTATTTTTTCCACCCTAACTATTCATGCTCTGTACAGAGCCTGGGCCTGGCTGGGCTGAGGAGGCCTCCTAGTCCTACAGATTGATTTCACGGGATCTCAGAGGCAGATCTCTTCCAGGCCGATCGACGGTGCAGGTTTCCTGGTGACGACGCGGACATAAGCGCTGAGGGGGCCCACCTCCTTCCCCAACACATTTTCCACCTCGTAACCTGGGAACTGCAGCACATGAACAATCAACCTAACCATGGATCTATAGGCATAGGTTAGTCTACGAGTAAGACACAGTGTAAGTAGGAAGTTTAAATGTATTTGGCTAAGGTGTATGTAAACTCAGTTTTTCACAATTCCTGACATTTAATCCTAGAAAAATTCCCTGTCGTAGGTCAGTTAGGATCACCACTTTATTTTAAGAATGTGAAATGTCAGAATAATAGTAGAGAAAATTATTATTTCAGCTTTCATTTCTTTCATCACATTCCTAGTGGGTCAGAGGTTTACATACACTCAATTAGTATTTGGTAGCATTACCTTTAAATTGTTTAACTTGGGTCAAACATTTCAGGTAGCCT
This sequence comes from Salvelinus fontinalis, assembly GCF_029448725.1. Taxonomy (NCBI): domain Eukaryota; kingdom Metazoa; phylum Chordata; class Actinopteri; order Salmoniformes; family Salmonidae; genus Salvelinus; species Salvelinus fontinalis. The sequence continues at coordinate 33,308,849 of NC_074690.1, read as the reverse complement.
TCCACAAGCTTCCCACAATAAGTTTGGTGAATTTTGGCCCATTCCTCCTGACAGAGATGGTGTAACTGAGCCAGGTTTGTAGGCCTCCTTGCACGCACACGCTTTTTCAGTTCTGCCCACAAATTTTCTATGGGATTGAGGTCAGGGCTTTGTGATGGCCACTCCAATACCTTGACTTTGTTGTCCTTAAGCATTTGTTCCACAACTTTGGAAGTATGCTTGGGGTCATTGTCCATTTGGAAGACCCATTTGCGACCAAGCTTTAACCTCCTGACTGATGTCTTGAGATGTTGCTTCAATATATCTACATAATTTTCCTGCCTCATGATGCCATCTATTTTGTGAAGAGCACTAGTCTCTCCTGCAGCAAAGCACCCCCACAACATGATGCTGCCACCCCCATGCTTTACGATTGGGATGGTGTTCTTTGGCTTGCAAGCCTCCCCCTTTTTCCTCCAAACATAAAGATGGTCATTATGGCCAAACAATAAAAATTTTGTTTCATCAGACCAGAGGACATTTCTCCAAAAAGTACGATCTTCGTCCCCATGTGCAGTTGAAAACCATAGTCTGTCTTTTTTAATGGCAGTTTTGGAGCAGTGGCTTCTTCCTTGCTGAGTGGCCTTTCAGGTTTTGTTGATGTAGGACTCGTTTAACTGTGGATATAGATACTTTTGTACCCGTTTCCTCCAGAATCTTCACAAGGTCCCTTGCTGTTGTTCTGGGATTGATTTTCACTTTTCGCACCAAAGTACATTCATCTCTAGGAGACAGAACGCCTTCCTGAGCGGTATGACGGCTGCGTGGTCCCATGGTGTTTATACTTGCGTACTATTGTTTGTACAGATGAAAGTGGTACCTTCAGGCGTTTGGAAATTGCTCCCAAGGATGAACCAGACCTGTGGAGGTTTACAATTTTTTTTTCCGAGGTCTTGACTGATTTCTTTTGATTTTCCCATGATATCAAGCAAAGAGGCACTGAGTTTGAAGGTAGGCCTTGAAATACATCTACAGGTACAACTCTAATTGACTCAAATTATGTCAATTAGCCTATCGTAAGCTTCTAAAGCCATGACATAATTTCCTGGATTTTTCCAAGCTGTATAAAGGCACAGTCAACTTCGTGTATGTACTTCTGACCCACTGGAATTGTGATACAGTGAATTATAAGTGAAATAATCTGTAAATAGTTTGTTAACAATTGTTGGAAAAATTACTTGTGTCATGCACAAAGTAAATGTCCTAACTGGCCAAAACTATAGTTTGTTAACAAGACATTTATGGAGTGTTTGAAAAACTAGTTTTAATGACTCCAACCTAAGTGTATGTAAACTTCCGACTTCAACTGCAGTAACCCGAGTCACAACTAGCACTCATGCTAACAATAAACATGTTACCAAATAACATCCAATAAACACTGTGAAGCTATACAAATAGGCAACATAAATGTCAAGAAGAGCGTAACCTATGTATGTAAACTTCCGATTTCAACTGTATATACAAGTTAGACATGCTCAATGAGAACAAAAGTTGGTTACACTCTATAATATAATTTATAATGACAAAGTATTGTTATTAGAATGGGGGGAATACATCCAGTGCAAAAACTCAATAGAATATATTTGTATTGGGTATGTGGTGCTGATCCACCTCAATTGGTCCACCTCAACCTGATCCACCTCAACCTGGATTGTTGGTTTGCCCTGATTCTCAATAATGGATGTAAGCCAGGTTGTCAACAATATCCATTCTAGAATGCTGGATGATACAGTGTCTTCAGAAAGTATTCAGGTCCCTAGACTTTTTCCATATTTTGTTAATATACAGCCTTTTTCTAAAATAGAATAAATAATTTCCCCCGTCAATCTACACACAATACCCCATAATGACAAACAATTAAAAGGTTGACATTTTTGCTAATTTATAAAAAATTCAAATAAACTAATATCACATAAGTGTTCAGACTCTTTACTGAGTACTTTCTTAAGGCACCTTAATCAGAGATCACAGCCTTGAGTCTTCTTGGGTATGACGCTATAAGCTTGACACACCAGTATTTGGGGAGTTTCTCCCATTCTTCTCTGCAGATTCTCTCAAGCTCTGTCAGGCTGGATGGGGAGCGCCGTTACACAGCTATTTTCAGGTCACTTCATAGATGTTCGATCGGGTTCATGTCCGGGCTCTGGCTGGGCCACTCAAGGACATCCAGAGACTTGTCCCGAAGCCAGTTCTGTGTTTTCCTGACTGTGTGCCAAGGGTCGTTGTCTTGTTGGAAGGCAAACCTTTACCCCAGTCTGAGGTCCTGAGCGCTCCGGAGCAGGTTTTCATCAAGGATCGCTCTGTACTTTGCTCCATTCATCTTTCCCTCAATCCAGACTAGTCTTCCAGTCCCTGCCACTGAAAAACATCCCGACAGCATGATGCTACCACCACCATGCTTCACCGTAGAGATGGCGTCAGGTTTCCTCCAGACGTGACATTTGGCATTCAGGCCAAAGAGCTAAATCTTGGTTTCATCAGACCAGAGAATCTTGTTTTGCATGGTCAGAGTCCTTTAGATGCCTTTTGGCAAACTCCAAGCGGGCTGTCATGTGCCTTTTACTGAGGAGTGGCTTCTGTCTGGCCACTCTACCATAAAGGCTTGATTGGTGGAGTGCTGCAGAGATGGTTTTCCTTCTGGAAGGTACTACCATCTCCACAGAGGAACTGGAGCTCTGTCAGAGTGAACATCGGGTTATTGGTCAACTCCCTGACCAAGGCCCTTCTCCCCCGATTGCTCAGTTTGGCCAGGCAGCCAGCTCTAGGAAGAGACTTGGTGGTTCCGAACTTCTTCCGTTTAAGAATGATGGAGGCCTCTGTGTTCTTGGGACCTTCAATGCTGCAGAAATGTTTTGGTACCCTTCCCCAGATCTGTGACTTGACACAATACTGTCTCTGAGTTCTATGGACAATTCCTTCAACCTCATGGCTTGGTTTTTGCTCTGACATGCACTGTCAACTATGGGACCTTATGTAGACAAGTGTGTGCCTTTCCAAAACATGACCAATCAATTTCATTTAACACAGGCGGACTCCAATCAAGTTGTATAAACATCAAGGATGATCATTGGAAACAAGATACACTAAGCTCAATTTCAAGTCATATAGCGAAGGGTCTGAATTCTACAGTACCAGTCAAAGGTTTAGACACACCTACTCATTTAGTTGATTTATTTTTACTATTTTCTACATAGTAGAATAGTAGTGAAGACATCACAATTATAAAGTAACACATAAGGAATCATGTAGTAACCAAAAAAGTGTTAAACAAATCAAAATATATTTTACATTTGAGATTCTTCAAAGTTGCCACCCTTTGCCTTGATGACAGCTTTGCACACTCTTGGCATTCTCTCAATCAGCTTAACAAAAAGTTAATTAACTTCTTTGGGGTAGAGGGCAGTAGTTTCACGTCCGGATGAAAAGCATGCCCAGAGTAAACGGCTTGCTACAAAGCCATAAAAGCTAGAAAATACATATTATTAGTATAATTGGATAGAAAACACTCCGAAGTTTCTAAAACTGTTTGAATGATGTATGTGAGTATAACATAACTCATATGGCAGGCAAAAACCTGAGAAAATCCAACCAGGAAGTGGGAAATCTGAGGTTGGTCGATTTTCAACTCAGCTCCTATTGAAGATACAGGGGGATATTGGTAAGGTTGCACTTCCTAAGGCTTCCACTAGATGTCAAGTGTCGTTAGAACCTTGTCTGATGCTTCTACTGTGAAGTGGGGCCGAAGGAGAGAGAAATGAGTCAGGTCTATCATGACCTAAACATGCCCTGACCATGAGCGTTCACGTGAGAGCGAGCTCTGTTCCATCGCACTTCTGAAGACAATGGAATACTCCGGTTGGAACATTATTGAAGAATTATGTTAAAAACATCCTAAAGATTGATTCAATACTTCGTTTGTCATGTTTTTACGGACTGTGACATAATTTTTTTTACTTTTCGTCCATACTTTCCGCTGGACCTGCCCGCGCGTCGTGAGTTTGGAAAGTGTACTGAACGCTAGAACAACAAGGAGGAATTTAGACATAAATGATGGACATTATCGAACAAACAAACATTTATTGTCGAACTGGGATTTCTGGGAGTGCATTCTGATGAAGATCAAAGTTAAGTGAATGTTTATGATGTTACTTCTGACTTCTGTTGACTGCATAATATGGCGGATATATTTGTGTCTTGATTGGGCTCTGAGCGCCGACTCAGATTATTGCATGGTTTGCTTTTTCATAAAGCTTTTTTGAAATCAGACACAGCGGTTGCATTAAGGAGAAGTGCATCTAAAATTCCATGCATAACAGTCGTATCTTTTAGCAATGTTTATTATGAGTATTCCTGTAAATTGATGTGGCTCTGCAAAATCAAAGGATGTTTTGGAACTTCTGAACGTAAGGCGCCAATGTAAACTCAGATTTTTGGATATAAATGAACTTTACCGAACAAAACATACATGTATTGTGTAACATTAAGTCCTATGAGTGTCATCTGATGAAGATCATCAAAGGTTAGTGATTCATTTTATCTATATTTCTGCTTTTTGTGAATCCTCTCTTTGGCTGGAAAAATGGCTGTTATTCTGTGAATAGGCACTCACCTAACAATCGTTTGGTTTGCTTTCGTCGTAAAGCCTTTTTGAAATCGGACACTGTGGCTGGATTTACAACAAGTGTATCTTTAAAATGGTGTAAAATACATGTATGCTTGAGGAATTTTAATTATGGGATTTCTGTTGTTTTGAATTTGGCGCTCTGCAGTTTCACTGGCTGTTGAAGAGGTGGGACGCTACCGTCTCACGTACCCTAGAGAGGTTAAGTTAATTTGTGGAACTTCTTTCCTTCTTAATGCGTGAGCCAAGCAGTTGTGTTGTGACAAGGTAGGGGTGATATTTGGACTCATCAGACCAAAATACAGATTTCCACCGGTTTAATGACCATTGCTCGGGTTTCTTGGCCCAAGCAAGTCTCTTCTTATTGGTGTCCTTAGTAGTGGTTTCTTTGCAGCAATTCGGCCATGAAGGCCTAATTCACACAGTCTCCTCTGAACAGTTGATGTTGAGATGTGTCTGTTACTTGAACTCTGAAGTATTTATTTGGGATGAAGTCTGAGGTGCAGTTAACTCTAATGAACTTATCCTCTGCAGCAGAGGTAACTCTATGTCTTCCTTTCCTGTGGCGGTCGTCATGAGAGCCAGTTTCATCATAGCTCGATGGTTTTTGCGACTGTACTTGAAGAAACTTTCAAAGTTCTTGAAAGGTTCCGGATTTACTGACCTTCATGTCTTAAAGTAATGGGCTGTCGTTTCTCTTTGCTTATTTGAGCTGTTATTGCCATAATATGGACTTGTTCTTTTACCATATAGGGCTATCTTCTGTATACCAACCCTACCTTGTCACAACACAACTGATTGGCTCACGCATTAAGAAGGAAATAAATTGCACAAATTAACTTTTAACCAGCCACACCTGTTCATTGAAATGCATTCCAGATGACTACCTCATGAAGCTGGTTGAGAGAATGCCGAGAGTGTGCAAAGCTGTCATCAAGGCAAAGGGTGGCTATTTTGAAGAATCTCAAATATTACATATATTTTGATTTGTTTAACACTTATTTGGTTACTACATGATTCCATATGTCTTAGTTGATGTCCCACTATTATTCTACAACGTAGAAAATGTTAAAAATAAAGAAAAACCCTTGAGTGGGTGTGTCTAAACTTTGGACTGGTACTGTATGCAAATAAGGTTTCTGTTTATAGTTTTTAATACATTTGCAAACATTTCTAAAAACCCGTTTTCACTTTGTCATTATGGGGTATTTTGTGTACATTGATGAGGATTTTTATTTATCGAATCAGTTTTAGAATAAGGCTGTAACGTTACAAAATGTGGGAAAAGGGAAGGGGTCTGAATACTTTCCTAATGCACTGTATATGGTGGTCAGAGCCATATATTTAAATATTTGGCTCTGATGGTGGTATGTGGGTGATACCAGTGTTTGTAGACTAGAAGGAAATATAGATCCAACTCTAGCGATACTAGTATCATCTGGCTCCTCTTACAGTATTGATCTGTGTAAGTCCAGCCATTGTTCTAAACAGATCTCTTAACACAGTCTAACTATGGGATATTAGACAGATGACAATGATGTCACTTTCAGCAAACATACTGACAGTCTGACACACAGGAGGATCAAAATGCTATATCAGTGCACTAAACTGAGAGGTATTATTTGACCATGCTTGTCATTTATGAACATTTTGAAAATCTTGGCTCTCTCTAATTTTCTCCTTCTCTCTTTCTTTCTCTCTCTCGGAGGACCTGAGCCCTAGGACCATACGTCAGGGCTGCCGGGCATGATGGCTCCTTGCTGTCCCCAGTCCACCTGGCCTTGCTGCTATTCCAGTTTCAACTGTTCTGCCTGCGGTTATGGAACCGCCACCTGTCCCAGACCTGCTGTTTTCAACTCTTAATGATCGGCTATGAAAAGCCAACTGAAAATTATTCATGATTATTATTTGACCATGCTTGTCACTTATGAACATTTTGAACATCTTGGCATAGTTCTGTTATAATCTCCACCCGGCACAGCCAGAAGAGGACTGGCCACCCCTCATAGCCTGGTTCCTCTCTAGGTTTCTTCCTAGGTTTTGGCCTTTCTAGGGAGTTTTTCCTAGCCACCGTGCTTCTACACCTGCATTGCTTGCTGTTTGGGGTTTAAGGCTGGGTTTCTGTACAGCACTTCGAGATATTAGTTGATGTACGAAGGGCTATATAAAATAAACTTGATTGATTGATTGAGGTAAGTGCTGTCTGCATAAAAAGGCAGGTACAGCGTATTACATAACATGTGAGAGAGAGAGAGCTCACCTCATGGCCAGAGGCTGCACAGTTCAACACAGACATGATGGTGCTCTGCTGGAGCTAGAAAACAGTAGAGAGAATAGTCACCATACTAGTTGAATAAATGGTCTGGACTGGACTGTCAAACTAGACTTCTTCATATTAGCGGTTTTATTAAATTATACCATATTACATTACAGCACATACCTTATAATAAGCTGTCATAGCGTTTTCAACAGTTTCATGTTACCATTAATGATACAATCTAAGACTATATTTGACAGTGACACTAAAAGTGAAAAGATTTGAGACCACATCTTGATTAAGATTAGATCAACCTTCCTTTAATATTACTTTATGCTTATGCACTGCTATGTTACACATTGAAAATACAGACATTTGCCAACACACAACCTAAACTTAAAATCTTGTCTCACCTTTACTTTCACAGTGAAGTCTCTTAGTGTAGAACAATTCATGAACACTTCAAGCTGCATGTTCATGGTTGGTTGGTCAACCAGTGAATCACAAGCAACACAAAGGAATGCTTGACTGGGGACAACAGACATAATGCAGATATTGACATCACATTTCAACCATAATAAAGAAGTTCCCTTTGCAATTTTTTTTAGTTATTCTATTGGTAAACCAATAAGATTCAATCAGTTAATTAGGCGTATCCCCTATAGGCCATCAGCAGGTGAATTGAAGACTTACGGCTTTTGGGGTGTCATCTCCAAGAGGTCGCTCCCACACAGGCTGCAGACTGGCCAGGAGTAGGCCGTGTCCTCATCCACACCAACTATCACACCTGCCATCACCAACACAACCATCAGCACTAGCCAGAGAAACAAACCTTATAGGGCACCACACTGACTAAACTGGTAAGCAACATGGGTGGAAACTGGAACTGAGCAGTGTAACAATTGTATCAATATTCTTGAGGCCACTGTGGTAAGGATTAAAAAAGGAAAGATAAAACAAGCTCAGTAAGAAGATAAGAATGACATTTTAGGGTCAAAAGAAGGGAGAAAAAAGTTTGCAGCCCCATATATTCTTATCTGTGAGTTAAAATGGATAGCAATTGTTTATTCCCTTAAAGAACTGACGCAATCATAGTTAACAACCAGAGATATTGCCAACTCACAGCTCATGTAAAATACACTGTTCAAAAAATAAAGGGAACACTTAAACAACACAATGTAACTCCAAGTCAATCACACTTCTGTGAAATCAAAATGTCCACTTAGGAAGCAACACTGATTGACAATAAATTTCACATGCTGTTGTGCAAATGGAATAGACAAAAGGTGGAAATTATAGGCAATTGGCAAGACACCCCCCAAAACAGGAGTGATTCTGCAGGTGGTGACCACAGACCACTTCTCAGTTCCTATACTTCCTGGCTGATGTTTTGGTCACTTTTGAATGCTGGCGGTGCTCTCACTCTAGTGGTAGCATGAGACGGAGTCTACAACCCACACAAGTGGCTCAGGTAGTGCAGTTCATCCAGGATGGCACATCAATGCGAACTGTGGCAAAAAGGTTTGCTGTGTCTGTCAGCGTAGTGTCCAGAGCATGCAGGCGCTACCAGGAGACAGGCCAGTACATCAGGAGACGTGGAGGAGGCCGTAGGAGGGCAACAACCCAGCAGCAGGACCGCTACCTCCGCCTTTGTGCAAGGAGGTGCACTGCCAGCGCCCTGCAAAATGACCTCCAGCAGGCCACAAATGTGCATGTGTCTGCTCAAACGGTCAGAAACAGACTCCATGAGGGTGGTATGAGGGCCCGAAGTCCACAGGTGGGGGTTGTGCTTACAGCCCAACACCGTGCAGGACGTTTGGCATTTGCCAGAGAACACCAAGATTGGCAAATTCGCCACTGGCGCCCTGTGCTCTTCACAGATGAAAGCAGGTTCACACTGAGCACATGCGCACATGTGACAGACGTGACAGAGTCTAGAGACGCCGTGGAGAACGTTCTGCTGCCTGCAACATCTTCCAGCATGACCGGTTTGGCGATGGGTCAGTCATGGTGTGGGGTGGCATTTCTTTGTGGGGCCGCACAGCCCTCCATGTGCTCGCCAGAGGGAGCCTGACTGCCATTAGGTACCGAGATGAGATCCTCAGACCCCTTGTGAGACCATATGCTGACACATGCACATTTGTGGCCTGCTGGAGGTCATTTTGCAGGGCGCTGGCAGTGCACCTCCTTGCACAAAGGCGGAGGTAGCGGTCCTGCTGCTGGGTTGTTGCCCTCCTACGGCCTCCTCCACGTGTCCTGATGTACTGGCCTGTCTCCTGGCAGCCCCTGCATGCTCTGGACACTACGCTGACAGACAGAGCAAACCTTTTTGCCACAGTTCGCATTGATGTGCCATCCTGGATGAACTGCACTACCTGAGCCACTTGTGTGGGTTGTAGACTCCGTCTCATGCTACCACTAGAGTGAGAGCACCGCCAGCATTCAAAAGTGACCAAAACATCAGCCAGGAAGTATAGGAACTGAGAAGTGGTCTGTGGTCACTACCTGCAGAATCACTCCTGTTTTGGGGGGTGTCTTGCTAATTGCCTATAATTTCCACCTTTTGTCTATTCCATTTGCACAACAGCATGTGAAATTTATTGTCAATCAGTGTTGCTTCCTAAGTGGACAGTTTGATTTCACAGAAGTGTGATTGACTTGGAGTTACATTGTGTTGTTTAAGTGTTCCCTTTATTTTTTTGAGCAGTGTATATACATAATTACCAACCAATAAAAAGAAAATTCTAACTTCACACAGAGCCAGGCAAACTGCCATAAGTTAGAACTTGCTTACGAGTACACATTATATGGCAGGTAGCCTAGTGGTTAGAGCGTTGGACGAGTAACCGAAAGGTTGCAAGATCAAATCCCCGAGCCGACAACGTACAACTCTGTCGTTCTGCCCCTGAACAAGGCAGTCATTGAAAATAAGAATAGAAATTGAGAAAAAACACCCTATTCTACACTACAGAGCCAAGCACAACTGTACCATGCTGGCCTGGTTATGCATCTACCATAGCGGCTGGAACCATGCTGGAAATGACCATTTGAAAATAAACTATCTGAGCCAGCAAAGCACGGGTTCAGCACAGCATTCGGGTTAGTGTGAATCAGGCATTGGTGTTTGTTGTTTTATTCAGCCAGCTGATCCAACATGGAAGACGAGTGGGAGAGACCTGAACTAATCCAAAGGGTTCACAGTTTCACCTTTGCTCTCTCCTGTGACACAGGGTGCTAACAGATGCAACTTATCATGACTTACTCAACTTTCCCTGCGATGCATATAAAATAGACTGTAGACAGACAGTGAATGCATTTTGTGCCAGTATCTTAAGGGCTTAAGATACTCTGTAGTTTGATTGGATCCCTTAATCAGATTCATACCATTATCACTGAGGTTAGGATAACAGTATCATCTCTTAATTACAGATAGATAGTCCACAGCTAGTTACATTGGTGGGCCTTGAAAGGTTGTCACAACCAGTGGCTCAACCGCTTGAGGGAAACTGTGAATGAGAGTGGAAGAACACAATGCCTTTGACTAAACACAAGAAGGCGTCTCTGTCTCGCACAAAGTAACAAATACAAACAGGCAACAGCCACAAAACACTCAAAACCGTTTGTCCGTCTGTCTAATAAAACAATTATCCGGGCTAACCCTGAAAAACAATTGATCAAGGAGGAGAGCGTGACTGACCCGAGAACGTGCAGAGGGAGTTGGGTGGTGTTTCCGGACCCAGGGGATCCAGCGTCACAGGTTGTGGTAAGGCCTGAGGAAGGACATGGGGCTGGGCTTGAGGTAGGGACTGAGGTAAGGACTTTGCCTGGGACAATGACAGGGACCCTGGGCCCAGCGTGCTCTCGGTATGTGGGCAGCACACTGATACCAGAGGCAGCAGCTGCACAACTGACTGCTCCACACACAGGATCCCACCTGGAGAGAAATCATGGCATAGCGTCATAAAACAGTAGTTTGACCTGACATTGGAGGTGCTTCCATTAATTTTTTTTATTTTATCCCCTCTTCTCCCCAATTTTCGCGGTATCCAATCGCTAGTAATTACTATCTTGTCTCATCGCTACAACTCCCGTACGGGCTCGGGAGAGACGAAGGTCGAAAGCCACGCGTCCTCCGAAGCACAACCCAACCAAGCCGCACTGCTTCTTAACACAGCGCGCTTCCAACCCGGAAGTCAGCCGCACCAATGTGTCGGAGGAAACACCGTGCACCTGGCCCCCTTGGTTAGCGAGCACTGCGCCCGGCCCGCCACAGGAGTTGCTGGAGCGCGATGAGACAAGGATATCCCTACCGGCCAAACCCTTCCTAACCCGGACGACGCTAGCCCAATTGTGCGTCGCCCCACGGACCTCCCGGTCGCGGTCGGCTGCGACAAAGCCTGGGCGCGAACCCAGAGACTCTGGTGGCGCAGCTAGCACTGCGATGCAGTGCTCTAGACCACTGCGCCACCCGGGAGGCCGTGCTTCCATTATTAATAGTTTTGGGGAAGCAGTAGCCACGTGACTTCAGATGTCCTACAGTATACAATACATAGTGGCTAATGCAATATACACTATATAGTGACAGACTAGATGAAAAACACCAGGTCTGCATCCCAAATGGAACCCTATTCCATATGAAGTGCACTACATAGGGAATAGGGTGCCATTTGGGGAGCAGACCATGAAATTGCAATAAAACAGTACCATGCTCTCTGACTGCGTCCCTGAATGACAAGCGGCAGGCGCTGGGGGTGGGGGTGCTTATTGCCTTGGCGACAGAGGAAGTGAGCACACAGGAAGTGGTCACACACACAGCCAGCGTTCGTCTGCATGGTGTCCCACCGGACTGCTGCTCCTCCTGCAAACTGGGATCAGTCACCACCAGCCAAACCTCCCCTGGGCTCCGATCACTACTCTGAGACTGGAGGGGAGAGAGATGGGGGGACAGACAAAGATGGTGGGGGCTATCATTCATATCAACCAAGATGATAATAAAAAGAGGAAGAGAAAGAGGGGATCAGTCGTTAGTGTAGATTATTAGAGAGACAAGGCGAGAGAGACAACGCGAGAGAGAGTGACAGAACGAGAGAGAGAAATGGCGTCAGAGACTATGAGCTTACTTGGAAAGTACAATTCTAAGTGTCTTAGTGAATAAACACCTTTCTGTCTGTATCTGTATGTGCATCAAATAAAAAGCATGAGTCTCTGCTGGCTCAGTCTGGTTGCTCAGAATCATCCATTTGATGACTGACATGACAAACAGAGTGGTATAGACAGAAAGCGTTGGACTTCACCACTCGCTTTGTTCCGGGCCTGTTATCTCCCTCCCGGTGGTCAAAGTGTAAAGGTTTCACTGTTCAACAGTAAAAATCAACAGTAAATCAACAGTAAAAAAAAACACCTGGTAGATAATGTAGGTTAGTATGCATACAGATGGTGAAGGCAGTTTGCCTCGTCTTGTCAACACAGCAAGTTCAACTTGATTCCCCACTGTCCACCACAGCAGGATGTGATCATGTTCCTGTCAACTCTTTAACTATGTTGTGTTACATCTACCCGTCTCTAATAAGATAGATATCACAGATAACAGTTTCTCAGTCACACTATACATTCTCATTGAAATCCAAGGAAGAATTTGAAAGTACCTGCGTTCTCTTGTAGATGACAGTGGCGGCAAAGCTACAACGATGGCTGTTGAGCTCACACTGAAATAGATATGACAGGCCGTTACAACAATTCATATTTGATCAATTGCCACTGGCTGAGTGAAGGAAAAATGTGTCATCTGGTCTCAACAACTCGAATTATGGGGAGGAATAGTTGGGGAGGTAAACAGAGTTAGAATTCAGTTCTCGCTCTCTCTCTCTCTGTGTGTGTCACTAGTTACCTGCAGTATGTCTCTGAGGGTTTGTTCTGTAGGAGGCAGGTATAGAGAGGATAAAGGCTGTCCCTCTACAGGCTCCACAGAGCCCTCTTGGCATGACAGCAGGTAACAGAAGCTTGGGGCTGGGCCTTTGTGTATGCTGTCCTACAAACAAAACACACGGAATCAAGATTATAATCCACTACGTGCAGACAGTATTCATAGCCAGTTTCTTATTCTAACATAAATTAACCATAATAACATGGGTTCTCAACATCAAATGGAAATACTGTATATACATTGTTCACGTAATTGAGTTTCAAATGCGGGAAAAGGCAGGGTATGATTCACAACGGAATATTGAATAACCTACACCTTGACAGCTCTGGTTTTCTCCAAGTACTTTGAAGGGCATCACTGGTGGCCAGAGGCTGTCTATCAGGCTGAAGAGTCTGGTCCACCTGTGAGAGCAGAAGAAAGTGAGAGAGGGGTTGGAAAGGGAAAAGACAGTGAACGACAGGGTATACAGAGAGGGGGGTGCAACAATATCAGTTGGTTTCCCTTTTACGGAATGACAGATCTGTTAAGACAGGGCACTTTTTAGCTTTCACAGAATCAACAGAAAGCATGCCGAGACTGGTGCGACAGACACACTCTCGCGCTCTCGCTCACACCTCTTTATCACTAGCGATCTGACTGCTGAAAAGACAAGCCGTCCCTGCATAGACCTGCAGCGTAGACACTTTTTGCAAACAGCCTATATGCACCTTAGAGATGATTTGCACTGACTACTCACACATCCAACCCTTACACACAAACACCCATAAACAAAACACACCCCCACTCAGAACTCACACTGCTGCTGTTATTTTATATACTATTGATTCTACTACCCACTTTATATTTGTAAATACAGCCCATTATTACTATGCATACCAATTTGTCTATTTCTTCTACTCTTGTTATTTTGACTCTTTTCATCGCTATTATTGATTAATGTACTGCATTGTTGAGGGAGCTATCACATAAGCATTTCGCTGCACCTTTTTCACCCGCTGTAAACTGTGTATGTGAAGAAAACATTTGATTCTTACACACACCAAAACATTTAACAGAGCAAACACCTTATGTAGGGTGTCCAATCAAAAACACATATTTAGACCAATGAGTAAAATCATGTTAATTGTGTAGATACTCCTCTAAGAAAATGAATGGTCCCAACCTTGTCTCGATCATAATCCATTCAAAAGTTATTGTAGTTACTACCCTGGCCAAAATTAGGGTGACTAAATCAATGGAGGCCAGAGAAAAAAAAGTGGTAATAAATCTGAAAAATAACATTGCATCAGCTAGCACAGATGCTGTGCGAGAATTTAGACTAACTGACAGGCTCACCGTTGAACTTGTCTTTCTTCTCAAATCCGGAGGACATAAAACTACATAGAGGTGAGATAGATATCGATTGTGAGACGTGACACTAAACATTTTCATAAGCTTTTCATATTAATGCAACAGTTTTAAAAGATTTCTCACAAAAACAAGCGTCTCTCTGAAATGTCAACGGAGCACTGAGCGTACCGCAAACTTTTTATTGTCAAAGCCTTTAACAATTAATTCAGTTCGGGGCAACAGAGCCCAGTACTTATTATCGGATGTATTATGTTACGAAATCCGACTTCTTGGATATAATGTTAATGACATGTTAGAGAAAGACCCCACTGAATGATTCAGAACATGAAGAATCATATGTGTCTTGGTAAAGTTTATTTTATAACATAATAAAGTGAAATTCCATCACCAAAGCACATTTTCACCCGCTCTACGTAAATCACACACAAAAACAAGTCTGGCTTCTATTGGCTTCAATTGTTGGTTTCAACTGACAATTTTGACACCTGAGGGCCCGGGTGTTGCTTTGAGGTGCCCCATCTAGAAAATCAAACTAGAGGACCAACAGAGGAAGACCGAAAATAGCGATGCTTCAACCCCAACCTAAATGCCCGGGAAACAAAATAAATTAAACCTGTCCTTGAGTTCAGTTAGTCTGTGTGTGTGTGTGTGTGTGTGTGTGTGTGTGTGTGTGTGTGTGTGTGTGTGTGTGTGTGTGTGTGTGTGTGTGTGTGTGTGTGTGTGTGTGTGTGTGTGTGTGTGTGTGTGTGTGTGTGTGTGTGTGTGTGTGTGTGTGTGTGTGTGTGTGTGTGTGTGTGTGTGTGTGTGTGTGCGCGAGTGAGAGAGAGAGAGGTTGGGTTGATGTCATTACTATTCCTCCTCTTTGGTGCTGTTACTCAGTCTGTCTCATTGGTTGTTAAAAACCGGTTCAACAGGGTGTCTGTGTACAGAACTGGCTCTGCACCCCAGGCTGGTCCAACAGGTCAGGATGAAGAATGAGCTCACCTCACAACACTGACTTTGTTACCGAGACCTTTCTGTAGCTTTATTGTAACATTGTACAAGTGGGCTGATTTGCCTACTGAAGAATACTATTTAAGTACAGTAGTATGTGAGTACCGACAAGAGGGAGTCAAGGACTCAGTGACAACACTAACATTTATCAAAAACTGATTTGACATGATTACAGTAACATGATCTAATTGTCGATTTGATGGTGATTAAAATTGAGGTTTTTAAGTGCCAACACATCAAAAACACTTGTTTAAGCTTTAATAAAGGCTTATTAAAAGATCAAGCCCCAGCTACTGTATATGCAGGGTTCTACAGTGCTACCTGGAATTTTAATTTAGGAGCACCAGTCCGCCAAGAAAAATTAAGGATTCTAGCTTTACTACCTCAAATATTTTTCATTGTGCTCCTACATTTCTTTGTGTGCGCTAACATTTTTCAACTTAGACGCAGAAGTGTTCCTTGTAAAAACATTTTTTTTTAAGTCAACTTAGAGCCCTAATATGTCAGGAATGTTTTGTTTTGCACAGAGTATAAAATGGTGGCTACATGCGTTTGGACCAATCCCAAATTGACACCTAAACTACGCACTTCAGGAAATCGGAGAGGATTTTACAGGTGTAAAAGGTTTGTTTTGTTTCCTCTCAAAATATCAACATTTCCTGTCTTTTTCTGCTCACTTTGAAAACATCTAGTCCTATTGATCTGATTGGTTACTAATCTGATTGGTTACTAATAATATCATTTAAAATCCCTCAAATTGTGTCCCATATGTGTTTAGACACGGCGACCATTTAAGGTGACGATATCAGTTATCGCACCACCTTGACCTCAAGTGCATAGGGCATAGAGGTTAGGTCTTTGTGCTTGCTCCTGAAGGGGATATATCCATCATGGCGGACTGTAGACAACAACCCCCCACCACCACCACATTATGGGATGCTTTCTGGCACACAGAGACTATTCCTTAGAAATAAATGAAGCTGTAAACACACTAACCCCTCCTCTAAATGTCCCCACACCAGTTCTCCAAACTGTTTCTAATCTGAGCTCCTGACTGTGGAAAGTAAATCATAGGTCCAGTGTGAGCACCAATGATGTATCACTTTACATGTAAACATGGGACAGTGACATGGCAGGATGATCAGCGTGTGGCCATCTTGAACGCAGGTTGTGTTCTTGAACGTAAGTTAAGAGAGTTAGAGTGTATTCGGAAGGTATTCAGACCCCTCCACTTTTACCACATTTTGTTACGTTACAGACTTATTCTAAAATGGATTACATTGTTCCCCCCCCCTCAAATCTACACACAACACCCGATAATGACAAACCAAAAAAATACAAAAACTGAAATATCACATTTACATAAGTATTCAGACGCTTTACTATGTACTTTGTGGAAGCAGCTTGAGCAGAAGTGATAGCCTCGAGTCTTCTTGGGTATGATGCTAGAAGCTTGGCACACCTGTACTTGGGGAGTTTCTCGCATTCTTCTCTACAGATCCTCTCAAGCTCTGTCAGGTTGGATTGGGAGCGTCGCTGCACAGCTTTTTTAAGGTCTCTCCAGAGATTTTCGGGTTCAAGGCCAGGCTCTGGCTGAGTCGCTCAAGGACATTCAAAAACTTGTCCCGAAGCCACTCCTGCATTGTCTTGGCTGTGTGCTTAAGGTCGTTGTCCTGTCGGAAGGTGAACCTTCATCCCAGTCTGAGATCCTAAGCTCTCTGTAGCAGGTTTCCATCAAGGATCGCTCTGTACTTTGCTCCCTTCATCTTTCTCTTGATCCTTACTAGTATCCCAGTCCTTGCAGCTGAAAAACATCCCCACAGCATGATGCTGCCACCACCATGCTTCACCTTAGGGATGGTGTTAGGTTTCCTCCAGACGTGACACTTGGCATTCAGGCCAAAGAGTTCATTCTTGGTTTCATCAGACCAGAGAATCTTGTTTCTCATGGTCTGAGTCTTTTAGGTTCCTTTTTGGCAAACTCTAAACGGGCTGTCATGTGCCTTTTACTGAGGAGTGGCTTCCGTCTGGCCACTCTACCATAAAGGCCTGATTGGTGGAGTGCTGCAGAGATGGTTTTCCATCTGGAAGGTTCTCCCATCTCCACAGAGGAACTCTGGAGCTCTGTCAGTGACCATCAGGTTTTTGGTAACCTTCCTGACCAAGGCCCTTCTCCCCCAATTTCTCAGTTTGGCCGGGCAGCCAGGTCTAGGAAGAGTCTTGGTGGTTCCAAACTTCTTCCATTTAAGAATGATGGAGGCCACTGTGTTCTTGGGGACCTTAAAACTTCTTGCCACTAGGGGGGTGCCATTTCGACATAGTACAAATTTGTTTCCAAATTAAACTGCCTCGTACTCAATTCTTGCTCGTACAATATGCATATTATTATTACTATTGGACAGAAAACACTCTCTAGTTTCTAAAACCGTTTGAATTATGTCTGTAAGTGAAACAGAACTGGACTTAGAGCAATTCTAATATGAGGATTTGAAAATGCTGAAATCTGCTCGCTGTTCCCAGACCTGTGTATAACTCTGACTGTCTTCTATTGGTTGAGATGCACTGCATACGCCTTCCCCTGGTTGTTAGCGAATAGGGAGACTTGAAATGGAGTCTCTACGTAGATCCCAAAGTTTATAAATTGATTGGGAACGAGGTGGCTCATTCCTTTCACCTTCGCTCGGGCGCATTGAGGACCTTGGGACGTTCTTTTGGAAACATCGGTTATAGATCTCAGACATTTCCGGCTGTGTTTTTATTCGATATAGGCTTTAAAGACATCATAATCTTGTTATTTTGAACCGAATTATATCAGTTTATGTCAGTATATTGCGATTTTCGGGTATTTATTTCCTTGGCGCTGTAGGAATTTGGGTCTCTCTCTCTTTCGTGCTAATGTTTACTGCTAATTGCAACTCTGAAGACGACGTTCTCCAACCTATCAACGATTCTTTTTGACAAAAGACACCTATCCCAAGATTCTGATGAGAGTTCATCGAAAAGTAAGAACTATTAATGCTGATAATTCATTGTTCTGTTGAAAAAAGTAAAATGCATGAGACGCCATTTCTTGCAGTGTAGCATTGTGTTATCGCAGCCTGTATTGCGCAGTAAGGTTAATTTTAAAAAATGTAATTCAGCGATTGCATTAAGAACTAATTTGTCTTTCAATTGCTGTCCAACCTGTATTTTTTTAGTCAAGTTTATGAATAGTTTTCGATAAGAATAGGTGGCTTTCCAAGATGGCGCCGGACAGATTGCTTGAGCTTTTGGCTACTTTTCTCATTGTATAAGCACAATTTGTGCCGCTAAATATGCACATTTTCGAACAAACTCTATATGCATTGTGTAATATGATGTTACAGGACTGTCATCTGAAGAATTCTGAGAAGGTTAGTGAAAAAATTTATATATTTTGGTGGTTTACACGTTATCGCTCTTTTTGCCTTGAATCAATGCTGGGGTGATGTTTGCACATGTGGTAAACTAATATAACGCAATATTGTGTTTTCGCTGTAAGACACTTAGAAAATCTGAAATATTGTCTGGATTCACACGATCTGTGTCTTTCATCTGCTGTACGCTGTGTATTTTTAAGAAATGTTTTATGATGAGTAATTAGCTAATACACGATGGTCTCTGTAGTTATTCTAGTCGTTTTAGTGAGAGTTGTGATGGGGGCTGCAATGGTAAACTATGATTTATACCTGAAATATGCACATTTTTCTAACAAAACCTATGCTATACAATAAATATGTTATCAGACTGTCATCTGATGAGGTTGTTTCTTGGTTAGTGGCTATTTATATCTTTATTTGGTCGAATTTGTGATAGCTGCTGATGGAGTAAAAAATGATGGAGTATGGAAGTGGTGTCTTTTGCTAACGTGGTTAGCTAATAGATTTACATATTTTGTCTTCCCTATAAAACATTTAAAAAATCAGAAATGATGGCTTTATTCACAAGATGTGTATCTTTCATTTGGTGTCTTGGACTTGTGATTTCATAAACATTTTATTATATGATATCCCTGTGGCTTTAGGCTAGGCTATGCTAGTCAGCTTTTGTGATGGGGGTGCTCCCGGATCCGGGTTTGGTAGGCGTTAGAGGTTAAATTCTGCAGACATTTTTTGGGACCCTTCCCCAGATCTGTGCCTCAACACAATCCTGTCTCGGAGCTCTACGAATAATTCCTTCAACCTCATGGCTTGGATTTTTCTCTGACATGCACTGTCAATTGTGGGACCTTATATCAGGGATGCAAACTGGTGAGGGCCCAAAAAGCTGAAATTTCTTTTGCACTGAAACACGCAAAAAAATCCCTGCCAGGGGGATACTTTTACATTTTATTTTTAGCTTTAAAATGCACATTTCTAGTGACTTTCAGGCTGGATCCCTTCTTGAAATGCAGGTGAACTGTACTAATTAAACAACAAAGAATATGATCTACATAATTGGTCTCTGTGTGTTAAATAAAAAGTGGTTAATGTTAACCAAACTCATAGCTAAAAATTAAGGAAAAGCAATCCAATGTCACTTGTTGCCCAGACTTCACTGCAAATTACAAGTCCATAGAAAAAAAACAATACACTAATATTGCAGTTAGTCATGACAGCCTTAATAATTGAACGCTTGTTACCACACAGATCTAAATATTGCACTTGGGGGGAAAAAATCTTAACGTAGAAATAGAATGAAACAAACAGGCATTCTATTTTTGCTCTATTCTAGTAGCCAGTATAGTAGACATCGATTAAGTGCACAACGCTATATGTGTGCAAAAATAAAGCTCACTGGGTAAAAAATAAAAGAATTCTCCCTCACCCGCACAAAAGTGTTACAGTATGTCAAGTTCAACACAACAAAAGTAATATCTTTGGGCTACACTGCATGTTATTACATTGTACTCTTTGTGCCTGTGAACATCTGTTCTACAATGTGCCAGCAGCAGAGCATGAGACCCTTTGATGGCATAATTGATCTCTCAGGTAGAGTACACCTGGCATACCCCTTTTTACACCTTACTGAAAAAAAGGGAAAGTGTGTGGTGTTCCTTTCACCTCTATTGGCATCCAGCTTAAGCCAGGCCCCAGCTCCAGCTACACTTGATCACTGAATGCACTTGTTTAACGAGCAATGCCTTATTTTCACCTAATTCCTTCATTCTGAAAATTAACCACTGAGGGAAAACAGTTCAGACAGCAGATAGTTAACAATTCACATAGATTGACAGGGTCCAGTGAGCAACTAACGTTATAGCTTGATTAACGCCAATGAGTCGTAGTTAATACTATTAATAACCAGTATAACCAGTACTATAATAACCAGTTAATACTATTGCTAATTGGTTACTTGAGCTAACGTTACTGACGTTATCTCATCTGAAGTTAAGTTCCTCGGCGTACACATCACGGACAAACTGAAAAGGTCTACCCACACAGACAAGTGTGGGTAGGCGCAGCAGCACCTCTTCAACCTCAGGAGGCTGAAGAAATTTGTCACCTTAAACCCTCACAAACTTTTACAGATACACAATTGAGGGCATCCTGTCGGGCTGTCCTACAAAGCATTACATGGGCTTGCTCCTACCTATCTTTCCGATTTGGTCCTGCCGTACATACCTACACGTACACTACGGTCACAAGACGCAGGCCTCCTTACTGTCGCTAGAATTTCTAAGCAAACAGTTGGAGGTAGGGCTTTCTCCTAGAGCTCAATTTTTACGGAATGGTCTGACTTTCCATGTGAGACTCTGTCTCGACCTTTAAGTCTTTATTGAAGACTCATCTCTTCAGTAGGTCCTATGATTGAGTGCAGTCTGGCCCAGGGGTGTGAAGGTGAACGGAAAGGCACTGGAGCAACGAACCACCCTTGCTGTCTCTGCCTGGCCGGTTCCCCTCTCTCCACTGGGATTCTCTGCCTCTAACCCTATTACCGACCCCTCCTGTCTCAGCCTCCAGTATTTATGCTGCAATAGTTTGTGTCGGGGGGCTAGGGTCAGTCTGTTATATCTGGAGTATTTCTCCTGTCTTATCCGGTGTCCTGTGTGACCTTAAGTATGCTCCCTCTAATTCTCTCTTTCTCCTTCTCTCTTTCTTGGAGGACCTGAGCCCTAGGACCATGCCTCAGGACTACCTGGTCAACTCTTCTGCCTGCGGCTATGGAACACTGACCTGTTCACTGGACGTGCTACCTTGTCCCGAACCTGCTGTTTTGGACTCTCTCTCTACCGCATCTGCTGTCTCAACCTCTGAATGCTCGGCTATGAAAAGCCAACTGACATTTACTCCTGAAGTGCTGACCTGTTGCACCCTCTACAACCACTGATTAGTATTATCTGACCCTGCTGGTCATCTATGAATGTTTTAACATCTTGGCCATGTTCTGTTATAATCTCCACCCGGCACAGCCAGAAGAGGACAGGCCAACCCTCAGAGTCTAGTTCCCTCTCTAGGTTTCTTCCTAGGTTCTGGCCTTTCTAGGGAGTTTTTCCTAGCCACTGTGCTTCTACATCTGCATTGCTTGCTGTTTGAGGTTTTAGGCTGGGTTTCTGTTTAGCACTTTGTGACATCGGCTGATGTAAAAAGGGCTTTATAAATACATTTGATTGATTGATTTTTTTATCACCACCTGGTACGGCAAATGCACAGCCCACAACCGCAGAGCTCTCCAGAGGGTGGTGCGTTCTGCACAACGCATCACCGGGGGCAAACTACCTACCCTCCAGGACACCTACACCACCCGATGTCACAGGAAGGCCAAAAAGATCATCAAGGACAATAACCACCCGAGCCACTGCCTGTCCACCCCGCTATCATCCAGAAGGCGAGGTCAGTACAGGCGCATCAAAGCTGGGGCCGAGAGACTGAAAAACAGCTTCTATTTCAAGGCCATCAGACTGTTAAACAGCCATCACTAACACAGAGGCTGCTGCCTACATACAGACTTGAAATCATTGGCCACTTTAATAAACGGATCACTAGTCACTTTAATAATGATGTCTTGCATTACTCATCCCATATGTATATACTGTATTTTATACCATCTACTGCATCTTGCCTATGCCGGTAAGTCATTGCTCCTCCATATATTAATATGTTCATATTCTTTTTCCATCCCTTTACTTGGATTTGTGTGTATTAGGTAGTTGTTGTGGAATTGTTAGATTACTTGTTAGATATTGCTGCACTGTCCGAACTAGAAGCACAAACATTTTGCTACACTCGCAATAACATCTGCTAACCATGTGTATGTGACCAATAACATTTTATTTTTATTTTATTTATTTGAACGTTAGCTAGCTAACGGTCTGACTGACTTTGTTAGCCAACTAATTTTCACACCATAAACTAAATTATTTGATCAGCTAAGTTAGCTAATGTTGCTCAACATTTCTCTGGCTAGCCAACGGAGAATTCGATCCAGCTACTGTAGCAAGATACTTAACAATGCTAACAATTCTTGTTCCACCACCATTGTTTCCTCACCTCAAACTTTCCAAACGCCAGTTTTTCGGTTACAGCTCATGAAGTACGCTGCATCACCTTCTCAACTCAGTCTCTAGGCTTCTCACCTACTTGTCGTTCAGGGGACGCACTAGTGTGTTGTATCTGGCAAACTGCCTTTCCACTCTCCGCTGTCTTTCCAGAGCACGCGCTGATGCTGTAACTAGCAAGTTGGCTGTCTCTTCTCTCTTCAGTCGCGTCCTGCATTCTGTTATGTGAACGACTGGCTGAGCCCAGGCTGGAGCCTTGGATACATACAGTATTGCTCCAAACGCGCATCACTGGTTCTGCTTACAGCCATTAGTGACCCGAACCCGCCCCCCAAAATATTGACATTTACTCATCGGATCTACAGAAATCACGTAGTTAACCTATTTTGGATTAAAAACGGCAAATTTCGCCAAAAGGTGTGTAGTTTGCATCCCTGTTACATAGACAGGTGTGTGCCTTTCTAAATTGTGTCCAATCAATTAAATTCACCACAGGTGGACTCCAATCAAGTTGTAGAAACATCTCAAGGACTATCAATTGAAACAGGATGCACCTGAGCTCAATTTCGAGTCTCATAGCAAAGAGTCTGAATACTTATGTAAATAAGTTATTTTGTTTAGATTTTTTTGATACATTTGCTAACATTTCTAAAAACCTGTTTTAGCTTTGTCATTATGGGGTATTGTGTGTAGATTGATGGGGGGGAAATAATACATTTAATCCAATAAGGCTGTAACGTAACAAAATGTGGAAAAAGTGAAGGGGCCTGAAAACTTTCCGAATGCACTGTAGGTTAAATGATGGCAGTGGAAACTGGCCATGGATTTCATATCAGGGACACGAATGGTAGCTATCTAACGTTCACAGCTTTTTTTGTAGCTTTAGCCTCAGGCCTAAGCCCAGGACTACATTGGCCTTGTTCGGGACCTAGAACAGATAACCTCATGAATAATCATCAAAATCTTAATACATATTTTAATTTTAATCTTAATACAGGAAAATACATACCTCTGGCTAACAATAGTCTGTAGCCCTGGGTTGAAGTTCAAACAAAAGGCCTCAGTGTGTGTGTGACTCTCTCACCTTTCCCGAGTGACCCGCTGCACCACTTTGATGGCTCGCAGGACGCAGGTCCGGCCCTCCCACTTCCTGGTGTAGAGGTGGAGAGGGTCCTCAGACGGCAGAGGGTGGAGCTGGACCATGCTGAACATCCCATAGCCGTCCTGGACCAGCGCACACAGCCTGGAACACACAAACACAGGGAGAACGTAACACACAGCCTGGACCTCATAGAAACAGGTACAATTTTGTGAAATAAACTGAGGGTGGCAAGACAAGTTAGTCATTTGCCAGTCCATTGACTATTATTTAAAATCTGTATTGGTATATTAATGTGTGTTGGTGAGGGTGTAAGAATATAACATTAACTGAACAAACATTATGAACCAAACCCAAAGCTTTGTGATTTGGGCTTGTATTGACATTTGACAGGCTGGTTTGGTTTGACAGGCTGGCTGCTGAGATTGAGAGCCGTTGGCCTAGTAAACAAGATGTGCTGTTCTGCCACAGAACTCTGCTGCTCTCAGCAACCAAGGAAGAGAAGGAGATAGCAGAAGGAATTACTAGGAGATAGCAGAAGGAGTTACTAGGAGGTATCAGAAGGAGTTCAAATGAAATTGTATTTGTCACATGCGCCGAATACAACAGGTGTAGACCTAACAGTGAAACGCTTACTTACAAGCCCCTAACCAACGATGCAGATTTAAGAAAATACGACAAAAAAATAAATAAAAATGAGATAAGAATAACAAATAATTAAAGAGCAGCAGTAAATAACAATAGCGGGGCTATATACAGGGGGTACCGGAACAGAGTCAATGTGCGGGGGCACTGGTGTCGAGGTAATTGAGGTAATATGTACACGTAGGTAGAGTTATTACACTGACTATACATAGATAATAACTGAGAGTAGCAGCAGCGTAGAAGAGGGTGGCTGTAGTGCCTTGCGGTCGGAGGCCGAGCAGTTGCCATACCAGGCAGTGATGCAACCCGTCAGGATGCTCTCGGTGGTGCAGCTGTAAAACCGGTATCATAAGGAGTTACTAGAAGGTGTCAGAAGGAGTTACTAGAAGTAGTCAGAAGGAGTTACTAGGACTAACAGAGGGATATCAGAGGGAGTCAACAGGAGGAGTTAATATGAGTTAGCAGGAGACTTTGGCAGAAGGAGATAGCAGAAAAAGACAGGAGTTCAAGTCAGCCCTTCAAGTCCAGACACAGCCTCTGTACTGTACCAGTCCTTAGAGGGTAAACAGTGCTGTTCATAAATCCAAGTTAAAAGATACCAGAGGGGGGAGTGGACTCTTAGTGCTCTATACCCTCCGTCAGAAGAGGGGGAGGAAAAAAAGTGGGAGGAGTAGGAAGGAGAGGTGTGTAACAGACGAAAGTTCAAGGCTAACCATGCATTTGCATTTCCCAGACACTAGGAACGTTTTGAGTCTGTTAGTTTCCATTCCAGCCACCTGCTTGGCTATATAAACTGTGTTGGTAAACATTGGTCTGTGTTTATTTCTCATCTACATCATACCACGTTGCTAGGGAACAGTACAGTGTTTTATTGTTGACAATTACCAATCCATAACCTATTTACAGGTTATCAAAGAAGAAACATTCTTCTACACTATAAGGCAAAGTTTTGTTTTCAGTTAAATTATGGAACTGCATACATGGGAGGTCCATGGGGAATGTCTGAAAAAGTCTGAATATGTGGATCATGATCTATTTCATGGCAATATACAGAGAGCATACAAAACATTTAGAACTGATCATGTGAATTACGGTGAATGCTATGATCCCTTATTTATGTCACTTGTTAATTAAATCAACTCCAAAATCAGTGTAGATGAAGGGGAGCAGACAAGTTAAATAAGGATTTTTAAGTATTGAGACATGCATTGTGTGTGCTATTCAGAGGGTGAATTGGCAAGACAAAAGTGACTTTGAACAGGGTATGGTCATAGGTGCCAGGCGCACCGGTTTGTGTCAAGAACTGCAATGCTGCTGGATTCTCACGCTCAACCGTTTCCCGTGTGTATCAAGAATGGTCCACCACCCAAAGGACATCCAGCAAACTTGACAACTGTGGAAAGCATTGGAGTCAACATGAGCCAGCATCCCTGTGGAACGCTTTCGACACCTTGTAGAGTCCATGCCCCGACGAATTGAGGCTGTTCTCATGGCAAAGGGGAGGTGCGACTCATTATTAGGAAATTGTTCCAAAGGTTTGATATACTCAGTGTATCTCCATTAACAACATACAGATTTTAGGGAAAACAATTTGTCAGGTAATTCATCTAACGATGACCTAAGGGGAGTAATTGAACTTTTGCGTGGTAAATATTATCATCTGCTGTCAATCAGATCAAGCCAAAACACTGCTCTTGGGTGAAGCAATCTAAAGTTATCCTAATCAGAATACTGATCGTGACTAAACACCGTTTAAGACACGGGGCATCTATCAATCAGTGCATTTGGAAAGTATTCAGACCTTTATCCACATTTTGTTAGGTTACAGCTTTATTCTAAAATGTATTAAATAGTTTTTCCCCCCCTCATCAATCTACACACAATAACATTTTTTAGCAAATAAATTATAAAAAATGTATCTCTGCACAGCTTAATTCAGATCAATACTGAGATTTTCAATCCTGTTCAACTCCAGGCTCTGGCTGGGCCGCTCAAGGACATTCAGAGACACTCCTGCGTTGTCTTGGCTGCGTGCTTATGGTCGTTGTCCTGTTGGAAGGTGAACCCTCACCCCAGTCGGAGGTCTTGAGCACTCTGGAGCAGGTTTTCATCAAGGATCTCTGTACTTTGCTCCGTTCATCTTACCCTCAATCCTGACCAGTCTTCCAGTCTCTGCCGCTGAAAAACATCCCCACAGCATGATGCTGCCACCACCATGCTTCACAGTAGGGATGGTGCCATGTTTCCACCAGACGTGACACTTGGAATTCAGGCAAAATACTTCAATCCTAGGTTTCATCAGACCAGAGAATCTTGTCTTTTGGCAAACTTCCAAGTAGGCCGTCGTGTGCGTTTTACTGAGGAGTGGCTTCCGTCTGATCACTCTACCATAAAGGCCTGATTGGTGGAGTGCTGCAGAGATGGTTTTCCTTCTAGAAGGTTCTCCCATCCCCACAGAGGATCTCTGGAGCTCTGTCAGTGACCATCGGGTTCTTGGTCACCTCCCTGACCAAAGCCCTTCTCCCCCGATTGCTCAGTTTGGCAGGGCGGCCAGCTCTAGGAGGAGTCTTGGCGGTTCCAAACTTCTTCCATTTCAGAATGATGGAGGCCACTATGTTCTTAGGATCCTTCCATGCTGCAGCCATTTTTTGGCACCCTTCCCCAGATCTCGACACAATCCTGTCTCATAGCTCTACGGACAATTCCTTCGACCTCATGGCTTGGTATTTGCTCTGACATGCACTGTCAAATGTGGGACCTTATATAGACAGTTGTGTGCCTTTCCAAATCATGTCCAATCAATTGAATTTACCGCAGGTGGACTCCAATCAAGTTGTAGAAACATCTCAACGATGATCAATGGAAACAGGATGCACCTGAGCTCAATTTCGAGTCTCATAGCAAAGGGTCTGAATACTTAGTTACCTGCTTTTTTATTATTAATACATTTGCAAAAAAAGTCTAAAAAACTATTTTTGCTTTTTCAATTGTGTGTAGATGGATTAACAAAAAAATTCTCATCAATTTTAGAATAAGGCTGTAAAGTAAAACGTGGAAAAAGTCAAGGGGTCTGAATACTTTCCCACTGCACTGTAAACAGATAATCATCCTCCATGCGTAGTTATGCTGCATTCAGTTATAAGAGTGTAGTCCTATCTGTATTAAGTCTAATATGATTAATAAAACAACACAGGGAGGGACAGAGAAGCAGTTTAATATTAAATTGTTTACAGTGACACTAAATATAGTGTTGACATATGTCAGCTAGTATCTCTGTGCTCCGGTCAAGACATTTGTGCATTTGTTTATCTTAGTGCATATTTTCCACCAAATACACATTAATAGCTACATTAATTTGGGAGATGTATAATTTTTCTGACAAAACTTCTATCTTCCAAATGTTGAAAAACAACCACAGAGATCTAAAATAAGAGCATGCATAAAATAGTCTTAACTGTAATAGCTAATTTTGTCCAGTGTAAACAGTCGCTGTTTTAAAGTCAACTGCGGCCCAAAACTTAGCCTACACAGGCTTCTCTTTTTTTTTTTGACAGCAGACCCTGTTCAAACCTGAAATCCTAAAGTGAAAGCTGATCGTTGAAGAGATAGAGATAGACAGAGTTGGGAGCAAGGAGAGAGGGAGTCTTGTGGTATTACCATCTTGACATAACCACCCATCTATCCAGCCCCTAAACTAAAACTATACCCCATTCAGCCTCTCTTTTTAGCCTTTTCCAGTACCACTCAGTTTCAGTCACGGGCTGATTTCAGCATTTGTTATTGTGAGCAATCACAAGAACTCTCAGCAACTCGGTGGTTCTTCCAGGAATTACGATCCATTGAGCTTGTCCAAATACACACACACCTTCTTATATACACACACACACACACACACACACACACACACACCCCACTTGGCCTCACAGTAAGTAAGAGACCCACACATTAACACAGCCGAGAGGCCTCATTGACAGGGGGCATTGAGGAGGGATTCCTTCCTTTGCACCGTCCACCAATCACGTCGCAGAGTGATAAACATGCTTGTAACAGGATCCCTGCAGCACATTGTGTTCCAAGCTCTGTGAAAATAGCCAGCCTCCTCCTCCTCTCCTTCCCCATGCTCTCCTCCTCCTCACTCCCTCCCTCTCCTTTCCCCCTCATCTTGTCTTCTCTTCTGCCTCTCCTCCTACCCCACCTTCTCTTTTCCCCACTCCCTCCCTGCAAACAGTTAATCTTCTTGTTTATTCAATTCTGAATTTACTGGAACTAAACATCTTCTAGCATAAATATAAGCCTGGTTTCCTCTCTCCCCTGTGTGTATGTGAAAGGAACAGGCTATAAAATCGAACAACAAAAAGGACTAGAGAAAAGTGGCTACCCAGAATAGTGAGATATAAATTGGGGAGAGGGAAACAGAGATCCATAGGTCACTCATCCTACTTCCTTTGATCACTTAATGGGGACGTTGGGCCAGTGGATTATGGACTAAGCCTACATTGCACTAACCTATATTTCTAAAAAATAAAAAAAACTCTGCTCCCAATCCCTCAATAATGACTGCCTAAAATGAACACTAAATTAAAATAACAGAACAAAGATTTCAAATGTTGGATTACTACACCCAAAATACACATTACTACATTATCATTTAAATTGACTAAATGGGAAGAAAAATGTTACAATTGGGCAAATTCTTTTTCCTCAACAAAGTGTGCAATACGGACACTGACTAACAGACTCAAGCAGAGGCAGGCATGCGTTCATTCTGAAATTCCAGACCTCATGGCCACATCCAGGACACACCCCCACCTGAGCCAGCTCAATCTGGTTGTTGACTAGTGAGGCAGTCGGCTGAAGGCTGTGCACTGTGTTACAAAGTGTGCGTGCATGTGTTTCCTGTGAGAGGTGGTGTTTGCTTACCAGCTGTAGCAGCATGGCAGGAGCAAAGGGGACAAGAGCTGAGGTGTCAAATTACTCCTGCCGGTCAGTCAATTAGTGACAGCCTAGTCAGCTGACCGGGACTCCCCTTCTACCCTAATATACCACTCCAGTACCACCCTAAAATACCACTCCAGTCCCCACGTGCAGCTCACAGTGATCCCCCTCCCACACCCTGCCTCGGATCCCATCCCCCAATAAAAGTAATTTTAAAAAGTCACCTACATTTTGAGTGTAATAATTGTCAATGATATCTTGGGTTCAATTATATGACTAATGGCTGATTAAAAGTAATAAAGCATGGCAGCAATTCAACAATATGGCTCCTAAAGAAACATAATACTTCAAATGGCAGAAGCCATGCTTGCACATCCCAGCACTTTATTCCAGTCCATCCAGTGCAATTTGTATATACACACACCGAACAAATTCAGTTACAGTTCAAATAAGGAAATCATTCAATTGAAATAAATAAATTAGGCCCTAATTTACAGATTTTACATGACTGGGAAAACAGATATGCATCTGTTGGTCACAGACACCTTAAAAAAAAAGGTAGGGGTGTAGATCAGAAAAGCAGTCAGTATCTGATGTGACCACCTTTTGCCTCATGCAGCGCAACACATCGCCTTCGACATGGAGTTGATCAGGCTGTAGATTGTGGCCTGCGGAATATTGTCCCAATCCTCTTCAATGGCTGTGCGAAGTCGCTGGATATTAGCGGGAACTAGAATACGCTGTCGTACATGTTGATCCAGAGCATCCCAAACATGCTCAATGGGTGACATGTCCGGTGAGTATGCAAGCCATGGAAAAACTGGGACATTTTAAGCTTCCAGGAATTGTGTACTTTGCTTTGCAACATGGAGCCGTGCATTAGCATGCTGAAACATGAGGTGATGGCGGCGGATGACAGGGATCACGGTATCTCTGTGCATTCAAATTGCTATCGCTAAAATGCAATTGTGTTCGTTGTCTGTATGCTATAACCCCACATCAGCAAACCGCTTGCCCACACGACGCCATACACAGTGACTGCAGTGACCATACTGCAGTAAGGTCACGACTCTGGTGAGGACGACGAGCATGCAGATAAGCTTCCCTGAGACAGTTTCTGACAATATGTGCAGAAATTCTTTGGTTGTACAAACCCACAATTTCATCAGCTGTCCGGGTGGCTGGTCTCAGAAAATTCCGCTGGTGAACAAGCCGGATGCGGAGGTCCTGGGCTGGCATGGTTTACACGTAGTCTACGGTTGTGAGGCCAGTTGGACGTACTGCCAAATTCTCTAAAATGACGTTGAAGGCGGCTTATGGTTGCGAAATGGATATTCAATCCTCTGGCAACAGCTCTAGTGGACATACCTGCAGTCAGCATGCCAATTGCACGCTCCCTCAAAATTTGAGACATCTGTGGCATTGTGTTGTGTGACAAAACTGCACATTTTAGAGTGGCCTGTTATTGTCCACAGCACAAGGTGCAATTGTGTAATGATGATGCTGTTTAAATCAGCTTCTGATATGCCACACCTGACAGTTGGATGAATTATCATGGCAAAAGAGAAATGCTCATTAACAGGGATGTAAACAAATTTGTGCACCATTTTTGGGGGAGAAAAGCTTTTTGTCCTTATGGCAAATTTCTGGGATATTTTATTTCACCTTATGAAACCAACACTTCACATGTTGCCATAATATTTTTGTTCAGTATAGATGTATTTTAGTGATATATATTTGATGTTATGATTTTCATGTTTGTCTCTTGAAAACTGCCGCAAACCAATTTCCCATTGTGGGATAATAAAGGGAACTACTACTAGTACTCTCAACGACCATCCATTCTATCAAGAGCTCCAGTCCAGGTTCCATGTTCAGGCAACTGTCAAGTCTGCCTAACATAAAAACAGCTAAAAAAAAAACAAGCTTTCCCCTCAAGCAAATAGCCATTCGCTCTCTGAACAAGGTAATTAAATAGAAATTGGTTTTATGTAGTCTGCTAGTCAATCAAAGGTTATTGCTGGCCCTCCTGGAAGCTATAGGTTAGGCAGCGTTGTGCCACCCTGTGGCCAGTGGGCATTACTGGGCATCCCATCATTCCTCATCTATGGCCTACTGCTGCAGCCAGGACCCAGCAGGATCCTCCCTGGAGCTCAACAACATGTCGTCTTTTGTTCCAGAGAATTGGCCTGGTGGATCACGACAGCACAGCAGGTCTGGCTTCAATTATAAATGTTTGTTTCCTTTGTCAAGCAATGCCATATGGCTGAAGAGTAAAGAGACAGCCCTCTGTGGAGGGGGTCTGTTCAGCTAACTGTCCAGTGTTTCCAGATTTCTATGAAATATGACTTATAATTAATAACAATATGCGTAAAATAGTTTTCCTTCCAAGAAATTGTAATTACGTACTTTAAAAAGCATCTTATCTGTGTTGGAATGGTGTGGGCATACCACAACAAAAGAACACTGTGGGTGTATACCGTCAATAAAAATATTTGTGCGAATAGTCCGCTGATTGGCCAGCTCATCCTTCCTCGGGAGGATGACATCATAGTATGATGTTAGTTTTTTTTCTTCTCATATTTATGAGTTGGCTACAAAGGCAAGTATAGGATGAGTCAACAACATTATTTGAGTATGAGTTAACAGAATATTACACATTTATACTGGACAATTACTTTAAACAATAGCTAAGAACTAAGCTGGGGCACATGATGCCACCAAGGAGAGGCAAATGTCCAAGGAGAGGAACTTGCTGCAGGAAAGAATAAACAATGGCATAAACATTGCATATGATCAAGAACCAAAATGGCATTAGAAAGTGACATAATCAAAAGAGGGAAGTATCAGCCTACAGTGGGGGAGAACAAGTATTTGATACACTGCCGATTTTGCAGGTTTTCCTACTTACAAAGCATCTAGAGGTCTGTAATTTTTTTATCATAGGCACACTTCAACTGTGAGACGGAATCTAAAACAAAAATCCAGAAAATCACATTGTATGATTTTTAAGTAATTAATTTGCATTTTATTGCATGACATAAGTATTTGATCACCTACCAACCAGTAAAAATTCCGGCTCTCACAGACCTGTTAGTTTTTCTTTAAGGAGGCCCTCCTGTTCTCCACTCATTACCTGTATTAACCTCTTGACGCTAGGGGTCAGATTATAAATTATTATTATATATTTTTTAAATTATTATTATTATTTTTTTTTAAATAACGCTCCCAAGGTAAAAGGACTATTTCTCAGGTCCAGATCGTAGAATATGCATATCATTTACAGATTAGGATAGAAAACACTCCAAAGTTTCCAAAACTGTCAAAATATTGTCTGTGAGTATAACAAAACTGATTCTGCAGGCGAAAACCTGAGATAATCTAACCCGGAAGTGATTTTTTAAATTTGTATTACCTGTGTTTCCTGGCCCGTCTTTCTTCCATTTAAAGGGGTATCAACCAGATTCCTTTTCCAATGGCTTCCTCAGGCTGTGACCAGGCTTTAGACATAGTTTCAGGCTTTTATTTTAAAAAATTTGTGAGATTTTTCAAAAGTTGTCAGGTGTCTTCTGATTAGTTCCTGCGCGCGAGAGGGTAGCTCTCCATTTTCTTTTTCTCTCTTATTGAATAGGTTACGGTCCGGTTGAAATATTATCGATTATGTTTGTTAAAAACAACCTGAGGATTGATTATAAAAAACATTTGACATGTTTCTACGACCATTACGGTTACTTTTTGGAATTTTCGTCGAACGGAACGAGGCTTTGGTTTTCTGAACATAAAGTGTAACCCAAATGGCGTTTTTTTGTTATAAAAGTAATATTTATTGAACAAAAAGAACATTTGTTGTGTAACTGGGAGTCTCGTGAGTGCAAACATCCGAAGATTATCAAAGGTAAGCGACTAATTTTATTGCTTTCTGACTTTCGTGACCATGCTAATTTGGGGCTAGCTGTTCTAGCATGGATTGATACACTCACAAAAGCTTGGATTTCTTTCTCTGTAAAGCATATTTTCAAAATCTGACATGATAGGTGGATTAACATTAAGCTAAGCTGTGTTTTGGTATATTTCACTTGTGATTGCATGATTATAAATATTTTTAGTAATATTTTGCGCCCTGCAATTCAGCAGTTGTTTAGGAAAATGATCCCGTAGAAGGGATCCGTAGCGCAGAGAAGTTAACTGCACCTGTTTGAAATCGTTACCTGTATAAAAGGCACCTGTCCACATACTCAATCAAACAGACTCCAACCTCTCCACAATGGCCAAGACCAGAGAGCTGTGTAAGGACATCAGGGATACGATTGTAGACATTGCTCAAGCCAGCGCATGTCCAGGCCCGTCTGAAGTTTGCCAATGACCATCTGGATGATCCAGAGGAGGAATGGGAGAAGGTCATGTGGTCTGATGAGACAAAAATAGAAAAAAAAATTTGGAGGAAGAAGAAGGATGAACACCATCCCAACCGTGAAGAACACCATCCCAACCGTGAAGCATGGAGGTGGAAACATCATTCTTTGGGGATGGTTTTCTGCAAAGGGGACAGGACGACTGCACCGTATTGAGGGGAGGATGGATGGGGCCATGTATCGCAAGATCTTGGCCAACAACCTCCTTCCCTCAGTAAGAGCATTGAAGATGGGTCATGGCTGGGTCTTCCAGCATGACAACGACCCA
Organism: Salvelinus fontinalis; assembly: GCF_029448725.1. NCBI lineage: Eukaryota > Metazoa > Chordata > Actinopteri > Salmoniformes > Salmonidae > Salvelinus > Salvelinus fontinalis. The sequence goes on along the minus strand of NC_074690.1, from coordinate 33,274,812 downwards.
AAACACACAGCCAGGGCAACTAAGGAGTGGCTCCGTAAGAAGCATCTCAAGGTCCTGGAGTGGACTAGCCAGTCTCCAGACCTGAACCCAATAGAATATCTTTGGAGGGAGCGGAATGTCCGTATTGCCCAGCGACAGCCCCGAAACCTGAAGGATCTGGAGAAGGTCTGTATGGAGGAGTGGGCCAAAATCTCTGCTGCAGTGTGTGCAAACCTGGTCAAGAACTACAGGAAACGTATGATCTCTGTAATTGCAAACAAAGGTTTCTGTACCAAATATTAAGTTCTGCTTTTCTGATGTATCAAATACGTATGTCATGCAATAAAATGCAAATTAATTACTTAAAAATCATACAATGTGATTTTCTGGATTTTTGTTTTAGATTCCGTCTCTCACAGTTGAAGTGTACCTATGATAAAAATTACAGACCTCTACATGCTTTGTAAGTAGGAAAACCTGCAAAATCGGCAGTGTATCAAATACTTGTTCTCCCCACTGTATATAGCCAACACACAGTTTGGGCTTCAGTAAGCATAAGAAAATGGAAAGCGATTCACATCTTTCTCTGAAGTTCTCTACCATTACATTTTTACATTTACATTTTGTAATTTAGCAGACGCTCTTACAGTGTTTTCCATTAGCGCCGGCTGTCGGCTAAATCAGTCGGTTGACTCATTTTCAGCCGGCTATATTTTCCCCTTCATAGTAAGTAAGCTACTTTTCATTTAAAGGTTTCAATTCGCTACTCCGTCGAAACCCACTAGAATGAACAATCTGCATTTTCTAGGGATCTATTGATAGGAGAGGCACCTGCCTGTCAGACACAAATTGCGCAATGACACGGAAACGCAGCAGAGAGAAAGAGGCGAAGCAAGAGTATTCATTCTCACCAAAACTGAGCTTGTCGCCTTCCTTCCCGTCTTTGGGACAACGACTGCCATTGTTAGGGCAGAGACATGAGCATCTCGTCATTATATACAGATCTCTGCTTGCAGTCAAATTTCTTTAGGCCTACATGGAGGTGAGAGAGCATGATGTTCGTGACTTTGCAGGTGGTAACAATGAATCAAAATCCACGACTCAGCTTAATTGTTTTCACACATTCATATATTTTATTTCGCCTGTTTCACATAGCCAGCCACGACGCATATTTACTGTGCGTTGATTGACAAATGAACAGCAAGTGTTGACTATAGTGTATTAAAAAAATAAAACTGTCGAACTGACTAAATAAAGATGATCTCCTATTCCATTTGCCATTCATAAATCATGCAACGAGGTTATACGTCCATGCCATGGTATTTTTTATATATTTTTTTATTCTGGATCCCCATTAGCTGCTGCCACTCTTCCTGGGGTCCAGCAAAAGTACATATAATAAAACAATACATTACACCACAATATTACGCACTACTCCACCATAACATATATACAATCCAAAATCAATAAAATCAATACAGCAAAATAACAATATTAAAATGCGTATGTGAGTAGTGTGTCTGTTCGCATGTTTGCGAATGCTGTGTGTGTGGGTGGGTTTTTCTCGTCACAGTCCACACTTTTCCATAAGGTGTAGTTTTATCAAATCAGATTTCACTGATTGACTGAGCTACATGATGTGGAACACAGTTCCATGTAGTCATGGCTCTATGTAGTACTGCGCATTTCACGTAGTATGTTCTGGACTTGGGGACTGTTAACCTCTCTGGGGCAGGTGGGACGCAATCGTTCCACCGGCCAATAGCCAGCGAAAATACAGCGCGCCATATTCAAATAAAATTGTATAAAAATCAAACTTTCATTAAATCACACATGTTAGATACCAAATTAAAGCTACACTCGTTGTGAATCCAGTCAACATGTCAGATTTCAAAAAGGCTTTTCGGCGAAAGCATAAGATGCTATTATCTGATGATAGCACAACAGTAAACAAAGAGAGTAGCATACTTCAACACTGCAGGCACAACACAAAACGCAGAAATAAAATATAAATCATGCCTCATGTCCCATAAACATCACAAATGGTCCTTTTGTTCAATTAACTCCGTCGATATATATCCAAAATGTCAATTTATTTGGACCGTTTCATCCAGAAAAACACAGCTTCCAACTTTCGCTACGTCACTACAAAATATATCAAAAGTTACATGTAAACTTTACCAAAACATTTAAAACTACTTTTGTAATACAACGTTAGGTATTTTTAAACGTTAATAATCGATCAATTTGAAGACGGGATGATCTGTGTTCAATACAAAAAGAAAACAAACTGACGCAACTTTTTTCGTAACATGCCTCTCTCAAAAAATGTACTTCATGTGACCCTCATTTACGATAGCCCTACTTCTTCATTACACAAAGGAATAACTTCAACCGATTTCCAAGGACTGGTGACATCCAGTGGAAGCGGTAGGAACTGCAAGCAAGTCCCTTAGTGACATCAAAAAAATAAAAATTCTGAATGATTTGTCCTCGGGGTTTTGCCTGCTACATAAGTTCTGTTATTCTCACAGACATGATTCAAACAGTTTTAGAAACTTCAGAGTGTTTTCTATCCAAATCTACTAATAATATGCATATCTTATATTCTGGGGATGAGTAGCAGGCAGTTGAATTTTGGCATGCTATTTATCCAAAAGTGAAAATGCTGACCCCTGCCCTCAAGAAGTTAAGAGATCTCTGGTGGCATGTCTTGTGGGGTATGTGTGGGTGTCTGAGCTGTGCGCTAGTTGCTTAGACAGCTCGGAGATTTCAACATGTTAATACCTTTTGACCATGACAGTTTACAATCCAGGGTTACTCCAAGCAATTTAGTCACCTCAACTTGCTCAATTTCCACATTATTCATTACAATATTTAGTTGAGGTTTAGGGTTTAGTGGATGATTTGTCCCAAATACAATGCTTTTAGTTTGTTTAATATTTAGGACCAGCTTATTTCTTGCCACGCATTCTAAAACTGACTGCAGCTCTTTGTTAACTGCTGCAGTGATTTCACTTGCTGTGTTTGCTGACGTGTATTGTCTTGAGTCCTCTGCATATAGACACACAGTGTCAGTGCCAGTGGCAGGTCATTTGTAAAGACTGAAAAAATGAAGGGGCCTTAACAGCTGCCCTGGAGAATGCCTGATTCTACCTAGATTATGTTGGGGGCTTAAATTAAAGAACACCCTCTGTGTCCTGTTATACAAGTAACTCCTGTAACTCCTGTTAGACAGGTATCTCGATCCACAATATAGCAGGGGATATAAAGCCATAACACACATGTATTCCTAACAAGTCTAACAAAACAGCTCCCACAATCTACTTATTATCAATTTCTCTCATCCAAAAATCAGTAATTTGTGTAAGGTACCATACACATGTTGAATGCCCTTCCCTATAAGCATGCTGAAAGTCTGTTGTTAATTTGTTTGTGAAATAGCATTGTATCCGGTCAAACACCATTTTTCCAAAAGTTTACTTAGGGTTAGTAACAGGTTGATTGGTCGGCTGTTTGAGCCAGTAAAGGGTGCGGAAAGACTTTTGCTTTCCTCCAGGCCTGAGGGCACACGATTTCCTGTAGGCTTAGATAAAAGAGAGGGGAAATAGAAGTGGCAATATAGTCCGCTATTATCCTTAGTAATTCTCCATCCAAGTCGTCAGACCCAGGCAGCATGTCATTGTTGATAATTATTTCACATTTTCCATACTCAATTTACAGAATTCAAAATTACAATGTTTGCCTTGCATAATTTGGTCAGTTATGTATGGATGTGTAGATTCAGAACTTGTTGTCATGCCTACATTTTCTAATCATGCCAATAGAAAAATCATTAAAGTAGTAGGCAATATTCGATTCCAGCCTGTATCACAACCGGCCGTGATTGGGTGTCCCATAAGGCAATGCACAATTGGTCCAGCGTTGTCTAGGTTTGGCCGACGTAGGCCGTCATCGTAAATAAGAATTTGTTCTTATTAACTGACTTTCCTAGTAAAATAAAGGTTAAATATTATTATTATTTTTTTAAATCATCACTGCAGGAACAATAGGTATATGGAGAGCCTCATTCTGGTCCAAATTTTGAACATTTTGTGTCCTCACAGAATCCAGGCATAGAAACGGAAATCAACATTATTAAAAAATATATTGACCTTAGTAGGGAATCAACTATATGCATTGAAAATGAATTAAATAAGCCCAAGTTTATCATAAGACATTAACAGAATGCATCTGAGATTCATATTTCCTGCAACTTTCTGAAAAGGCAATGAGAATGCCCGTCTGTGTATGTGCGTTGTGCAGATCTTCCAATTTGTGTAGCTGTTAGCGATGATGCTAATGAAAACAGTCTTCTTGGAGATGGAAAGGCTTTCCCAAAAACCTTTTCAACTAAATGTTAACTACAAAGTAAACTATGCTTACCTGGCTAAATTATAATTATTTTCAATGCAGTGGGTATTTGTTTTGCAAACTCTAACATTGCATGTGCTACAAAAACAGCCTCAACAGCCTCTTGCTAGTAGGTATGCTCTAGAATCAAAATTTCTCAGATCTTTCCCAGACCTCAAAAGTGGTCTCCTGTTGTGGTTTAAGCATTGTTGTTAACTTAGAACATCCAATTTAGTTGTTTTCTATAAAAAAGTGATTAAGATCGAAAACCTGAAAAAAACTGTGAAAACAAAAGCTTTAATTTATTTCTCAAGACAATGTGAGCTATTTACTAAATGTTTCTGTTTTAATAAAATACATAATTTGAGGAACAAACATTGTGGCAACTCATATCTTGCCGTAGAGCAGTAAACTAAACCCTAACATCGCTGAGCCTCTCAAGCGTCTTTCCTGTAGTTTTTTGTCTTGACAACCTGGTGGTGCGCACACTAAAAAATATGGCACAGACAGGGCGTCACACGCTACAAGATTCTTCCCTTAGTGAGGATTCTACATACCCCGTTCTCGTGAAAACAATGTGATTAGATTGTTAACATAGCTAAAGCGAGCCCGACTCAAAGCAGCCTCAAATGTTTCCAGTCAGAAATATCTAGCCAATACATTTTTTATTAAATAACATTACAGCTCTGAAGTTCACAAGCAACGAGACACTTTGGCTTTGGTTAAAGGCAAGTAGGCTACAAACGCATACTAGTAGTAGTCATCGCCCCTGCTCAAGTATCTCCACATTCTGGGTGATGAGATACAACGTCGTCACCTCACTGGCTTCTTCTCTGAAAGCCCTCATTGGCTATTGCTGATCACCGTTCTCAAAACTTGTTGCACATCTCAAACTACGGCACGTCTGGGACAACTCAAAGACGGGATCAGTAGCCCTCAGATTGTTTCTCTGACCTGCTCACATTAAACGAGAGTAGATAAGACCGCACGACCCGAGTAGGGGAATTTTGTCGTCTCGGATCTCATAAACTTGTCTGGGACAACTAAATCGGGGCCAAAATCTTGTAGTGTACGCCCGGCTTTACAGTTAGTTTACGATGTAAACACTCACAACAGGCCATCATATTCAACCTCATGGGGACTTCATGGTAGATGAAACAAGATATCAGACAAAAGATAAGACATGTTGCTGAACTCTACCTGCTCTTGCCCTTCTGGAGAGGAGTCGGTACTCTAGGGGATCTGCCAGGAGCTCTGGACTTGAGTGAAGTCCCAGTGGAGCGCTCCCTGATAGGGGTACAGTAGACCCTCTGGACCACCACCTCCACATCCTGCCCCACTGACCCAGCCTGGCCCAGGCCCTCAATGGCCTCTAGGAGGGAGTGACACCCTCCGCTGCTGGCTGCACCTGGGCCTCCCTGGCTGCATAAAGACTGGAGGGCAGAGATTTGGATAGAGGAAAAAAAACACACTTATTGGACATGGACATCATATTGTACCTGGACAAACATGGGAGAAAATTTGTGTTACTGAATTAAGATTTGAGACACTGACGACATAGCAGGTTAGCCCACACTGTACTTTACCCCACTGGTACTGATTGTGACTGTGTAGAGTGCAGACCCCAAAATAATAGGGCTAATCAAACCTGGGTTAACATCAATAGAATATAACTTTATTGTCCATTCTAGGTGGAATATCTGCCAGTAAATATAGTGAAACACAACCCACCTGTTTGACCGTGCCATCTCCCTCTGGTGAAGTCTTGTTGATCTCAAGCTGGCCAAATGACCTGGTCAGAGAGTATGGGCTGCATCTCTCTACTGGGACCAGGGCTCTGGGCAGGGACATGCTGGTTTGTTTGGTGTCAGAGTAGACCTTCTGGCTGAAGTGTGTGTTGAGAATAATGCTATTATGTTGGCCCTCAATCATGAGACTTTGCCTGTAGAGAAAAAAAGGGTTAATTTTGAAATATAGAGTAGAAGTTGTGTTGTACCAAATCTCGTTTAGTAAATTGACAGAAAACTATAGATGGTATTTGACTCGGTCATCTGTCACACAGGCAACATTCAGGTTAAAAGGAATGGAAAGATTGAGTAAACTAAAAGTATAGATTTAGGGGGGCTCTGTTCTTGCATAAGACTGCAGTAGCAGGAAGGCTGAAGAAGACGTACAATGAATGTCAAATGTAGATCGATTGATAAGATGGCAGCCGCCTCCACCTCCATCGGTCTCCTCACTCTCTAAACACCCTACCCCCAGGCACGTAGCAGATTCAGGTGGGTTAGCCTGCCCCCATGCTCCATGGAAAAATACAATTGAACTGATAAGTTTGGAATCTTTCGCTGTATAGAAAGCTGCATTTTCCACAACAGTGAATTCAGACAGGCTGTTCAGGATACTGTGAAAAGCGACAAGCCTGACCAAACATGCTTCACAGTACGCTCCAAATCCCTCAGAGAAAGTGGAGCTCTGTTTTTTATATGGTTGTTAACAGTTTCTTTCTTCCTGTTATTTTTTATAAACACCCTCAATTCAAATTCAGAATAGCAGCCTACGTACATTTCAGTTGGGGCTTAATAAAACTAGAAAGGAAATGTGTGCATTGCATGTCATTTGATGATCCTTTGCATGTAAAGAGGCTGATCAGTCTATTTTTTGTTTCCCTTTTATATCAGGAGAAACCATACTCACATTAATCAAGTAGTTAGAGAAAGATACTTAAAAAAAAAAATGTTTTATCAACAGTCAAGCATTTCAGCTTGTTAAGAATATTCACTTCATGCCCATCTGAACAATAATTTACCAGACAATGTCCATCCTTTGAAAACAATCCATCTAATTCAGATCGCATTATTTCTCTAAGTGTTTATTATGTGGATGATACAAAGGTCTGACTCAATATTTATTTTTGATGTGACATAGGTAATAACATGGCTTATAGTTGACTCAGGGTCAACCGCAGTCTCTGTGGCTTCAGCTTACATGTCCCAGCCTGCCTCTGACTGGTGATATGATGGAGGAGCCAGGGTAATAAAATCACACTTCATACAATGTAGATTACAGTTGCTTTCAATATAACAGATTTGATATTTGAGGTAATTGAGTCAACTTAAAAAAATATATGTTATCTAATATTCAGTAGGTGCACATTTCTGGTAGTGTCAATCATCAGGAAATTATAAATAATAGCTTGTTTTAAATGTTGTCCAGAAGTGAACAAGTGCACACACTCTAGTTCCACACGTGCAATGTTTTAGTTATCATTTAGCCTAAGACTTATCAATGTTAATAAAGCCTCTGAATATAAATAGGGTGCTTCAGCACACTCAATTAGTGTCAGTATCAAGGTTTTGAAAAACCTGTTTTCTACATTTAATCTATCAGTGTCAAGGCTATCCTAAAGGAGCAACAGGAAGTGTGACCCTGCACAGTGCAGGTGACTGTTGGGAACTAGTACACGTTCACTACGTGTCATCAGACAGGTAGTTAGGTTAAGGAGCGGCTGCTGTCGTCAGAGGCCGAGTCAGTGAGGTGAATAATGTCTGCAGGTATTTCCGCTCTGCTGCTGGCTGTCTGTGCTCTCTGCCCACTCACAAGGAGTGGGAGGCGGAAGGAGGGAGGGGCCCGGCCCACTCAGTGAAGGAGTATGGGGAGGGAACAATTCACGTGTCACACAGGAAGCTGATAGACAAAAGATCAATTTTACCAGCATCGCTAATTTGATGAATTCCTGGGTTTTTCCACTTTTGGCTGTTCTTTTTTGCTACTGTTATAGCCTCGCTACTGTGATTTTTCACTGTCTTTTTTACTGTTGTTTTTATTTATTTACTTACCTATTGTTCACCTAATACCTTTTTTGCACTGTTGATTAGAGCCTGTAAGTAAGCATTTCACTGTAAGGTCTACCTGTTGTATTCGGCGCACGTAACAAATAAACTTTGAATTGAAATGTAAGAGAATGAATGGCTACGAGGTTCAGCAATAGGCAAATAAGCTAGATTAATAGTTGGTCTACATCTCATTACCAAAATATGAAATTGGGTATAAAGAGCAGATTCTGTGGGTTATACACTGGAAAAAATATATAAACGCAACATTCAACAATTTAAATGAGTTACAGTTCATATAAGGTCGGTTGGAGATACTGCCAAATTCTCTACGACATTGGAGGTGGCTTATTGTAGAGAAATTAACATTCAATTCTCTGGCAATAGCTCTGGTGGACATTCCTGCAATCAGCATGCCAATTGCACACTCCCTCAAAACTTGAGACATCTGTGACATTGCACATTGCCTTTTATTGTCCACAGCACAAGGTGCCCCTATGTAATGATTATGCTGTTTAATCAGCTTCTTGATATGCCACACCTGTCAGGTGGATGGATTATCTTGTGCATATGGAACATTCCTGAGAACTTGTATTTCAGCTAAAAAAAATACAGGACCAGCACTTTACATGTTGCGTTTATATTTTTGTTCAGTATAAATTATTTTGCTTTCAATAAGTCAGTGGGAGACTACTCTTCTCCACTGCTGGTGAAAAACAATACAGCGAAAAGAGAACTGCTATGATATTGCTAAACCACTGATACACTACACTGTGTGTGTGCGCAATATGAGCCGCATGTGTTTTCAATCCTGTCCTCTTGACTTCTTCCACTCTGTTCCCAAATGCTCCAGAAAAAAAGCCCAGTGTTTTTTCCCGGGCCGGATTGCTGGAAATGACCTAACTACTCCACTGCCAGGAAGAGGTATCCGAAGCAGCATTCCCTTGAGCAGCTTTTGACGTCAGAGCACCGAGTAGGCCCTTGGACTTCCGCCAGGCCAGCTCAGAGCCTGAATATTCCAGAGCTGCATGCTGGACTCCCAAACTAAACCCCCAACAGCTGGAACCAGCCTCTGCCTTGCTCCCAAACAACTTCACACACCCCAACTACTCTGTGTATACACTGTGTATACACTACACCATTGCATAAGTTCCAGTAACGCATTATAACACATTTTGAAACAGAAAGTACAGGTAGGCCTATATTAGAAAATATAATTAAGATTTACATTTAACATTTTAGTCATTTAGCAAATGCTCTTATCCAGAGTGATTTACAATTAGTGTATTCATCTTAAAGGGATAGTTCACCCAAATTAACATTACAAAATGGCATTGGTTTCCTTACCCTGTATGCAGTCAATGTACAAGGTATGACAGCAATGCATGGTTGGTTTAGTTTCCCTGGCACTGTTTTCACATGCAAATGTTTTAGCATTCAAGTCATGTGACTGTTATTAGCATTTTTCAGGCATATTCAAATCATCTACAGTGCATTCAGAAAGTATTCAGACCCCTTGACTATTTCCACATTTTGTTACATTACAGCCTTATTCTAAAATTGAATAAATCGTTTTTTTTCGTTATCAATCTACACACAATACCCCATAATAACAAAGCAAAAACAGGAACACATTTTTAAACATTAAAAATAAGACTGGGGCCTTCTGAGTGGCACAGTGGTCTAAGGCACTGCATCGCAATGTTAGCTGTGCCACTAGATATTCTGGTTTGAGTCCAGGCTCTGTTGCAGCTGGCCACAACCGGGAGACCCATGGTGCAGCGCACAATTGGCCCAGCGTCGTCCGGGTTAGGGGAGGGTTTGGCCGGCATGGATGTTCCTATCCCATTGCGTACTAGTGACTCCTGTGGCGGGCCAGGCGCAATACACGCTGACACGGCCGTCAGGTGTACGGTGTTTCCTCCGACACATTGGTGTGGGTTAAGCGGGCGTTGTGTCAAGAAGCAGTGCGGCTTGGCTGGGTTGTGTTTCGGAGGACGCACAGCTCTCGACCTTCGCCTCTCCCGTGTCCGTACGGAAGTTGTAGCGATGGGACAAGACTGTAACTACCAATTGGATACCATGAAATTGGGGAGATTTTTTTTTTTTTTTTATAAAAACTTAAATATCACATTTACATAAGTATTCAGACCCTTTACTCAGTAATTTGTTGGCAAAGATTACAGCATTGAGTCTTCTTGGGGACGCTACAAGCGTATTTAGGGAGTTTCTCCCATTCTTCTCCGCAGATCCTCTCAGGGTAAATTTGCAAACATTTCTAAAAACCTGTTTTCGCTTTGTCATTATGGGGTACTGTAGATGGATGAGGGAAATTATTTATTTAATCCATTTTAGAACAAGGCTGTAACGTAACATGTGGAAAAAGGGAAGGAAGGTCTGAATACTTTCCAAATGCACTGTATAAGTGACTTTGTTGAGCTTCACAATCAATTTTAGATACTTTTGGATGATTTGGACATGGTGCGTGAAAAATGCTAATATCGGTCCCATGACTTGAATGGGATTTGTGCCACAAATGCTAAAACTGTAGCATGTGGAAACAGTGCCAGGGAAACTAAACCAAAGCATGAATTGCTGTCATACCTTGTCAATAGACTGCTTACAGTGAGTACTTTTACACAATGCGAATATTGCGGATAGTCAGATTAATATAATAATTTGATTAAAACGTTTACATGCTTTGGAAGAAGAACGATTTCCCAAATAATCCTGTTTACATGGACACATCTGAAATCAGGCTACCTGATGGCCCTCTGACAAATGCAGAAAATCGAAATAAGCGTTATACCACAGCAACCGTGTTATTTTTGGGAAGCATATTTGATTGTGAGTTTGGACGTAAAGTTTGTATGTGAAAACTACTTCTAAGATGCATACATTCAGTAGTTCTGAACTCTTCACTTGCGCTGAAGAGGGAGACTCGCTTGGCTGGTGCTAACACAGGCACAGTTCAAATACACTGGAACGAACGCCTTTTATTGCTCAGAAAATCAGGTGTTTAAAAACGCCATATGCTTACTTTGATTTTGACCTCACGCCGATTATGATTAGTATAACTTTGTAATTTGGGTAACTATCCCTCTAAGATAGCTAGGTGAGACAACCACATATCACAGTCGAAGTACATTCTCCCTCTAAGTAATTATCAGCAAAGTCAGTGATAGTAGGAAAAGACAAGTGCAGGAAACAATGACTATAGTTTTGCTGCATGAGGAAGATGTGTAGATAACAATGACTTGGGCATTTCCACTTTCAATATTAAAGTGATTACTTGACACCATAACTTTGCATTATTAACTATTGCAGACTAATGCTCTCTCACCATGGTGGGTATATATGGATGAGGTCTCGAGGCGCAGGCATGAGCTGAGCAGTCGTCTCCTTACTGAACAGTACCAGGACCCGAGCTCTGTTTGTGGTGGAGAGAAGAGGGGTGTGGTCTGTAGCAGAGGGATTGTGCTGTTCAGGTCTTGTCATTGTGGTGTTGGTGTTGAATGGAGGCCTGTGGTGGCCTGTAGCATGGGGGTGGTGTTGCTCACACAGGGCCAGCTGCATGCAGCTCTCCTCCTGGACTGACAGGACCTCCAGCACCAGCACCCCAGGCTTATCGACTGGAGGAGAGACAAGAACAACACAGATGGTGTGTGATGTGAGTGTCTATGTGGGTCACTCGCCTCACAGGGTTGGGGTCAATTCAGTTTTCAATTAAGGAAGTTAAATAGAAATTCACTTCCTGGATCTGAAAAAAGTATTCAGAACAGTTTCACTCAGTGTCACTCATAATGTAATATCTCTTATGACAGTGATTATGTGAATGAATAAAGTAGGCTATAACTATTATACTGTTATGAAATGCAGAAACTGGAAAGCTCATACATTCAATGAGGTTCTTGCAAATGCTATTGGGTCAATCTTGTGTGCCTGCCGCATCCAGCAAGCTGAGAGTGGCTCTAAAGAACAAAACATGCCCAACGTCCCAAATCAAACAAACCTGCCATAGACAAATAAGCAGAGTGTGACTTAGCTCAATGTAATGTGTGTGTGTAACACTGACCATCTATCATGCCGTTTTGTGATGTGAATCAAGACCATATCAGTGCACTCCAATTCAATGCAAGACAAAGCAACTCTACGTTGGAGTATGTGACTATCACTGATGTTTGCCTGAGGGGATTGTCAACAGGAGAGTAAATCAAAGTCAGCACTAAGTGGAAGGAATTGTTAGAACATGTATCATATCCAGAGATATGTTCCTCCATTTGGCACACAAGACATACTATAATACTAAACTGAACAAAAATATAAATGCTATACAAAATGATATACAGTTCATATAAGGATATGTATATAAGGATATATAAATAAATTCATTAGGCCCTAATCTATGGATTTTACATGACTGGGCAGGGGTGCAGCCATGGGTGGGCATAGGCCACCCACAGGGGAGCCAGGTTCCAGCCAATCAGAATTCATTTTTACCCACAAAGGGGCTTTATTACTGACAGAAATACTCCCCCACATTTCTTCAGCATGCCAGCGGCCATTGAAGGTGAGCATTTGCCTACTGAAGTCGGTTACAACGCCAAACTGTAGTCAGGTCAAGACCCTGGTGAGGACGACAAGCACGCAGATGAGCTTCCTTGAGATGGTTTCTAACAGTGTGTGCATAAAATCTTAGTCTAGGTAACCCCCAGTTTCAACAGATGTCCGGGTGGGCTGGTCTCAGACGATCCTGCAGGTGAAGAAGCCGGATGTGGAGGTCCTGGGCTAGCGTGGTTACCCGTGGTCTGCGGTTGTGAAGCCGGTTGGAAATACTGCCAAATTCTCTAAAACGAAGTTGGAGGTGGCTTACGGTAGAGAAAGGAACATTAAAGTATCTGGCAACAGCTCTGGAACATTCCTGCAGTCAGCATGCCAAATGCACTCCCACAAAAACTTGACATCTGTGGCATTGTGTTCTGACAAAACTGTGGCATTTTACTGTCCCCAGCACAAGGTGCACCTGTGTAATGATCCTGCTGTTTAATCAGTTTCTTGATATGCCACACCTGTGAGATTGATGGATTATCTTGGCAAAGGAGAAATGCTTACTAACAGGACTGTAAACAGGACTGTGAGAAATAAGCTTTTTGTATGCATGTAACATTCCTGGGATCTTTTATTTCAGCTCATGAAACATGACTTTACGTGTTGCGTTTATATTTGTGTTCAGTATATAACAATGATAGTGAACCCTTTATTAGTGGGCAGGTGAATACAGGAAAGACTGAATGGAGTCCTCCTTCTGACCTGCAATAAACAAATAAATCTAGTCGAATAGTGTGTGAAGAAATAACATCAATGACTGACACACACAATTTTGCCAAACACACACACAGCTTATTCTCGTGAGGATGAACATGTTTGTTATAGCTGGTGCTGAGCGATTATTGTTTTTTGAGGTTGGTTCAGTTTCATTTCAATTATTTAAAAATAATTTAAATTTAAAAAACATTAAATGCACTATGCATTACGCGGGTTGACTGCTGTAAAACAGAATAAAACTATTAATAAAAGTCCCATGATAGTAATGACTGCTCATCACTGTTTAATTTGATGACTTTATTTCATTCCAAGTCATCATCTCATTTCTATAGAGCAAAATCCATCTTACTAGTTCTTCAAAGTAAATAAGGCAAACTTTAATGACTGCCGAATACCAATTATCAGTCACTTAGATTCTGTACTTTCAGGTAGAGATACTGCACCGTGCAAAGCAACTGCTCTCGATCCCTCTTGATTGCACATTCTTGTCTCTTATGTATCGGGCAAAACAAAAACACAGATCGGAAAAGTAGGCGCGCAACGGATTATAATCATTGTAGTTAATTAACATGTTTTCTGCTATGAACTATGTTGAATATTGGCCAGTTGGAAACTACGAGTCCCTACTAAATCACAGTTTGTGCTTCATCCAAAGAAACTGCGTAATGAGCACACAATATATATCTATATATATTTATTTTTTTTAATTAATGGAATTCAAATAATTAAACTTAAGTTTTAGTTGTTAATCGCTCAGCACTAATAATAGGTGAAGCTAGTTGTGTTGTAATAACTGCCGGTGTTATTGTTTAAGAGCAGGTGGTCGTAAATCAAGGTGAGAAAGTCAACAAACAAAAGTGCCAACACAGGTATGCAGTATAGCACACAGAACATTGTTATGATCCAGGACGAGGGCCAAATACTCACACTAGATGTCAAATGATTCTAAAAATGAGGCCAAGTTAGAGCAAATTTCTTCTCCTTAACACTATCTTCTACAAGTTCTTCTCGCACTCTGATGAAAGACAATCAAGCCATCTAACTGACCTACTGACTGAACGGGAGATGGAAAAGGTAGACGTTTTTTTGGTTGTTTTTTCCACGATCAACTGTCACATTAAAATAGTGGTTTAACCTAATTATCTAGGAGCCAATGACAATGAGGGTAGACTCGTGCTTTGGTAGTACCATGGAAAGAAAACATAAGTCAGTAAGCAGAGTGCTTCCTGTCACCTACATACTGGCCCCGACCAAACAAATTCACTGCTGTCACAATTATCAACGAGCAACCAGCATTTCCTCCACACGCTTCAGCTCCAGTCTTCACGTGACCACAGATCTGAGCAGAAAAATCACGCCTGCCTGAGAGATTGACTTCTATCTCAGAGAACGCATCAAATCAAAGTTAATGTTGAACCATTAACGGAGAATACTTAGCGTACGTAGGAATGTGTGGTGTGGAATGTAACGGTGACTAGGGATCCTTTCATAAGCCCTTCTGGGTTTCTATATTCACAGAGCACATGGTTACTTCTGCATGTCTGTTGCTGTTTCTCAGTTTTACATGTCAAATAAAAAACTCTGTAGCCTAATACCTGCGCCTATAGTGTAGTGATGGGGAGAGAAAACAATCAATACAGTGACAAATCAGGATATTATTTTGGACATTTTGATATCGTATCGTTTTGACCATCGCATTACTATTTTTGCGCTAGTTAGTTGTATCTTTACCAAAGGTCCAGTATTTTTCCTTCATAGCTTCTTCTCCATCTTTTTAAATACAGGCAATTTTGTTTTGCGATCAAAACTAGTTCTCATGGCTCTCTCTTGTCCCTCTGCAGCAGACATACGGTGAGCAATATGTTTGGAACATCGAATCGCAATAAATTTGCAGTGTCGAAACGGAATACATATCGGATCGTGAGAATCGCAATATATATCGTACCGGTACCAAAGTATCGTGATAATATCACATCTATTGTATCGTGAGGTCCCTGGCAACTGCCAGCCCTACTACACTGGTGTCAAACACGAACTTGTGCGTTTTTTTGTTGTCTGTATTACCTGTGGCTGTAGTAGTAGTGTGAGAGATGGACTGGTGCCTCCAGAAGCTGATGGCTGACCTCTGTCTGCACTGGAGTCGGTTCAGTCGCTCCGCCATGCCGCCACTGTATCAAACACACACACACACACAACGTCAATATCCCCAAGAATACTGTATAAATAGCGCTCAATACAGGCTAAACTACTTTAAATCGATTTATAAGAAGTGAACATTATTCTGTGCTGTGCATCCACCTGTGCAGTGCACCCAAGCCATAGATTGCTACCATCAGGCAAATGGTACCAGAGCATTGGTTCTCAGACCAACAGCCTCTGAGACAGCTTCTACCCCCAAGCCATAAGACTGCTAATTAGCCAGACTGCTAAAGAGTCAATTAAATGTCACCCAAACGACCTGCACTGACTATCTTCCACTGAAATTTCGCACACTCACTAGACCATATACATACACTGAACAAAAACATAAAAACGCAACATGCAACAATTTCAACGATTTTACAGTTCATATAAGATAAAACAGTCAATAGGAACAAATTAGGCCCTAATCTATGGATTTCACGACTGGGCAAGAGCGCAATTAGAATTAGTTTTTCCCCCCAAAAGGGCTTTATTACAGACAGAAATAGTCAGTATCATCAACTGTCCGGGTGGCTGGTCTGAGATAGTCCCGTAGGTGAAGAAATCGGATGTGTAAGTCCTGGGCTGGAGTGGTTACACGTGGTCTGCAGTTAAACGTACTGCCAAATTCTCGAATCCGGATGAACGTACTGCCAAATTCTCTAAAACCACTTTGGAGCGGCTTAGAGTTATTTGCATTCAAATCTCTGGCAACATTTCTGCAGTCAACATGCCAATTGCACACTCCCTTGAGACATCTGTGGCATTGTGTTGTGTGACACAACTGCACATTTTAGAGTCCCCAGCACAAGGTTCCCCTGTGTAATGACTATGCTGTTTAAATCAGCTTCTTGATATGCCACACCTGGCAGATGGATGGATTACATTGGCAAAGGAGAAATGCTTACTAAACAGGGATGTAAACAAATCTATCCACAATGAGAGAAAACATTTGTGCGTATGGAACATTACTGGGATCTTTTACTGGGATCTTTTACTTTATATCTTTTATTTCACTTTACGTGTAGCGTTTATATTTTTGTTCAGTATACAGTGCATTTGGAAAGTTTTCAGACCCCTTGACTTTTTCCATATTTTGTTACTTTACAGGCTTATTATAAAACGACTAAAATAATAATTGGGAATAAATAGTATTCAGACGCTTTGCTATGAGACTTGAAATTGAGCTCAGGTGGATCCTGTTTCCATTGATCATCCTTGAGATGTTTCTACAACTTGATTTGAGTCCACTCGTGGTAAATTCAATTGATTGGATATGATTTGGAAAGGCACACACCTATCAATATATCCCACAGTTGACAGTGCATGTCAGAGCAAAAACTAAGCCATGAGGTCGAAGGAATTGTCCGTAGAGCTACGAGACAGGATTGTGTCAAGGCACAAATCTGGGGAAGGTTACCTAAACATTTCTATAGCATTGAAGGTCCCCAGGAACACAGTGGCCTCCATCATTCTTAAAGGGAAGAAGTTTGAAATCAACAAGATCCTTCCTCGAGCTGGCCGCCCGGCCAAACTGAGCAATCGGGGGAGAAGAGCCTTGATCAGGGAGGTGACCAATAACCGATGGTCATTCTGACAGAGCTCCTCTGCGGAGATGGGAGAACCTTCAGAAGGACAACCATCTCTGCAGCACTCTACCAATCAGGCCTTTATGGTAGAGTGGCCAGATAGAAGCCACTCCTCAGCAAAAGGCACATGACAGCCTGCTTGGAGTTTGCCAAAAGGCTCCTAAAAGACTCTCAGACCATGAGAAACAAGATTCTCTGGTCTGATGAAACCAAGATTGAACTCTGGCCTGAATGCCAAGAGTCACATCTGGAGGAAACCTGGCAACATCTATACGGTGAAGCATGGTGGCAGCATCAGGCTGTGGGGATGTTTTTCAGCGGC
The DNA here is from genome assembly GCF_029448725.1 of Salvelinus fontinalis. NCBI lineage: Eukaryota > Metazoa > Chordata > Actinopteri > Salmoniformes > Salmonidae > Salvelinus > Salvelinus fontinalis. The sequence continues at coordinate 33,257,194 of NC_074690.1, read as the reverse complement.
AGGGACTGGGAGACTAGTCAGGATCGAGGGGAAAATAAACAGAGAAAAGTACAGAGAGATCCTAGATGAAAACCTGCTCCAGAGCTACCTAATAAGACCCCGAGGCTGTTATCACTGCCAAAGGTGCTTCAACAAAGTAAAGTACTGAGTAAAGGGTCTGAAAACTGTAAATGTTATACTTTTTAATTTATTTTTAATACATTTGCAAACATTTCTAAACTGTATTTGCTTTGTCATTATGGGATGTGTGTGTCGATTGATGAGGGGGAAAAAAAATCGATACATTTTTAAATAAGGCTGTAACGTAACAAAATGTGGGAAAAAACAAGTGGTCTGAATACTTTCTGAATGCACTGTACACACACACACAGAGAGAACAAAAATTCTCTCACTCAGCAAAATACTACGTGAGTGAAAGTATAAAATTATTTGGTTTTAAACATACCTATGGATCAAAATTAAAAGTAGAAATAATTTCAAATTCCTTATATTAAGTAACCCCGATTTTATTTACACAAAGCCAGGGGAACACTCAGACATAACCTACAAACTAAGCATGTGTGTATAGTGAGTCAGCCAGATCAGAGGCAGTAGAGATGACCAGGGATGTTGATAAGTGTGAGAATTTCACAATTTTCCTGTCCTGCTAAGCATTCAAAATGTAACAAGTACTTTTGGGTGTGAGGGAAAATGTATGGAGTAAAAAGTGCATCATTTTATTTAGAAATGTAGTGAAGTAAAAGTTGTCCAAAATATAAATAGTGAAGTACAGATTCCCAAAAAACATAGTACTTAGTAGTACTTTAAAGTATTTTTACTTAAGTACTTTACACCACTGTGTACAACTGAATAATTTCAGCACAAACTGTTAGAAACCATCTCAGGGAAACTCATCTGCGTGCTCGTCGTCCTCACCAGGGTCTTGACCTGAACACAGTTCGGTGTCATAACCGACTTCAGTGGGCAAATGCTCACCTTCGATGGCCACTGGCACACTGGAGAAGTGAGCTCTTCACGGATGAATCCCGGTTTCAACTGTACCGGGCATACGGCAGACGTACGGGCAAGTGTTTTTTTCTGATGTCAACGTTGTTAACAGAGTGCCCCATTGTGGCGGTGGGGTTATGGTATGGACAGGTATAAGCTACATACAACGAACACAATTGCATTTTATCGATGGCAATTTGAATGCACAGAGATACTGTGATGAGATCCTGAGGCACATTGTCGAGCACTTCATCAGCCGCCATCACATCATGTTGTAGCATGATAATGCACAGCCCCATGTCTCAAGGATCTGTACACAATTCCAGGAAGCTGAAAACGTCTCAGTTCCTCCGTGTTTGGGACGCTATGGATCGACGTGTACAACAGTGTTCCAGTTCCCGCCAATATCCAGCAACTTCACACTGCCATTGAAGAGAAGTAGGACAACATTCCACAAGGCCGCAATCTACAGCCTGATCAACTCTATGCGAAGAAGATGTGTCGCGCTGCATGAGGCAAATGGTGGTCACACCAGATACTGACTGGTTTTCTGATCCACACCCCTACCTTTTTAAAAACGGTATCTGTGAACAACAGATCCATTTCTATATTCCCAGCCATATGAAATCCATAGATTAGGGCCTAATTTATTTATTTCAATTGACTGATTTCCTTATATGAACTCTGCTCTGTTCTTTATTTTACTCTTAATAATAATAGTAATAATAATAATAATATCTATCCTGACGCATAGTCACTTTACCCTGCCTTCATGTACTTATCTACCTCGAACCTCATACACATTGATCTGGTACTGGTACTCCCTGTGTATACCTACATTCTTGTGTATTTTATTTTATTCTCCGTGTTACCACTTTATTTTTATCTTTAAACTCTGCATTGTTGGGAAGGGCTCGTAAGCAAGCCTTTCACGGTAAAGTCTACGCCAGTTGTACTCGGCGCATTTGACAAATACAATTCTATTTGATCAACTGTAGAAATACAAAGGAATCACAAAGCAGTAGTTTGTTATGGTACTCTGTGGAGAAAGATTGTCTTATCCGAGGGTCTTAACTATGACAGTGACATTTGGCACCCACATGTCGTCACCCAGGTGGCCCTTTGATCAGCAGCATCGCCCTGGAAACATCCGCAGACGGTGTGTGTGTGTGTGTATGTGACTCGCGATGATCATGATGATTATTTCCCTCGCATTGCTTCTCATTATCCAAGAGCTAACCCAGGGGTAAGCAACCCTGGTCCTGGAATGTAGCAGAGACTTAATGTTTTTGATTTACCCGACCTGGAAGACCAGGTGTGTTGAATTTAGGCAATCACAGAACTGATCAATTAGCTCAGTTGGTCGTGTGTGGTGCCTAGTTGGAACACAATCCTGCAGTACACTCCAGGAACAGGGTTGCCTACCCCTGATCGAACCTATTATGAGATCATAAATGCTTATTAAAAAAAAAGTTATTTAGTAGTCGAACCTTTGAAACGTCCTTTTCTTTTTGCTGGAGTCCTCTGGGGTCTTGGAGTTCCTGTCGGTCTGTTTCTGGGGCGTCTGCAGCGCTGCCTGAGCGGACCTGACCCAGTCACTGACTGACCTTCTGCTGCCCTCCCCTTCCCCAGCCCCAGTATGCAGAGGACACTCAGCCACAACCCCAGCCTCCAGTCTGTTCTGGCTTAGGGTGTCATGGCTCTCTCCCTCTCCATCAGACAGGTAGTCTGAGATGTCCGTGTCTGTCACCTGGGGATGAATAGTCTATTATTATGAGCTTTACACATAACATGATATCAGTGCAATATGTTAATTCCAAAAGGTCATACTTTGGCAGAAGTATTTTCCTTCATTCAAAGGAGTATGTTTTCATCTTAGTTCCAACACTTGGGTGCTAATATGTGGCATATCAGCACGTGTCATGTGTTCTTGTACAATATGATCAAAAACCCTTCTTAAAAACTGTCATCAATGATGATTAAGGTACACATGTGGAACCATTAAGAGTGGGCACAAAGGAACAAGCCGTTACACTAACAATAACAGAACGCTCTGTCTCATTGGGCACACACACAGCACACCTGAGGATATCAGTTCCCATGTAGAGAAATCCAAAACACTCTCCACCCTGTCATGTGCAGACAAGACCAGCATACCAGCCCCCTTTCCCTGTTAGCCACCCACACCACCCCAGCCTACGCAGCAGCCGAGCAGCGTGCTCTCTTATTTGATTCAACTTGACCCTGCTAGGCGGAGTGCCAGCAGATGTCACACTAACTAGCTAGAGAGCAGGAACACGATGTTCCTGGCCCATGCTCAAAAATGTGTTCACTCACCCTGCCTGCACGGCACTGGATGCATTGTAAGTAAATACAGAGCTCACACAGCTCTCTCTCAGCCTATGAGGGCGAGGTCCTGCCTCCTAGCTGACATGTTGTTGCTGAACCAACAGTAGTAAAAGGCTAGTTTACAACCATGATGGCACGGCGCAGATGGGGTGCAGGTTATTAACCCTGTTGGCTGCTGACATCCGAGGCAAACCTGGGTTCAAATACTATTGGAACTCATTCAAATAGTTTGAGTGATCACTTTAGCCTACCAGTGCCTGGACTGCCAACACAGGTGGGCGGAGTTTGTACTTTTGGAGACTTTTCTATTACACTCAATCAATCACACCTATTTGAAAAATACTTCAAATAATATTAAACCCAGATCTCGGCTTTGGAGGTTTAGCTTGAGCTTGGGTGTGGATCTGCCTTCATCTGGGAAGTGGCTAGCTGGCTATCCTCATGTACTCTTGAAATAAAGCATCAGTACGCATGCTCCTCTTCCTCGCTACCCACCACACAGTTCTAGATCAATAATAAAAATGAAATGAGTACTACGCTGGAAAACACAGATCAAGTGAGTCAGCCGAGCCATGTGTTTTGTTTCAGCTTTATACGGAACAATAAATCCCTCCTTTTGGATTGAGACCTCAAAGTCCATTTCCTGTCAGATCCAGTTTGATTTACTATTGATAGTAACCACCTCATCCTTTGCGGAGAGTGGGAAGTACTAACTCTTTCCCTTCTGACCCAAACTGTAGTCAAAAGGAAAGGGAAATGGATAGCCACTGATCAGAATAGGATAGGGAAACACTAGCTTTTACACTGAACAAAAATATAAACACAACATGTGAAGTGTTTGTCCCATGTTTCATGAGCTGACATCCCAGAAATTATCCATACGCACAAAAACCTTATTTCTCTCAAATGTGGATCATTACACAGTTGCACCTTGTGCTGAGGACAATAAAATGCCACAATTGTCACAACACAATGCCACTGGTGTCTCAAATTGAGGGAGTGTGCAATTGGCATGCTGACTGCAGGAATGTCCATCAGAGCTGTTACCAGAGAATTGAAAATTAATTTCTCTAGCATAAGCTGCCTCCAATGTACACTACCATTCAAAAGTTTGGGGTCACTTAGAAATATCTTGTTTTTGAAAGAAAACCACATTTTTTGTACATTAAAATGACATCAAATTGATCAGAAATACAGTGTAGACATTGTTAATGTTGTAAATGACTATTGTAGCTGGAAACGGTTGATTTTTGATGGAATATCTATATACAGTGGGAAGAACAAGTATTTGATACACTGCCGATTTTGCAGGTTTTCCTACTTACAAAGAATGTAGAGGTCTGTAATTTTTACCATAGGTACACTTCAACTGTGAGAGACGGAATCTAAAATCCAGAAAATCACATTGTATGATTTTTAAGTAATTAATTTGCTTTTTTCAATGACGGCCTCGGAACAGTGGGTTAACTGCCTTGTTCAGGGGCAGAACAACATATTTTTACCTTGTCTGCTCGGGGATTTGATCTTGCAACCTTTCGGTTACTAGTCCAGCGCTCTAACAACTAGTGTACCTATCAGTCAATTTAAAATAAATAGAAGGCCAGCTGTTATTCTGGCTGTTTATTTACCACCATAGACAGACGCTGGCACTAAGACCGCACTCAGTCAGCTGTATAAGGAAATAAGCAAACAGGAAAAACTCACCCAGAGGCGGCGCTCCAAGCGGCCGGAGACTTCAATGCAGGGAAAGTTAAATCAGTTCTACCAAATTTCTATCAACATGTTAAATGTGCAACCAGAGGGAGAAAAAAAATCTAGATCACCTGTACTCCACACACAGAGACGCGTACAAAGCTCTCCCTCGCCCTCCATTTGGTAAATACGACCACAACTCTATCCTCCTGATTCCTGCTTACAAGCAAAAATTAAAGCAGGAAGCACAAGTGACTCGGCCTATAAAAAAAAGTGGTCAGATGAAGCAGATGCTAAACTACAGGACTGTTTTGCTATCACAGACTGGAACATGTTCTGGGATTCTTCCGATGGCATTGAGGAGTACACCACATCAGTCACTGGCTTCATCAATAAGTGCATCGAGGACGTCGTCCCCACAGTGACTGTACGTACAGTCGTGGTCAAATGTTTTAAGAATGACACAAATATACATTTTCACAAAGTCTGCTGCCTCAGTTTGTATGATAGCAATTTGCATATACTTCAGAATGTTATGAAGAGTGATCAGATGAATTGCAATTAATTGCAAAATCCCTCTTTGCTATGCAAATTAACTGAATCCCCCAAAAACATTTCCACTGCATTTCAGCCCTGCCACAAAAGGACCAGCTGACATCATGTCAGTGATTCTCTCGTTAACACGGGTGTGAGTGTTGACGAGGACAAGGCTGGAGATCACTCTGTCATGCTGATTGAGTTCAAATAACAGACTGGAAGCGTCAAAAGGAGGGTGATGCTTGGAATTATTGTTCTTCCTCTGCCAATCATGGTTACCTGCAATGAAACACGTGCCATCATCATTACTTTGCACAAAAAGGGTTTCACAGGCAAGGATATTTCTGCCGGAAAGATTGCACCTAAATCAACCATTTATTAGATCATCAAGAACTTCAAGGAGAGCGGTTCAACTGTTGTGAAGAAGGCTTCAGGGCGCCCAAGAAAGTCCCTCAAGTGCCAGGACCGTCTCCTAAAGTTGATTCAGCTGCGGGATCGGGGCACCACCAGTACAGAGCTTGCTCAGGATTGGCAGCAGGCAGGTGAGTGCATCTGCACGAACAGTGAGGCGAAGACTTTGAGGATGGCCTGTTGTCAAGAAGGGCAGCAAAGAAGCCACTTCTCTCCAGGTAAAACATCATTGACCGACTGATATTTTGCAAAAGGTACAGGGATTGGACTGCTGAGGACTGGGGTAAAGTCATTTTCTCTGATGAATCCCCTTTCTGATTGTTTGGGGCATCCGGAAAAAAGCTTGTCAAGCGAAGACAAGGTGAGCGCTACCGTCAGTCCTTTGTCATGCCAACAGTAAAGCATCCTGAGACCATTCATGTGTGGGGTTGCTTCTCAGCCAAGGGAGTGGGCTCACTCACAATTTTGCTTAAGAACACAGCCATGAATAAAGAAATGTACTAACACATCCTCCGAGAGCAACTTCTCCCAACCATCCAGGAACAGTTTGGTGACGAACAATGCCTTTTCCAGCATTATGGAGCACCTTGCCATAAGGCAAAAGTGATAACTAAGTGGCTCGGGGAACAAAACATCGATATGTTGGGTCCATGGCCAGAAAACTCCCCAAAACTTAATCCCATTGAGAACGTGTGGTCAATCCACAAGAGGCGGGTGGACAAACAAACTCCCACCAATTCTGACAAACTCCAAGCATTGATTATGCATGAATGGGCTGCCATCAGTCAGATGTGGCCCAGAAGTTAATTGACAGCATGTCAGGGCAGATTGCAGAGGTCTTGAAAAAGAAGGGTGAACACTGCAAATATTGACTCTTTGCATGAACTTCATGTAATTGTCAATAAAACCCTTTGACACTTATGAAATGCTTGTAATTATACTTCATTATTCCATAGTAACACCTGACAAAAATATCTAAAGCCACTGAAGCAGCAAACTTTGTGGAAATTAATATTTTTGTCATTCTCAAAACTTTTGGCCACGACTGTACATACCCCAACCAGAAGCCATGGATTACAGGCAACATTCGCACTGAGCTAAAGGGTAGAGCTGCTGCATTCAAGGTGCGGGACTCTAACCCGGAAGCTTACAAGAAATCCTGCTATACCCTGCGACGAACCATCAAACAGGCAAAGCGTCAATACAGGGCTAAGATTGAATCAGACTACACCGGCTCCGACAATCATCTTATGTGTCAGGGCTTGCAAACTAATAGAGACTACAAACGGAAGCACAGTCACGAGCTGCCCAGTGACACGAGCCTACCAGGCTTCGAGGCAAGCAACACTGAGGCATGCATGAGAGCATCAGCTGTTCCGGAACACTTTGTGATCACGCTCTCTGTAGCCGACGTGAGCAAGACCTTTAAACAGGTCAACATACACAAGGCTGCGGGGCCAGACGGATTACCAGGACGTGTGCTCCGGGCATGTGCTGACCAACTGGCAGGTGTCTTCACTGACATTTTCAACATGTCCCTGTCCGAGTCTGTAATACCAACATGTTTCAAGCAGACCAACATAGTCCATGTGCCCAAGAACACAAAGGCAACCTGCCTAAATGAATACAGACACGTAGCACTCACGTCCGTAGCCATGAAGTGCTTTGAAAGGTTGGCAATGGCTCACAACACCATTATCCCAGAAACACTAGACCCACTCCAATTTGCATACCGCCCAAACAGATCCACAGATGATGCAATCTCTATTGCACTCCACACTGCCCTTTCCCACCTGGACAAAAGGAACACCTATGTGAGAATGCTATTCATTGACTACAGCTCAGCGTTCAACACCATAGTACCCTCAAAAGCTCATCACTAAGCTACGGGTCCTGGGACTAAACACCTACCTCTACAACTGGATCCTGGACTTCCTGACGGGCCGCCCCCAGGTGGTGAGGGTAGGTAGCAACACATCTGCCACACTGATCCTCAACACTGGAGCTCCCCAGGGGTGCGTGGTCAGTCCCCTCCTGTACTCCCTGTTCACCGACAACTGCATGGCCAGGCACGAGTCCAACACCATCATTAAGTTTGCAGACGACACAACATTGGTAGGCCGGATCACCGACAACAACGAGACAGCCTATAGGGAGGAGGTCAGAGACCTGGCCGGGTGGTGCCAGAATAACAACCTATCCCTCAACGTAACCAAGACTAAGGAGAAGCTTGTGGACTACAGGAAAAGGAGGACCGAGCACGCCCCCATTCTCATCGACGGGGCTGTAGTGGAGCAGGTTGAGAGCTTCAAGTTCCTTGGTGTCCACATCAACAACAAACTACAATGGTCCAAACACACCAAGACAATCGTAAAGAGGGCACGACAAAGCCTATTCCCCCTCAGGAAACTAAAAAAGATTTGGCATGGGTCCTGAGATCCTCAAAAGGTTCTACAGCTGCAACATCGAGAGCATCCTGACTGGTTGCATCACTGCCTGGTACGGCAATTGCTCGGCCTCTGACCGCAAGGCACTACAGAGGGTAGTGCGTACGGCCCAGTACATCACTGGGGCTAAGCTGCCTGCCATCCAGGACCTCTACACGAGGCGGTGTCAGAAGAAGGCCCTAAAAATTGTCAAAGACCCCAGCCACCCCAGTCATAGACTGTACTCTCTACTACCGCATGGCAAGCCGTACCGGAGTGCCAAGTCTAGGACAAAAAGGCTTCTCAACAGTTTTCAGCCCCAAGCCATAAGACTCCTGAACAGGTAATCAAATGGCTACCTGGACTATTTGCATTGTGTGGCCCCCTCCAACCCCTCTTTTTACGCTTCTGCTATTCTCTGTTCATCATATATGCATAGTCACTTTAAGGATTAAAGTGCCTTCAGGAAGTATTCACACCCCTTGACTTTTTCTACATTTTATTGTTACAGCCTGAATTTTAAATGAATTCATTTGAGATTTTGTGTCACTGGCCTATACACGATACCCCATAATGTCAAAGTGGAATGATGTTTTCACAAATGTTTACAAATTAATAAAAAATGTTATGGAAAGCCTAAATAAATTCAGGAGTAAAAATGTGCTTAAAACTTCTTATGGCTGCAAGCCCGAGGCCGCCCACAATATGACAACAGCCAGCTCAAGTGCAGGGCGCAAAATTCAAAATATATATTTTTTTAAATATTTAACTTTCACACATTAACAAGTCCAACACAGCAAATGAAAGGTACACATCTTGTGAATCCAGCCAACATGTCCGATTTATTAAATGTTTTACAGCGAAAACAGCACGTATATTTATGTTAGCTCACCACCAAATACAAAAAAAGGACAGCCATTTTTCACAGCACAGGTAGCATGCACAAAGCCAACCTAGCCAAACTAACCAAGAACCAACCAAACTAACCAACAAACAACTTCATCAGATGACAGTCTTATAACATGTTATACACTAAATCTATGTTTTGTTCGAAAAATGTGCATATTTCAGGTATAAATCATAGTTTACATTGCAGCTACAATCAGAAATTGCACCGAAAGCAGACAGAATAATTACATACACCAATGTCAAATAACTAATTACTCATCATAAAACATTTCTGAAAAGTACATAGTGTACAGCAAATGAAAGACAGGCATCGTGTGATTCCAGCCAATATTTCCGATTTATTAAGTGTTTTACAGCGAAAACACAATATAGCGTTATATTAGCTTACCACAATAGCCAGAAAGACAAGCCATTTCCCAGCAGTAAAAGTTAGCGATCGTAACAAACCAGTAAAAGATATATAATTTTTGACTAACCTTGATATTCTTTATCAGATGACAGTCCTATAACATCAGGTTATACATACACTTATGTTTTGTTCGAAAATGTGCATATTTAGAGCTGAAATCAGTGGTTATACATGTTGCTATCTTAGCTACTTTTTCCACAACGTCTAAACAGCAACGATATTTTTCTGACACACATATTCTGACCAAATAGCTATTCATAAACATAACTAAAAAATACATGTTGTATAGGAAATGATAGATCCATTAGTTCTTAATGAAATCGCAGTGTTAGAATTCTAAAAAATAACTTCATTACGACATCCAGCTTCGGTATAGCTAGAGTACCCCAAAGTTGGGCGCCGGCGACTAGTTCACATGCACGACAGATATATGAAATAGCATCATAAAATGTTTCTTACTTTTGCTGATCTTCCATCAGAATGTTGGACAAGGTGTCCTTTGTCAAGAACAATCGTTGTTTGGATTTAGAACGTTAATTTTCCCTCTTGAATTAGCAAGCGCACTAGCCAAGTGGCTCGAAGCTCTCCATGTCAACAAACGGAAGAGAACGGAACACGGCAAAACTCCCGAAAATTTTTCAATAATCTGATTAAACTATATTGAAAAAACATACTTTACGATGATATGGTCACATGTATCAAATAAAATCAAATCCGGAGATATTAGTCGCCTATAACGGCAGCTAAACAGAAGGCAAATCCAAGTCCCCCTTCGCGCTCTCCAGAAAACAGGAAATGGGCGAACACGTCATACAAAGAGCTTGTATTCCACTTCAGACCAAGATAAACACTCAATTTCTTCTCTCACCGCCTCTTGACATCCAGGGGAAGGTGTATGAAGTGCACGTATACTAATACGTATCATGCCCATGTATAGGCAGGAAGTAGAACAGAGCCTCGATTTCAGACTTTCCACTTCCTGGTCAGGAAGTTTGTGCCAAATGAGTTCTGTTTGACTCACAGATATAATTCAAACGGTTTTAGAAACTAAAGAGTGTGTTCTATCCAATATTAATAATAATATGCATATTGTACGAGCAAGAATTGAGTACGAGGCCGTTTGAAATGGGCACCTTTTATCTGGCTACTCAATACTGTCCCTGCAGCCCAAACAGGTTAACAAGTCATAATAAGTTGCATGGACTCACTCTGTGTGCATTAATAGTGTTTAACATAATTGTTATGACTACCTCATCATACAGCAGGTAGCCTAGTGGTTAGAGCGTTGGACTAGTAACCGAAAGGTTGCAAGATCAAATCCCCGAGTTGACAAGGTAAAAATCTGTCGTTCTGCCTCTGAACAAGGCAGTTAACCCACTAGGCCGTCATTGAAAATAAGATTTTGTTCTTCACTGACTTGCCTAGTCAAATAAAGGTAAAAAATAAAAAATCTCTGTATCCCCCACAAAATAATCTGTAAAGTCATGCAGTAAATTTCAAACGCAGTTTCAACCACAAAGACCAGGGAGGTCTTCCAATGCCTCTCAAAGAAGGGCACCTATTAGAAAATAAGTTTACATTTTTGGGGGGAAAGGCAATTGAATACACTTTGATGGTGTATCAATACACCCAGTCACTACAAAAATACAGGCGTCTATCTTAACTCAGTTGCCGGAGAGGAAGGAAACCACTCAGGGATTTCACTATGAGGCCAATGGTGACTTTAAATCTGTTACAGGCTGTGATGGGAGAACTGAGGATGGATCAACAACATTGTAGTTACTCCACAATTCTAACCTAATTGAGTGAAAGAAGGAAGCCTGTACAGAATACAAATATTCCAAAACATGCATTCTGTTTGCAATAAGGCACTAAAGTAAAACTGCAAAAAATATGGCAAAGAAATGAACTGTATGTCCAGAATACAAAGTGATATGTTTGGGCAAATCCAACAATACATTACTGAGTACCACTCTCCATATTTTAAAGCATAGTGGTGGCTACATGATGTTATCGGTATGCTTGTAATCGTAAAGGACAGGGGAGTTTTTCAAGATAAAAAAATCTAATGGAATAGAGCTAAGCAAAATCCTAGAGAAAAACCTGATTCTGTCTGCTTTCCATCAGATGCTGGGAGATGAATTCACCTTTCAGCAGGACAATAACATAAATTATGCTGAGCGATTTAGTGCTTTTTGAGGTCTGTTCGATTTCAATAATTTGTTTTACTTAAAATGCATTATCAAATAAAATGGTATTAGTCACATGCGCCGAATGCAACAAGTGTAGACCTTACAGTGGAATGCTTACTTACAAGCCCCTAACCAACAGTGCAGTTAAAAAAAAATACGGATAAGAATAAACGATAAAAGTAAGAAGTAATTAAAGAGCAGCAGTAAAAAATAACAACATTTACAGGGGGGTGCCTGTACAGAGTCAGTGTGCGGGGGCACCGGTGAGTTGAGGTAGTATGTACATGTAGGTGGAGTTAAAGTGACTTTGCATAGATTACAACTGAGAGTGGCAGTGGTGTGGAGAGGGGGGGGGATTGCAAATAGTCTGAGTAGCCATTTGACTAGATGTTCAGGAGTCTTAAGACTTGGGGGTAGAAGCTGTTTAGAAGCCTCATGGACCTGACTTGGCGCTCCGGTACCACTTGCCGTGCGGTAGCAGAGAGAACAGTCTATGACTAGGGTGGCTGGTGTCTGACAATTTATAGGGCCTTCCTCTGACACCGCCTGGTGTAGAGGTCTTGGATGGCAGGAAGCTTGGCCCCAGTGATGTACTGGGCCGTTCGCACTACCCTCTGTAGTGCCTTGCGGTCAGAGACCGAGCAGTTGCCATACCAGGCAGTGATGCAACCAGTCAGGATGCTCTTGATGGTGCAGTTGTCGAACCTTTTTGAAGATCTGAGGACCCATGCCAAATATTTTCAGTATCCTGAGGGGGAATAGGTTTTGTCGTGCCCACTTATTATTTGTGTTGAATGATGTAACACAGAGTAAAACAGTAAGTCACATGATGGTAGTAACTGCTCATTACTGCTCATCACTTATTAACCATTTATTCACAGTACTTGAAGAAATATTTGGTTTGTTTGACTTAATTTTATTCCAAGTCATCTCATTTCTATAGAGCTGCTACCTATGCTGTCTGACCAAATCACATTTTTTTTCAAGTTCTTCAAATAAACTTTTGACTGCTGAATACCAACTATCAATCACTTAGATCATGTATGTTCAGGCTCTCAAAGCAACTGCTTTCTATCCCTGTAGGTTGCACGTTCTCTCTTCTCTCAGTCACCAAGTCTGCTCCGCACAGACCGAGTGCATTGGATTATGGTCATTGTAGTTAATTACCACGTTTTCTACACTAAACTAACAAAAATGGCGGTTAATCGCTCAGCACTACCAAATCTGCACTGGAGTTTCTTACCAAGAAGACAGTGAATGTTCCTGAGTGTTAGACTTACAGTTTTGACTTAAATCTGCTTGAAAATCTATGGCTTGGAAATGGTTGTTTAGCAATGATTAACTACCAATTTGACAGAGCATGCATTGACTCTGTAATTTTGATGTATTTCATTTTCAATACATTTGCAAAAATGTCAGACATGTTTTCACTTTGTCATTATGGGGTACTGTGTTAAAATGGATGATTTAATATATTTTTTAAATCCATTCTGAATTCAGGCTGTGAGACAACATTTGGAATATGTCAAGGGGTGTGAATACTTTTTGAAGTCACTAAGGCACTTACTGTAATGAAGATACTGAAATGTGTATGGCCAACGAGAAGCTACATATTAGCCTTAGTTCTGTTGCCAGAGACAACGTTAAAAGGAATACTGTTGCTTGAGTTTGTTTGCTGTATGCACACTGGGTTGGAGTTGCATTGTATGTATGTATGTGTTGTCTTGACAAGTTAGAATGTGCCTCTGAAGGAGTTCTCTGTTAGTTGTAATGCAGTCAAGGCTATGTTCTTGAGGAAGCCTCACGCATGTAGTCAGATAATCATCACCCCCACAGACCGTGCAGCCATTTCCCTCTTTCACAGCTGCTATCAGCATTCTGGGAGTTAAAGGTTACCTATCTAACCTCCCTGAACTGGATGCTTGTGGTCTGAGGCCTCACAGAAACCAAGAGATTATCTCATAAAGCTGAATCCACCTAACATGTGAAACATTAAAAGTTGAATGTTTTTCTTAAGATCGGGTGTCGATGTCAATGGGAGATTTGCTTGAAGGTTTGAGTTATCGAGTTATAGCACAGGTTATTCTCAGGTTTGTCCTAAATTCAGTATAGCTTTTTCTATTCTTTGAAGCCCTGGTTTAATTTGGATTTACTTATATTTTACATCTATGTTTATTACTCAGGCTTTTACACAGATTTGTTAGTGTGAATAAATCAAATATAATCTAAGTTTATTTGTCACGTGCGCGGGAATACAACAGGTGTGGGTAGTAGACCTTACAGTGAAATGCTTACTTACAGGCTCTAACCAATAGTGCAAAACAGGTATTAGGTGAACAATAGGTAAGTAAAGAAATAAAACAACAGTAAAAAGACAGGCTATATACAGTAGCGAGGCTATAAAAGTAGCGAGGCTACATACAGACACTGGTTAGTCAGGCTGATTGAGGTAGTATGTAGATGTGGTTAACCTTTCTGGACTACCCATCCCGGATCCGGGATCATCCTCGTCAAAAAAGCTGACTAGCATAGCCTAGCGCGACAGGGATATCATATAATATAATTTCATGAAATCACAAGTCCAATACAGCAAATGAAAGATAAACATCTTGTGAATCCAGCCATCATTTCCGATTTTTTAATGTTTTACAGCGAAAATACAATATATATTTATATTAGCTCACCACAATAGCCAAACACATAACGCCATGTTTTCACCATGTTTCCATCGCAAAGGTAGCTTTCACAAAACCCACAAATAGAGATCAAATTAATCACTAACCTTGAACAACTTCATCAGATGACAGTCTTATAACATCATGTTATACAATACATTTATGTTTTGTTCGAAAATGTGCATATTTGAGGTATAAATCGTAGTTTTACATTGCAGCCACCGTCACAAATAGCACCAAAACAGCCAGAATAAGTACAGAGAGGAACATGAAATACATAAATACTCATCATAAAACATTTATGAAAAATACATGTTGTACAGCAAATGAAAGATAAACATCTTGTGAATCCAGACAATATTTCCTATTTTTTAAGTGTTTTACAGCGAAAACACAATATATATTTATATTAGCTCACCACAATAGCCAAACACACAACGCCATTTATTCACCGCCAACATAGCTTTCACAAAACCCACAAATAGAGATAAAATTAATCACTAACCTTTGAACAACTTCATCAGATGACAGTCTTATAACATCATGTTATACAATACATTTATGTTTTGTTCGAAAATGTGCATATTTAGAGGTACAAATCGTGGTTTTACATTGTGAATACGTAGCCATAATGCACCAAATTGTCTGGAGAAATTTGACAGTCACGTAATCTAACCAAAAAACTCATCATAAACTTTACTAAAAAATACATGTTGTACAGCAAATGAAAGATACACTGGTTCTTAATACAACCGCTGTGTTAGATTTTTAAAAATAACTTTAGTACAACGTACAGCATGCAATATTGTGAGACAGCGCACCAACATAAACCACAAAAATACGAAATATCATAAATATTCTCTTACTTTTGATGATCTTCCATCAGAATGAGGTGCAAGGAGTCCTAGTTCCAGAATAAATCGTTGTTTTGTTTTAGAATGTCCATTTCTTCTGTCGAATTAGCAACTTTGGCTAGCCATGTGGAGGGCACATGTCCAAGAACTCTTAGCGCATGGAACAAAAAATTCCAAAAGTCCCAATAAACGTCGAATAAACTGGTCAAACTCGGTTGAAAATCCAACTTTGATGTTTTTCTCATATGTATCCAATAAAATCCGAGCCGGAGTATTTCGTCGTGTATACCTAACGCATTTCAGAAGACAATGTGAGGTTCTCTGGTGTGCAGTTGAATACTGCCAATAGAGCGGACCTGTCACTCCAAATGCTCTCATTCGGTCTCACATCAAGCTAGACACCCCATTCAACATTCTACTGCCTGTTGACATCTAGTGGAAGGCGTATGAAGTGCATACAGATCCATAAATATAAGCCAGTTGAATAGGCAGGCCCTGACACAGAGCCCCATTTTCAGAATTTTCCCTTCCTGTTTGGAAGTTTGCTGCCAAATGAATTCTGTTTTACTCACAGATATAACTCAAACAGTTTTAGAAACTTCAGAGTGTTTTCTATCCAAAGGTAATAATAATATGCATATTGTATGATCTAGAACAGAGTACGAGGCCGTTTAATTTGGGCACGATTTTTTCCCAAAGTGAAAATAGCGCCCCCCCAATTAAGAAGAAGCTTTAATACAACTCTAGTCGTCAAGAGGGTCAGAGTCTATTATTTTCATCCTTACCTTCTAAGCTTTAACCAAACAATGACTTAATTGATCAATCAAATGTCATGGTGGGTGGGGACCAGTACAGACCACAGGTTGGCCGCTAGTTGAACAATCCCAAAGCCACATAGTAGATTATTCTAGAACTTTGGAAAACATCGGAGTGAACAGAACACCACTCCTTGTACATTCTCAATGTGCCTGGCCAACCTTTAACAAACACCGCTGAATGACTTCCGAAGACTGACATAATGCAAGCCTCCATTGTACAACACATGACATAAAGGCACCCTTCTGTTCAATCACTACATGTGAGCAGGTAGGCTAAAGATAAACATATTTCCGCCATAAAATATAATAGATTGACTTATGTCAAACATTAACAATGTTGAATGCAAAATATAATGTGTCATCTAATAGGCTGTTTGTATCTCATGATGTAAATAACATAACCTAGGTCAGGCAGCACAAAAAAATAGCCCCCTTGCCACAATTAAATATAGACAACTTTAGAGGCCCAAAAAATTCTACTTTCCATAAAAATTTGGTTAAACATGTGTATATTACCTGAAATAGATTTGAGTTTATTGATACATGGACATTGGTTAAGTGGCTGCTGGCCGTTTTGGAACGTGCCCTACTCTCTCCCCACATAGACAGTGCTCCATTCAACAACACCACTTGGGGTCAACTTATGAACTGTAACAATTTAGAACATGACCTGAACTTATAATATACACCACTGAGTGTACAAAACATTAGAAACATGTTCCTTATATTGAATCGCACGCCCTTTTGCCCTCAGAACAGCCACAATTCGTAAGGGCAGGGACTCTACAAGGTGTCGAAAGAAAGCTTTCCACAGGGATGCTCCAATGCTTCCCACAGTTCCCACATGAGTCAAGTTGGCTGGAAGTCCTTAGGGTGGTGGACCAGTCTTGATACACACGGGAAATTGTGGAGCATGAAAAACCCAGCAGCGTTGTGGTTCTTGACACACTTAAACCGGTGCGCCTGGCACCTGATATCATACCCCGTTCAAAGGCTCTTAAATATTTTGTCTTGACCATTCAACCTCTGAATGACACACATACACAATCCATGTCTCAATTGTCTCAAGGCTTAAAAATCCTGGATTTAACCAGTGACATAAATAAGAGATCATAGCTTTAACCTTGTCAGTCTATGTCATGGAAAGAGCAGATGTTCATAATGTTATTCAAAGCAACTTAGTAGTGCATGCATACATTGTACGTACAAATGGTCCTGGAAATCGAACCCACTATCCTGGCATAGTAAGCGCCATGCTCTACCAACTGAGCTACAGAGGAAAGTGCACTGCATTGTACTGTGTTGGTATTGGCCTGCCAGACCTATTCTGTCAGTTTGTTTTTGAATACTCCACCTAGTGGTAGAATATCTAAAAAGGTATATCATAAAAATATAACTAACTAGACCTTGTTGATGTTCAGATAGTGCTATAAAATAGTAATGTTGCATTCAAATGTATATATGTGAAGTCATGTTTCCTTAAATGTATATTACATAGTGTTGTGTTGACATGCGTCATGAGATGAGTGGGAAGGGCATATTCCAGATTTGTATCAGGTGTAGCCTAATGGGCAAACCATGTGGCCCTGAGGACATACTGACTGACAGGTGTTATGGGAAACCACCATGACGCTATTGACATGTTGCTATACACGTGCATATATTTACCTTTACGCTCATACTGAGTGAAGGGAGGTTAGATTAAACTGGGGGTAGACAATCGTAAACACAGCACTGTCATATAAAGGCAGAGGGAACAAAACAATGCACTGTAAGGTGCATAGCACCACCTAGTGTCATTCAACATGGCTGAAACTCTTATAATGCCATAGGTGTTAATTTGCCTCTGTACATTTTTGTAGATCGTAAAGTATTGTTTGTGTCCAGTATTTTAGCAATAGTATATTTGTCTTAAGCAATGTGAAATGTCTGAGTTTTTATTTATTTCAATAAAGATTATACTTTTTGTTTAGTATTTCTAGATGTGATTATACATACAGTATTTTATCTTGTTTTTTGTAGTATTGGTAAAGTGTGAGTAAACCTCTAGTTTACTCACAGTTGTAGGTTTAGGTGATGATTCTTTCGGTTCCCGAGCACAGGGCTCCGACTCACAGTCAGAGATCTCCCCCACACTGTCCTCCTTCTTTCCCTGATCATCTTCAGCCTCATCCACATCCACATCGCTATCCGTGTCTATCGTCGGAAGCTCATCTAAAAAAATAAATATATTTTTACAAGTGTCCAGTGAAAATCTCCCTTTTAAAAGTTCATTTTCTGTTAACTCATACCCAAATGATGTAGTTGACTCTTTCCTATACTCGTTCGTACGTGGTCTAAGCAAACAGGCCGCTTCAAACAAACAGGCCGCTTCAAAAATGCTTGGCATTTCCTCATAGAACATGTCATCCTCCTGAGGAGGCTTAGCTGGCTACTCAGCGGTCTTCTCACATTAATATTTGTAATTACCGGTATACGCCGACAACATTCTGTTGTTGGGTTGGGCCCACACCATTCAAACACAGAAAAGCTGCTTTGAAACATAAATAATTTAAAAAATTTGGAAAGAGATCTGGAAACACTGGACAGTTACTTGTATCATATGCGGCTGATAACATAATGAACAGAATATTAGGGTTGTTAATTGATGGGGACATCACAATATGATATCACAATACTTAGATACCGATTCAATATGTATTGCGATTGTATGCATCACGACTCTATATGTATTGTGATTCGATACTGCGAATTTACTGAGATATAATGTTCCAAACATATTTATCACTGTCTGCTGAAGAGTGAAAAGAGTGCCATGAGAAACGAGTTTGAGATAAGTGCCCAAAACATGTTGGCTCACCATTTAAAACATTAAAGAAGATGGAGAACAAGCTATAGGATGAGAAATACTAGAGTTTTGACCTTCATGCGCAGTCATTTCTATGAACTGTTTGGTCAGAAGTTGGGTCCCATGCCACTGATTAACATTGCGGACCGCTGCCCTGCTGTTGCCCACAGTATAAGACAATGAGGACACCCCCTCATGTTAGGGTACAAGGAACAATATTACAATTATTACTTCCCATTGAACTAGTTAAAATGATATTGCCTATGATCCAGGCCATTTAGACAGTGATGGAGAAAAAAAAGCCAATTCATGAACAATATATGGAGGTGTCATACATACTGGGATAGCTTTCCTGTGTGGCTTCAGCGCATTGAATCCATTTGGGCTGACTAAATAAGGCAATATAAGTTGGTAGCTATTCCCCTACAAATTGTTTTAGATAGATTTTTTGCTACTGACAAGGAGAGATGGCCAGTCCAATATAGGATACTGAATGTATCTTCCAGGGAGGACGTGCCCTACAGGCAATGGTGAACTATTACATACAATCTCGAGGATATACTTCTTTTCACACATACCTTCTTTCTTTGTTCTTTTTTTTTAAGGGAGGCCACATTTATGTTTAAAGGTCATTCAAATCATATTGCTAATAATAAATGCAGATAATGGATTAAGTGCTATTGCTTCTACAGCTATCATATTTTTGTCTGTTTATTCATTAGACTTGCATATCGCTCATCTTTTTGTTTCCATTTTCTGACAACAACTGTAAAGGTCTGAATTGGTTCATTATTTAATGTTTTATTATTATTATTATTATAATATAGCAAACATTAGGAACACAATGGCAAGACTAGCTATTCTCTAGTGATATTAGAAAGGCCTTAATAGTCCTATCAAATGTTCCAGCTGTCTTGATATTCTAGCAAGAACCCATATTGACATAGCAATGCTCCAAGAAACCCATCCGCTCCAAAACGACGCACATAGAACAGAGAACCATTGGACAAACTGGTAGACTTGGGTGGTATACCGTATACCGTGGTATTTGGGAAAAAGCCACAGGATGGTTTTTCAATACTGTTTAAACAATTTATTTTATGTTGAAGACATTTGAATATTTGTAGCTACTTAAGTAAATACCTGCAGTCAACTTGTGTAATAAGTTAGGAGGTAAAGAACATTGCGTTCTTCACTTCACCTATCACATTATTATGAAGCTTACGATAGTCCCAAATCACATATTGTTTGTTACAAGCAAACAAAGGAGAGACCGGAGTCTTGTGAGTCATTCACTGTTGTGCAGCATGCGCCAGATTATCTACTTACAGTATGAAATGCACAACTAAATGTTTGCCAGCTACACTGAATAAAAATATAAACGCAACATGTGAAGTTTTGGTCCCATGTTTCATGAGCTGAAATAAAAAGATCCCAGAAATGTTCAATACGCACAAAAAAGCTTATTTCTCTCAAAATGTGTTTACATCACTGTTGGTGAGCATTTCTCCTTTGTAAAGATAATCCATCCAGCTGACAGGTGTGGTATATCAAGAAGCTGATTAAACAGCACTTTTTATTTGTATAATTTTCAAAGCCTGTATTCACAGATGCATCTTATTCTAAATAAATGTAGCCTAGGCTACAATATTCTGTTGTGTGCATTAAACTTATTTGTACTGTAATTTATTTGGTTAATTTTATACTCATTTTGTTTGCTTTATTTATTTTGTCATTTTTAGCATATACAAATGTGGGTTATTCTTTTCATAGGAAACATTTATTATTTGTTCCCGCTTATAAGCACTGTGGGAGCTTACGTAACGCATGTTACGCAAATCAAGGATATGAATAAACACTTCCACAATAATATAAATATCGGTTTAGAAGTTTAACTTGTACATGCTTACTGCAAATGTTATTGACAGTAGTCTAGTGTAGGTGTATATTATTGGCTCTCCAATACTCCCATGGTACACATCCCATTTGTTTACTGGCCAACAAGCTAGGGAGTAATGATCAATTAGCGGATATTGCAACCATTGAATCTGAAATGAGGTGAATTACTATCAGAACCGAATTTAAATCAACCAAAGATTCTCCGGTTTCTATAAAGAATTAAACACCTCTGATTGTAAATCCACACCAAGCCAGATTGAGTCCTTTTTAAAAGATAAGAACAATTCTTCTCTCAACATGAACTCAACAGGGCATTGGATAGCATGAAAAAAGGCAAATCACCTGTTTGGAAAGGATTTCCTCCTGAGGTCCATTTAATATTTTGGAACCATTTAGGTCCACTATTACTCAAAAAGATTTTTCTAAAATTCTGTCATCCCGTCTCGAAACTTACTTGACCAAAATGGGATATCCAGACCATTGCGGGTTTGTTCAAAATCGATTCTCCTCAGATAACCTCCGTCATCTATTACATATCTAACATGCTTCATCAGAAACCAAAGCTCTTTGAGCAGTCCTTCTCTGGACACAGAACAAGCTTTTGATAGGCAAGAATGGTCATATCTTTGGTCGGTTTCAGAACATATGGGACTTAGCTCCAAATTCATTAATATGATTAAAATACTAAAAGGTTAATCCCTCAACCATCCTGCTCAGAATAAATATAAGTAGCAGGAAAGGTGATCCCATCTCACCTGCACTATTTCACATGTCTATGGAGCCCCTTGCCAAGGCAAATTACACCAATATCTTTAAAGTCTACAGATCACGTCATCTCATTATACGCAGACGACATCTTACTTTATCTAGACAATGTATCTCAATCTCTCCCAAACGCTTTGAAGATCATAGACAAATTCAGCTCCATCTCGTGTTTAAAAATAAATCTAACCCTACTCCGTCCCACTCAAGAGCCTGACAGAGAACCCCACATGTACTTATGGAATCTAGGGCTGTCCCCGACTAAAAACAATTTTGGTCGACCGAGTGTCATCTGTTCTTTCGACCAGTCAATTGGCCAACATTTTATGTGTTTTCTCCATATATAGTGCATTCGGAAAAATATTCCGACCGCTTCCCTTTTTCCACATTTTGTTACGTTTCAGCCTTATTCTAAAATGGATTACATTTTTAAAATCCTCTATCTACACACAACACCACATAAAGAAAAAGCGAAAACAGGTTAAGACATTTTGGAAAATGTATTAAAAACAAAAAACAGAAATGCCTTATTTGCAATATTAGCACAATTAATATTGGCACCATTAGTAAAAATGAGCAAAACGGGCTGTGAAAAAAAATGGCTTTGCTGTTTACCCTGTGAAGACTTACAGAAAACATTTGACCTCTGTCATTGCCAACAAAGGGTATATAACAAAGTATTGAGATAAACTTTTGTTATTGACCAAATACTTATTTTCCACCATAATTTGCAAATAAATAAATAAAAAATCCTACAATGTGATTTTCTGGAGAGAAAAAAATTGCATTTTGTCTGTCATAGTTGAAGTGTACCTATGATGAAAATTACAGGCCTATCTCCTTTTTAAGTGGGAGAACTTGCACAATTGGTGGCGGACTAAATACTTTTTTGCCCCACTGTATTTACAAGGAACTTGAAACATTGTATCAACTATTAACTTGGTCCAACCCAAAGCCGATATCATGGATAGTAATGGTTTGAAGACATTCCAAGATCTGAAAGAAGCATTTATATTACAAGGTTACTCTTTTTTTCTTTATCTCCAATTTAGGTCAGCTATGCTGGCCTATGGAGTCCCATGGTAAACCCAGCTGTCGAACCATCCAATTACGTAATTTGTAAACAGATTATCTGGTCTCCCGAAATACATAATCTCTGTAATACTTAAACAACTACTGTAAAACTCATACTCTGAGCTAACCGTTCGCTAAATCAGGTAGGCACATTCCTTCACATGATGCGGGAGTGCCCTGCAGTTAAATGCTTTTTGAGGGTTCTCTGGTCGTTATTGGGGGGATGGCGGGGTAAGGGGAAGCAACCTTGGTTACTGGGTGGGACGGAAAGAGGTGGGATGCATGCTTTCTTCAGTTTGTGGAGTTCGATGAAGCCGGGAGGCTGGGGGCTAGACGGGGTGAGAAACCCGGTTACCGGGTGGGGAGGGAGAATGCAGACAGGTGGATGGGGACTGAGGGGAGGAATGGGTTTGGGGGGGGGCTTTGTTTATTTTCCTTGCATACAAAATAATACAAAACTGTTGATACTGTTCTTTATTTGCATTTCTCATATTTCTGTTTTGTTTTTGTGGCAGCCCACAGGTATAAGAAAATATCAAAACGCAAAAATATATGAATATATCTGAATGAATATTACTTTGGATGTTATACATGTACCCCCCTTCTGAAAAGATTACAAACTAAATCAAAGTTGGTCACAAAAAAAAAACATTTTTTGGGCAGGTACAGCCGACTATAGTGTTAGCTAACATTAACTACCCAGGAAAAAAAGTATCACAGTATCAATATAAAATCTGCTAAAATAATATTGCAATACTCTACTAAATCGATTTTTCCCCCATCCCTACAGTATATTCAATTCATAATTAAACCTTTTCGACTGCAGTTTTTGCACTGATGAGGCATTGATGAATATTCTCTGAATGCCATTTAAAGACCAATACATATTGAAATCAAAATACCAACCACAGATTGTGTCATACAATGCAAGCTGAATGTAAACAGAGCACTAAACATTGCACCCGTCTCAAGTACCTGTTTCAGTGCTGAGCATGTGCTGGGCTCGGCTGTAGGACTGGATGGGGTTTCCTGGTCTCCGTGGCCCGCGGTGCACCTGAGCTACAATGTTGCTGAGGGGAGTTGGAGGAGGCTGCTGGCCTTGGGGCTCACTGTCAGACAGCTCACTCTCACTGGAGCTCCAGGCGATGTGCACTGGGTCCTCATCAAACCGCAGACCACTGCACTGCACTGGACACACGGGTGGACAAGGACAAAGCCAGTCAGTCTCATGCGATACGTTTTAATGGATGTTCATAGATAATAATAAAGCATTTTTTTAGGGGCCTCCCGGGTGGCGCAGTGGTCTAGAGCACTGCATCGCAGTGCTAGCTGCGCCACCAGAGTCTCTGGGTTCGCGCCCAGGCTCTGTCGCAGCCGGCCGCGACCGGGAGGTCCGTGGGGCGACGCACAATTGGCATAGCGTCGTCCGGGTTAGGGAGGGTTTGGCCGGTAGGGATATCCTTGTCTCATCGCGCTCCAGCGACTCCTGTGGCGGGCCGGGCGCAGTGCGCGCTAACCGAGGGGGGCGGGTGCACGGTGTTTCCTCCGACACATTGGTGCGGCTAGCTTCCGGGTTGGAGGCGCGCTGTGTTAAGAAGCAGTGCGGCTTGGTTGGGTTGTGCTTCGGAGAACGCATGGCTTTCGACCTTCGTCTCTCCCGAGCCCGTACGTGAGTTGTAGCGATGAGACAAGATAGTAATTACTAGCGATTGGATACCACGAAATTGGGGAGAAAAGGGGATACATTTTTTAAAAATAAAAGAAAAAATGATAAAGCATTTTCAGTAATAATGGATTGTCAATGACGGATGAAGATGCATTCGTATAGTTTTGCATCAGGCACTTATAGAACCTTCCAATAGGTATTTTAAATCAGTATAGTAGAACGTATTTGACAAGTTAGTTATCAGTAGACACAGACACAAATGACAAGTAAACATCATGAAGCATTGTTGTTCTATTGTGATTAGGTACTCATAAAACATTGATATGCAATGGTATCGCCCCCTATTGGCCAACCAAATATTTTTGTTATTTTAAACTCAGCTTAACCACTGTTGGGCTGTTGTGTGAAATTGCATTCTACAACTAGACAAATCATGACAAAAGAGAATGTTGTTGAAACCCTGGACAGAGGCTAAGTGCAGGCAAATATTTTCTAATATTCCCTTCTGGTGAGGCAGGGAAATCTTTTCTAATATTCCTTTCTGGTGGAGCTTCAGCATGAAACAAGTTTGTGCGTGTCCGTCTCCGATGAGGAACGCATTGCCTTGCCGTAGTGAGTTAGGCAAGGTTACAAATTATGGGCTGGATAAAAGCTAAAAGTCTACCGTCTTCAGAACTGGATAATATTTGCTTTATTTGAGTAATTCGCCTCTCTTAACATTGTTTAATCTCTGGATCTCTCATAAAACTGTGATTGAGAAAAGCCTATGCCTAGACTCAAACTTTCATTCTTGTTCTTTTTGAAAGTGGCAACTTTTGGACATCTTAGGCTATTACAATATTTGGGAAATAAGCTATTGTTCATTACTTTACCTTGTCTTAAAGCTTTTTTGATAGGTTTTGTAGGAGGATTTGGCCATTTGGTTTTCAACCTGGCATGGAGGAATTTTTCCGCCCTGCACGGATCATTTCCTTCTTAATAAACTTAAATTGATTAAACTTGTCATTTGATTTTTCAATAGGCTATTGATATTGTTTGTTCTTGCTAATCATTAGTTTGGCTACCTTGTGTTTTTAGGATATTCAAACTTTGAGATGTTGACTCCAATGATTCTCACAGTTGTGTCAAGTTGGCTGGATGTCCTTCGGGTGGTGGATCATTCATGATACACGGGAAACTGTTGACCGTGAAAAACCCAGCAGCGTTGTAGTTCTTGACACAAACCGGTGCCCCTGCACCTACTACCATACCCCGTTCAAAGGCACTTGAATATTTTGTCTTGCCCATTCACCCTCTAAATGGCACATAGACACAATCCATGTCTCAAGGCCTAAAAATCCTTCTTTAACCTGTCTCCACCACTTGAGCTACACTGATTGAAGTGGATTTAACAAGTGACATCAATAAGGGATCATAGCGATCACCAAAATTCACCTGGTCAGTCTATGACATGGAAATGTTTTGTACACGCAGTTTATAGAGAGTGATGGAGTGCAGCATCAGATGACCTGGCCTCCACCATCACCCAAACTCAACCCAATTAAGGTGGTTTGGGATGAGTTGGAGTGAAGGAAAATCAGCCAACAAGTGCTCAGCATATTTGGGAACTCTTCAACACTATTGGAAAAGCATTCCTCATGAAGCAGGTTCAGAGAATGCCAAGAGTGTGCAAAGCTGTCATCAAGGCAGGGTGGCTACTTTGAAGAATTTCAAATATAAAACATATTTTGATTTGTTAAAAAAAAATGGTTACTACAAGATTCCATATGTGTTATTTCATAGTTTTGATGTCTTCACTATTATTCTGCAATGTAGAAAATAGTAAAAATAAAGAAAAACCTTTAAAAACTTTTGAGCATCCATTCCTGTGTCATTCTGTACATATTTATTGAAATAGGCTATAGCAGATAGGGACACCAGTCAACTTAAAATAGGCTAAACGATCGTCTGTCACATCCCTATGTCGTCACCATCGAAGATGGCTGTCAATCGGCGATAGACCAAGAATAATAATATCTCCCAACCGTATTGTTGACTATTCAACTATTGTTTACAATACCTTGTGCCGGTGACTGTGCCAGTCGTCGTACAGCTCGCCATTTGTTCCCAGATGAACTTAGGTTCTAAAATAAATCCACAATGATATGTTTGAAACAATATGAGCAACTCAGAATCATGGAGATTAATTGGAATGACAACATGAAGTACAGTAGTTCAGACTGCTTCTAGATCATATAGTCTGTGTACAGTACCCACCTTTATCACAGGAGTGTCCAAAAAGCTGTCTCCACAACTCTCCCAGGACTTGGTAGCAGAACTGTCAGTGATTGAAGGCCCTCGTCCCACTTTTCTGACACCAGCTTTGACATCAGGAAAGAACATACACTTTGTGTCCTTGGAATATCTTTTGCGCTGAAAAATAAATTACTTAATATGTAAAATACTGCAAAGTTCATATTTAATTAAACTGGCTAGTTAGCTGGCTAGTTAGATAGGTAACTCTGGTCCATGTGCAAGCGTCGGATCTGCACTACCAGATGCATCCGCATCCCAGAAAACGCGTGGACCGAAGTTATTCTGGCGTGCTCAAAATTATTTGATTTCGTATTTTTGAGAAACGACAACCTGCACATACAGAGAAAATTGCTCTGCACTCTATCAACATTCACTTTGATGAGTTACTAAAGTATAATGAAGCCAGTCACTAAACATGAATCGTGGGAAAAACCCTCTATGAAAGAATCAATAGAACGTTGTTGTCGTCGCGCAATTGAAACAGACTCAAAGCATTCTAAGTTAGCTAGCTAACGTTAGCTACCAAGCAGAATAGACTTAGAGAAACGTACCTTTCCTTGAAAAGGCATGTTGGCAAATGGTTACATGTCGTTTTGTATGAGTGGTTATGACATAAAATGTCCAAACATAATAAAATATTGTGATATACAGTATTTTTGCCAGTATATGAAATGACCACTAACGGTAGCTGCCTTCTCAACAACTTTTCTTCTTGGCGCGCCACTGGCGACGTTTGTTCACGTGAAGCTTTCCGGAAGTGGTCAAATCTTCTTTGGCTCCTGGGAAATGCAGTACTAAAGGTTTGTTACGCATCTGTACTCCAGTAATTTGCTTGTAGCACGGTCCTTAGATTCATCCAGGAGAAGATGCTGGAAGCAAAAAAATATAAACGCAACATGTAAAGATCCCAGAAATGTTCCATACGCACAAAATCATATTTCTCTCAAATTTTGTCCACAAATTTGTTTGCATCCCTATTAGTGAGCATTTCTCACTTGGCAAGATAATCCTTCCACCTGACTGGTGTGGCATATCAAGAAGCTGATTAAACAGCACAATCAGTGCACCGTTGCAATTTGGGGACAATAGTTGGCCACTCTAAAAATGTACAGATGTCTCAAGTTTTGAGGGAGTGTGCAGTTGGCATGCTGACTGCATGAATGGCCACCAGAGCTGTTGCCAGAAAATTGAATGTTCATTTCTCTACCATATGATGCCTCCAACGTCGTTTTATAGAATTTGCCCATACAACGCAGTGTTTCCTCTGCATTCATTTAAGTGTGGCGCTGCGCCACAGCAGAATCATTGCCGCCGCACCAAAATAAACATCCTATTTCTACCAAAAATAGTTTCAATAAAGTTATGTAAAGCACATTTGCTTTTCTTGGTAAATAGATAATCTGTCTGGGTTCAACACAGTTCTGAAGGTTATTTAGCTCTGTGAGTGGTGGCAGGCAGCCTGCAACTCAAGAAACACAGTGTGCCAGTGACCAGTGTGCAAGTGACCAGTGCTTGATAAAGACTGCATTTGAATCACTTCAGAATGCACTTGTATGGGGGGTGATACGTGCCAGAATTAAGCCTAGGCAACCGTACCACCGCGTGGCTGTCGCCTACCATTGAACATCTGACTAATATAACATGATACCAACACCTTACTAATGTCTGTGTGACGCCTGCATGTAACTAACATGCCGTCATACCAACGCCTTACTACGCCTACATGATGTGTACGTGTCACGTGACATGAACGTGCCGTGAACCCATCAGCAGTTTGACACCTTACCAAAAAAACTTTCTCCATTGACAGTCCATGTTAATTCATGGCGGTATTTTATGGTGATAGGAAGACATTCGGTGACTTGATGAGCGGTATCAGTAGGTTCCCAATGCTTAATTCATGCACTTATCACCCCCCATACACCTGCAGAGAAACGGAACGCCAGGGACCAGTGTGGGAGTGACCAGTGCGTAATACAGAAGCTCTGTGGCATGAAATAAAATTCACTTTAATCACCTCAGAGTGCAACTGCGCGAAAATCTGCAAGAAAGGTACGTTAGTTTGTTTGTTTGACTAACGTTACCTAGCCAACTAGTTAACTACATAAGCTAGCAATAACCTAAAAACTCTACTAACATCATTTAGATCTATAATATTGCTGCCACAATTGTAACGGCAATTAGCTACCCAATGTCCACAAGTATGTTGATGACAGAAACATGGTTAACTAACATTACTAGTTTAGCAAGTTAGCTAGCTAATTCATTTGGAACTGTATCAAGTGCAAGCAAGATAGTTACATTTATCTGTCTTCGATTAACGTAAACTCGTACATCGCCTTGGTCCGTACAATTGCCCTTATTTTACGTAATACTTCCAGATCAACTGTAATGTCAATACCATTGTAAAGCACAATTTCTCCCCTTTCCAACAGAATCAATTACATGACCTAAACGCTGCCCGTTTCTGCATAATTCAAGCAGGCAATGAGCTCCGTCAGGTCTTTTTAAAAATGGCGGGTAGGGAAGCGAAACTAATGCGTGATATTGAGAAGGAGAGATGCTGTGTGGGAAAATAGCTTTTTTTCACTCGATCTGTCCAACTTATCGCCTCTAAAATGTAAATAAAACACTATAAAGAGTTTATATAATGTGTCATTACATACCTATTTCAAGGTTTGTGTCGAATTTGAATCGGGTTTTTAGGGCGGTGTTAAAGTGATCTTAGAAGGAAACAGCGGCTTTGAGAATGATGATCGCATGCAATGATGACGCAAAAAATGACTAGGTATCCCCTCTTACCCCCATCACTGTCCATTTCTTGTTTTTAAACGATGAGAGAAGTGCTACACCTGGTGGAGAGAGATTGTAAGACAGAAATAGTTGCTTTATGCGTGCTGTACGTTACGACATGTCACGTCACGATGTAACGGAGGGTCCGTTCTTTCAACTTTTCTCCAATACTATAGAGCCATTACCATGTCGATCAATGCTTGAATAGAAACCTAGTTCACACCCCCGATTTTGAAGTCAACACAGTCGCTACAGTCCCATTAGTTTTCTTTGTAGCCTCGTTTGAATGTTGCGGTTGCGCACATTTGTACGGAATGGGGTGAGTTTATGTTTGATTTTTTTCTTTCTTGGATGAGTTTATTGAAATATTTCCAGCCACAGCAGTGAAAGAGAAAGAGAAAGAGGGAGCAGGGACAAGAGCATCAGCTAATGTTAACTTAGCTAGCTAATGTGAAATCAGCCTGAATTAAATGAAACTTTCTTTAGTTAGCTATCGTTTTTATAACAAGTGTATGGCTTACTTTACTAGACAGAGAAGAGGCAGAATCTGGGGATTGAGGTAGGGATGTATGAGGGACAGAATGGAGCAGAGGAGAAAGCCAAGAGGGGAGATGGAACGAGAAAAGGAGAGAGGAGAGCAGAGTGGAACAGAGGAAAGGCGAGAGCCAGGAGGGGAGATGAAAGTAGAGAGGAGAGCAGAGGGAAGGAGTAGATAAAAGGAGAGGAGCGAGTAGTAAGGCCAAGTGCGCACCACCGGCAATCCGGATGGGACCCAAAGTGGCTTAAAATTGACAGACTGAAGCCGTGGCTATATAATGCACCACATTGTTAGTCATATTTCCTTTAATTAGGCTAAGTGCTAAAAATGTTTCTGCATATTTAGTCTGTACTAGTCTATAGCATTATGTGTAGTGTTGTAATGCTTGCCATCTGTTATAGGTATTGCTCCAGCCACCAGTAATTCCACTAAGCTACACTCTACATAACTACATCTGGACTATATTAAACGGCACCCAGGGACAGTGTCTTGTTTTGCACACTTTGTACAAAATAATAAAATGCAGTACTACATGATATTTCTTAACGTAGTTCTTTATTAGCTAGCTATAACTGGCATGTTCACATATCGCCAACCAGGATCAAACTGACCATGACCTAACCATTTGGGTGGTCTTAACCAATCATAGCACAGTATGATATGGCGGTAAAATGCATCCAATTATAATTCAGTATGTTTACACATATGAATATTACAGACAGAGCACCACATGGAATGTAGGAGAGCTCATGCAATGCTGGCAAAAGGTGAAGATTGTTCTATTGGATCCTTCCATTTCTCAAAATGTCTTCTAATGTAAAAGATGTCTCAGGTTGTGCACTAATCGTGGCTCAATAATAATGCATTATTATATACCACCACTGCGACCTGTACGCTCTCGTTGGCTGGCCCTCGCTTCACACTCGTCGCCAAACCCACTGGCTCCAGGTCATCTACAAGACCCTACTAGGTAAAGTCCCCCCTTATCTCAGCTCGCTGGTCACCATAGCAACGCCCACCCGTAGCACGCGCTCCAGCAGGTATATCTCTCTGGTCACCCCCAAAACCAATTCTTCCTTTGGCCGCCTCTCCTTCCAGTTCTCTGCTGCCAATGACTGGAACGAACTACAAAAATCTCTGAAACTGGAAACACTTATCTCCCTCACTAGCTTTAAGCACCAGCTGTCAGAGCAGCTCATAGATTACTGCACCTGTACATAGCCCATCTATAATTTAGCCCAAACAACTACCTCTTTACCTACTGTATTTATTTATTTTGCTCCTTTGCACCCCATTATTTCTATCTCTACTTTGCACATTCTTCCACTGCAAACCAACCATTCCAGTGTTATTTTTTTAACTTGCTATATTGTATTTACTTCGCCACCATGGCCTTTTTATATTTTTATTTATTTATTTATATATATATTTTGTTTGCCTTCACCTCCCTTATCTCACCTCACTTGCTCATATTGTATATAGACTTATTTTCACTGTATTATTGACTGTATGTTTGTTTTACTCCATGTGTAACTATGTGTTGTTGTATGTGTCGAACTGCTTTGCTTTATCTTGGCCAGGTCGCAATTGTAAATGAGAACGTGTTCTCAATTTGCCTACCTGGTTAAATAAAGGTGAAATAAAAATAAATAAAAAATGCCTGTTGCTGTTCGCAGGTTCCTCAGTCATGGTTGCATCAAGCCAACCACAGTGTTGAGCACGAGGCAGTCATTGGGGGTTTTAAATGTCTGCACCATCTAACAAAGCGGGAGCAGGCCCATCACACAAACTTCCCAGAACTGCTGTACCTTGCTGAATTCCTAGGTTGCTTGTGACTATTTCACAAAGCTCAAGGTGATTGAGTGCTCCACAATTCTGTTTTTGCTCATGTTTTCTTCACTTGATATTTAAATGTCACCAGACTTATTTCACATTGTTCTCATTTACTTAAAGATTGACAAGAATACAAACTACAGGTCTTACATAATAGTGGACGAAATGTTGAAGATTCTGGCTCAACTGTGGAGGAGCCTATCCTCCATGTCATGACATCCAGACATCTGTAGCCATTGGCCTGGACGCTGATGAAACTACAGATATGGCAACTAATAAGCAGCTGGATTTACATGTCAGGTATTATTTCAATAAGGGTTACAAAATTATTTTTCATCGTGATATTCTACAGTCACATGACTAATAATGTGTGTGGATTTTTTTATGTTTTCCAGATACACGGACCAAGAGGTTCAACTTTACAACCAGTTCCTGGACCTGGTGTCAGTCCCTGATGGAAAGGCAGACACCATCGTTGCTGCCATCAAGGAGGTGCTGCACATCAAAAACATACCAACAGAGAGATTGTACGGCCTACATCAAAAACAAACAGCTATTAATCATTTATTTTCTGTTTTGTGCTGTAATTAGGTCATGGATCCATATCTTGTTGGCCTCCAGGACAGCCTAGACCGTAGGTTCCAACACCTGGAGATTCTGGAGGCCTTCAGTGTGTTGGGACCTTAGGCTGTGCTCTCTAGTGAGAGAATAAACAACTTTAACCTGGCCCTCCTTTCCAGGCAGTTCTTGCAAGCGCCAGAGGCTGCTGTCCTGCAAGAGTGGCACTCTCACAAGCAACATGTGCTAGTTGGAGCATTAAAGGTGTGGCATGAGTGTGACTGTCACGGTTCATGAATCCACTGCCTCACTCTCTCTTTTCTCTCTCTCTCTCTCTCTCTCTCTCTCTCTCTCTCTCTCTCTCTCTCTCTCTCTCTCTCTCTCTCTCTCTCTCTCGCTCTCTCTCTCTCTCTCTCCTGTGTTTGTGTGGGCGTGGTTCCCAATCTTGGCCTGATTGTCTGCGCCAGCTGGAATTAATTATCTTCCCCTTTATATGTTCTGTAACCTGTGTTTCTTGTTGTCAGATCGTTGTTTCTTCCCTGAGGTTGTGTCGTGTGTCAGTGCTCATTCTCTCTCAGCCCTTGTGGGGATTATCTGCTGTGCTCCTTCCTACCCAGCCGGACTCACTCCCTTGGATTTCTCAGCACGCTATCATCAGAGGATGTGCCCTAGGCCCTGGGTTGGATTCTGTCTGAGTATATTCTGTCTGTCCTGTGGATATTGTAAACTATTTTCATTAAACCATCGTTGCTTGCATCTTGCATCCGCCTCTGTATTGTGACAGAACGATCTGACCATATCATGGATGCAGCGAGTTCAACGAGTCTGACCGAATTCATTTCCCGCAGTATCACGAGAATGGACCAACAAGAGGAGAACATCTCCAGCACAGGTCGGGCAGTACAAGCCATGGCGACGCAGGTATCCCAGCTGACCCAACAATTACAACATCTGAAGGGTCTCGCTGCGCCACCTACACCGGCAGTTCCACACGCCACGCCAGAGCTGGATTCTCAGCTAGAGCCACGACTACCGACACCAGAGGGTTATTCAGGTGATCCGGACTATTGTAGAGCTTTTCTTACGAGATGTTCAATGCATTTCTCGTTGCAGCCACGGACCTTCAACCGTGAACAGTCTAAGGTAGCATTCGTACTCACACTGCTATCAGGCAAAGCAGCTCTTTGGGGAACGGCGGTGTGGGCGAACCAGGACCCATGCTGCACCTCTTTCCAGACACTCTCCGAGGAGATGAGAAGGGTCTTCGATCGGGCCGTGGCGGGTAGGGAGGCGGCCAGACTACTCGCTGACCTTCGCCAAGGAGACCGTTCAGTATCGGAATACTCCATCCAATTCCGCACTCTGGCCGCAGAGTGTCAGTGGAACGAGGAGGCGCAGTGGGACATGTTCCTGCATGGGCTGGGGGACCGGATCCAGAAGGAGATCTATGTTCTGGACCTTCCCAGGAGTTTAAATGGACTAGTGGAACTAGCCTTGAGGGTCGATGCTCGTCTGAGTCGTATTGGCCACCGAGCATGCCCTAACAGACCGTATAACGACACGGAGGGCTGGCATACCAGCGGCGGGAACCCGGTCAGTTCAGCCTCCGCTCACGAACCCATGCAGCTGGGGAGAGCTCGCCTCTCCCGGGAGGAGAGGGAGAGGCGGAGATCACAAGGACTCTGTCTCTACTGTGGTAGAGCGGGCCACTTTATCCACTCCTGCCCGGTAAAAGATCAGGCCCGGTAGTAAGTATGAGGCTACTATCGGGTGGTGTCACCACAGAGAAGACCTCATCATCTACTCTCCTCCCGGTAAGACTAAGATGGGCCACCCACACGCACGACACCCAAGCTTTACTGGACTCAGGAGCAGAGGGTAATTTCATGGACTTCAAGCTCGCTCACAAGCTCCAGATTCCTATCACCTCACTCACGCACAAGATATCCGTCAACGCTCTCAATGGTCAAGAACTCCCCAACATATCTCACACCACTGAACCTATCACACTCATCACTTCTGGCAATCACACTGAGACACTATCATTTCTACTCATGGACTCACCCCTTGCACCATTAGTTCTCGGCCACCCTTGGCTCACCCAACACAACCCCAGAGTTGACTGGGGTCATAACTCTATATCCATGTGGAGTAACAAGTGTCTTGAGTCCTGTTTAGTGTCTGCTTGTTCATCTGTATCTGATTCTGTGTTTCTAGAGGAGGCAGTGGATTTGTCTAACGTGCCCGTTGAATACCTCGACCTGAAGGAGGTGTTCAGCAAGTCCCGTGCTGCTTCTCTTCCTCCGCATCGTCCCTATGACTGTGCAATAGAATTATTGCCAGGTGAGTCTCCGCCTAAAGGCAAGTTATATTCACTCTCTGTTCCTGAGAGAGAGGCTATGGAGAGATACATCTCTGATTCTCTGGCATCTGGATTCATTCGTCCTTCCTCTTCTCCAGCGGGGGCGGGGTTCTTCTTTGTGGGGAAGAAGGACGGATCTCTGCGTCCTTGCATTGATTACCGTGGGTTGAATAACATCACAGTGAAGAATACCTATCCCTTACCGTTGATGTCCTCAGCCTTTGAAAGGTTGCAGGGAGCATCCGTGTTCACTAAGTTGGATTTACGTAATGCATATCATTTGGTTCGCATAAGGAGGGGGGACGAATGGAAGACCGCGTTTAACACCCCCAGAGGGCACTTTGAATATTTGGTCATGCCTTTTGGGCTATCCAACTCCCCAGCGGTTTTCCAGGCACTCGTCAATGACGTGCTGAGAGATATGATTGATCAGTTCATATATGTTTACCTGGATGACATACTGATTTTTTCTTCTTCTCTCCAGGAACACGTTCAGCACGTCAGACGAGTGCTCCAGAGGTTGTTGGAGAATGGACTTTTTGTCAAGGCGGAGAAATGCATTTTTCATGCACAATCCGTTCCATTCCTAGGTTACATCGTCTCGACTGAAGGTATTCGCATGGATCCGGACAAGATTAAGGCTGTGGTGGAGTGGCCAAGCCCAGATTCCCGTAAGGCCCTACAGAGGTTTCTGGGATTCGCCAATTTCTACCGGCGTTTTGTTCGCAACTTTAGCCAGATAGTCGCTTCCCTTACCGCCTTAACCTCCCCCAGAGTGACGTTCAGGTGGACCGATACAGCCGAGGCTGCATTCGTCAAACTCAAGAGCCGCTTTGTTTCGGCCCCCATCCTCATAGCTCCCGATCCCTCGCGTCAGTTCGTGGTGGAGGTGGACGCTTCAGAGGTGGGGGTAGGTGCGGTACTTTCCCAACGTGCCGCATCTGACAACAAGATGCACCCTTGCGCGTTCCTTTCCCATCGGTTATCACCTGCGGAACGCAACTACGACATTGGCAACAGAGAGTTGTTGGCAGTAAAGTTAGCATTGGAGGAGTGGCGCCATTGGTTAGAGGGTTCGGGGGTACCTTTTATAGTTTGGACCGATCACAAGAATTTGGAATATATCAGAACAGCCAAGAGACTCAACTCCAGGCAGGCGCGGTGGGCACTCTTTTTCGGACGTTTTGACTTCTCTCTCTCGTATCGCCCGGGTTCCAAGAATGTCAAACCCGATTCCCTTTCTCGTATTTTTGACCATTCCGAACGCCCATCCACTCCCGAGTGCATCCTACCCAGGACCCTAGTGGTCTCCACACTTATATGGGAGGTTGAATCGAGGGTCAGAACGGCCTTAGAAGGGGTAACGCCTCCGCCCGGTTGTCCGCCTAATCGGTTGTTTGTGCCGGAGGGGTGTCGGTCCGATGTTATTCGGTGGGGGCATTGCTCCAACGTAGCGTGTCATCCAGGAGTCAGCCGTACTAGCTTTTTAGTGAAGCAACGCTTTTGGTGGCCGCTGATGGCTCGTGACATTCACAGTTTTGTCTTGGCTTGCTCGGTTTGTGCCACTGGGAAGAGTTCTAATCGACCCCCAGATGGGTTACTCCAACCGCTGTCGGTCCCTTCGAGACCCTGGTCCCACATCGCGCTAGATTTTGTTACCGGTCTCCCGCCCTCCCAGGGCAAGACGGTTGTTTTGACTGTGGTGGACCGGTTCTCGAAGGCGGCTCATTTTATTCCCTTGCCTAAATTACCATCTGCCAAGGAAACAGCGGTAACGGTCGTGGATCATGTCTTTCGCTTACATGGCCTGCCGATGGACGTAGTTTCTGACCGTGGGCCCCAATTTGTGTCCAAGTTTTGGCAGGAGTTTTGTAGGTTACTGGGAGCAAGTGTCAGTCTTTCTTCAGGGTTTCATCCCCAGAGCAACGGTCAAACGGAGAGGGCCAACCAAGATTTGGAGAGAGTGTTGCGATGTTTGGTTTCTAAGAACCCCTCTTCCTGGAGTCAACAACTCTCTATGGTTGAGTACGCTCACAATTCGTTGCCAGTGGCAGCCACGGGTCTCTCTCCATTTGAGTGTAGTTTAGGTTACCAGCCACCTATCTTTCCCAGTACAGAGTCCGAGGTCACTGTTCCCTCCGCTCACGCTTTCATCCAGAGGTGCCGTCACGTCTGGAGCAGAGCCCGTGAGACTCCTCCGGGTGGGGGCGCGCACCAAGGCTAAGGCCGATCGCCACTGGTCGAAGCCTCCGGTATACGTTGTTGGACAAAGAGTGTGGCTTTCCACGAAGAACATTCCACTCCGATCCGTTTCTAACAAGCTTGCCCCCAAATTTATCGGGCCGTTCAGGGTCACCAGGATCATTAGTCCGGTGGCGGTCCGGCTCAAGCTTCCTCCGGCGTATAGGAGAATTCATCCTACCTTCCATGTGTCCAAGATAAAACCGGTGTTTCAGGCACGCATTAACCCGCCGGTCCCGGTTCCCCCGCCGCCACGACTTGTTGATGGGGAGACCACCTTTTCTGTCAATCGGATTTTGAACTCGAGAAGGAGGGGACGCGGATTCCAGTACCTGGTAGACTGGGAGGGTTACGGTCCGGAGGAGAGAAGTTGGGTACCCGCTAGGGACATTCTGGATCACTCCCTTATCGATGATTTCAATCGACAGGTAAATTTGTCTGGGAACGCCAAGAGGCGTTCCTAGGGGGGGGGTATTGTCACGGTTCATGAATCCACTGCCTCTCTCTCTCTCTCGCTCTCTCTCTCTCTCTCGCTCTCTCTCTCTCTCTCTCCTGTGTTTGTGTGGGCGTGGTTCCCAATCTTGGCCTGATTGTCTGCGCCAGCTGGAATTAATTATCTTCCCCTTTATATGTTCTGTAACCTGTGTTTCTTGTTGTCAGATCGTTGTTTCTTCCCTGAGGTTGTGTCGTGTGTCAGTGCTCATTCTCTCTCAGCCCTTGTGGGGATTATCTGCTGTGCTCCTTCCTACCCAGCCGGACTCACTCCCTTGGATTTCTCAGCACGCTATCATCAGAGGATGTGCCCTAGGCCCTGGGTTGGATTCTGTCTGAGTATATTCTGTCTGTCCTGTGGATATTGTAAACTATTTTCATTAAACCATCGTTGCTTGCATCTTGCATCCGCCTCTGTATTGTGACAGTGACAATCTTTTGAAGAGAACATTTTAGGCCAGTGTTGGCCAACCCTTTTTCCTGTTGAACTACCACTCTGTTGGCTCTTCTATAATGTTGTACGTCTTAGTTTTTCATGTATTTCAGGGGTTGGACCAGCTGACGACAATGACAAAGCTGGCCTCGCAGTTTGATGAGTGGGGGCAGCTCTACCCCTCTCTCGTTATCACAGGTGTGAGTGTTGACGAGGACAAGACTGGAGATCACTCTGTCATGCTGATTGAGTTCGAATAACAGACTGGAAGCCTCAAAAGGAGGGTGGTGCTTGGAATCATTGTTCTTCCTCTGTCATCCATAGTTACCTGCAAGGAAACACGTGCCGTCATCATTGCTTTGCACAAAAAGGGCTTCACAGGCAAGGATATTGCTACCGGTAAGATTGCACCTAAATCAACCATTTATCGGATCATCAAGACCTTAAAGGAGAGCAGTTCAATTGTTGTGAAGAAGGCTTCAGGGCGCCCATTGGAAAAGAACGGTCAACACTGCAAATATTGACTCTTTGCATCAACTTCATGTAATTGTCAATAAAAGCCTTTGACACTTATGAAATGCTTGTAATTATACTTCAGTATTCCATAGTAACATCTGACAAAAATATCTAAAGACACTGAGGCAGCAGACTTTGACACAAATATTAATTTTCACATTCTCAACTTTTGGCCACAACTACAAATGTCTTCAGTTAATTGTGAGAGGGACTTCTCTGCAATGGAATGAGTAAGAACATTTAAATGTGAAATTAGATCCTCTCTGTCCCTCTCCCTTCTCTTATTATTCTTTCTGTTATTGCAGATCAAAACAGATTTAAGGAACAGAGTGCAGGGAGAGCATCTAGCCGCCTGCATGCGGCTCTCCATCAACGGCCCTCCCATCAAGGAGCTCAATTACAGGAGGGCGTTGGAAATATTTTTCCACAAGCCCAGAATAATAAAGTGCTCTGACAAAGACTGTAAACTATGTCAGAACTAGGTTTTTGTCAGAACCTGGAAAGAGATTTCCAACTCCCTCCTTTTGGTATGAACATGAATTAGTGGGCTCTAATTCATGTTCAATCAAATGTTCCTCTGTTCATTTTGTCAAGATGATAAACTTTTTTATTTAAGAAAGAAGGTCTCCTTTGTGTTTCTTTAGATAGCTGCAGCACTCAAACTTAAATTGCATCTTGTATACTATAATAATTTGACCAATACGTTATTAAGCTCATTTCTGGGGGTGGAAATTATATTTCAGATGGTTTATTCGATTTTTTTTTTCTTTAAAAAAATCACCAGAACCAAACTTTTCAGTACTTATACATATTTTAAACCCCCCCAGCTAACTTTTCCCCCACAGCTAACACATTTTCCAGAGGAAACACTGCAGTACGTCCAGCCTCAGACCACGTGTATGGCGTTGTGCCTGGCGAGCGGTTTGTTGATGTCAAAGTTGTGAACAGCGTGTCCCATGGTGGGGTTATGGTATGGGCAGGCATAAACTATAGACAACGAACACAATTGCATTTTAACAATGGCAATTTGAATGTACAGAGATACCGTGACGAGATCCTGAAGCCCATTGTCGTGCCATTCATCCACTGCCATCAACTCATGTTTTTTTTACCTTTATTTAACTAGGCAAGTCAGTTAAGAACAAATTATTATTTTCAAAGACGGCCTAGAAACACTGGGTTAACGGCCCTGTTCAGGGGCAGAACAACAGATTTTTACCTTGTCAGCTCGGGGATTCAATCTTGCAACCTTTCGATTACTAGTCCAACGCTCTAACCACTAGGCTGCCTTCAGCATGATAATACACTGCCCCATATTGCAAGGATCTTTACACAATTCCTGGAAGCTGAAATTGTTCCAGTTGTTCCACGGCCTGCATACACACCAGACATGTCACAGATTGAGCATGTTTGGGATGCTCTGAATCTACGTGTACAACAGCGTGTTTCAATTTCCGCCAATTTCTAGCAACTTCGCTTTACCATTGAAAAGGAGTGAGACAACATTCCACAGGCCACAATCAACAGCCTGATCAACTCTATGCGAAGGAGATGTGTCACGCTGCATGACGCAAATGGTTTTCCCCAAATATTGACTGGTTTTCTGATCCACGCCCCTACCTTTAAGGTATTTGTGATCAACAGATGCATATCTATATTCCCAGTCATGTAAATCCATAGATTAGGGCCTAAAGATTTCATTTCAATTGACTGATTTCCTTATATGAACTGACTCTGTAAAATCTTTGAAATTGTTGCATGTTGCGTTTATTTTTCTTTAGTATATTTGATGATTTATTGATGTTTAATTACTTAGCAAGTGAATAGCAAGAGGCTATTTATCTACCACCGTCTGACCTCTGAGTCTGCGGCTGATAACTTGGTTCTAAACTGACATATGTTAGAGGATTCATTGGGTCATTTTAATGACTTCAGTATACTCTACAGTGCCCTACTTTATTTAAATGCAATAGACAGGAACAGGAGCACGAGAAAGATTATACTCTTTCAACCCAAATGGGGTCAGTTCCTTCAGTAAACACACAGGTAGGCAGAGCATGTTTTGGTCATCAATACCTCTTGATTAATTCCTACATCAAAGATCAGGTGTAACGTCGACACAGGGAGTCAGGAAGCAGGTGCTGTTAGTGAGTTTAATATGAATGAACATA
Source organism: Salvelinus fontinalis (assembly GCF_029448725.1). NCBI lineage: Eukaryota > Metazoa > Chordata > Actinopteri > Salmoniformes > Salmonidae > Salvelinus > Salvelinus fontinalis. Next base: position 33,216,454 of record NC_074690.1, on the reverse strand, counting down.
CAATGATACAAAACAAGAGAAACGTCTGACAAGGAACGATAACCAATAATGGCTAATAACAGATAACAAAAGTGCTATATAAAGGGTAAGTAATCAGGGAGTATTGAAGTCCAGGTGTGACTGATGAGATGCAGTAGTGTGTAAAGATGGGTTGCCAGGACCGATGGTTAGTAGACCACTGACGTCGAGCACGAGTAGCGGGCCAGTCCAGACGGCGAAGGTGGAATTCTCAGGTGAGGTTGGGATCTAGGTCGTCCACCGGAACCCAGCACCACTCCTCTGGACCGTACCCCTCCCAATCCACCAGGTACTGGAGCCGACCCCCATGATGTTGGGAGTCCAGGACTGATCTGACGGCATAGGCGGGGCTCCTCTCGATGTCCAAGGGAGGCGGAGGGGTGTCGTGGGGGACGGCATCAGCCAGGGGACCAGGAACCACCGGCCTGAAGAGGGAAACATGAAAAGATGGTGAGATCCGGTAGTTAGTGGGGAATTGTAATCTGTAAATTAGCTCGTTGACCCTCGGGAGGTCCTTGAACGGCCCCACAAACCAGGAACTCAGCTTCTTACAGGGCAGGCGGAGCGGGAGGTTCCTGGTGGAGAGCCAGACGCGTTAGATTGAGGCCGGTACCCAGAAGTGAGGCTGACCGTGATCCCCAGCTTCTCCATGAAAGCCTTCCATACACGTGATGTGAATTGGGGACCACAATCGGAGACCATATCCTCCGGAAGGCCATAGTGCTGGAAGACTTGCTGGATCAATGCCTCAGCGGTAGGGAGACCAGAGAGGGATCAAACCGCATGATTTTGAGAATCTGTCCACAACCACCAAAATGGTGGTGAAACCATCAGAGGAGGGGAGATCAGTGACGAAATCAATGGGCAGATGAGACCAGGGACACTGAGGCACGGGAAGGGGAAGGTGTCTTCCTGCTGGAGCGTGCTAGCGAGATTTAGATCGACAACATACTGAGCATGAGTAGACATGGTGTGCAACGTCCTGCGCCAAAGTGGACAACCAGTATTTCTCAGAAAGGGATTGACTGGTGCGGGTGATACCTGGGTGTCCAGTGGTGAGGGACGTGTGTGCCCAGGTCAGCAACCGATCTCTGACCACCATGGGAATGTAGATGCACTCCGTAGGGCAGGTGGCAGGAGCGGGATCCCTCTCCAGAGCCTGGCAGGTGTCCACATCTATGTCCCAAAACACGGGGTCAACAATACGGGAGGACCGATTGATGGGCTGGCCTACACTCACAGGTCCCTCCACTGACGTGGAACCACAGGGTGCGGGATAGCTGGTCCTCTGACATCCTGGTCCCCAGGCAGTAATCCTCCTCTCTGACCAGGAGATGGTGGGATTATGGAGTTGGAGCCACGGGAGGCCAAGGATGACTTTGTGCACGGGTGCTGAAGGGATGAGGAAGGAAAGGCTTTCCTGGTGCTTGCTTCTAACGGTGAGGGTGAGTGGAGCTGTGACGTGCGTAATAGTGCTGGATCCCAATGGTCGCATATCCAACACTTGGACCAGAAACGGAGTGGAGAATGGGTATGAGGTGAAGTGCAGGGAGAAGACAAGGGCCTGGTTAATAAAATTCCCTGCGGCACCGGAATCCACTAGAGCTATAGAAACAATAGAAGAGTGAAATCAATACTAAAAAAGGTGATGGAAAGCTCATGCCTAACATAGAGACGGATGATCACGGGGCCATCCCTCTGCTCTCGTGGATTTGGGACATACCGGACAGCGTTGAAGCTGATGCCCCTCCCGGTCGTAATAGGGACAGAGCCTTAACTGTCTCTGACAGCGACGCTCAGCCGCGGGGAGATGTGTGGCCCCTACCTTCATGGGTTCAAGCTCTGACTGTCAACGAAGGAGGGAGAGAGGCGATGGAGTTGCCAACGCTCCCGAAAAAGGTTACCCAGACGAATGGCCATCGTGATGAGTGTGTCCAAGGTTAGATTAGCATCTCAACTCCGTCTGGACCTCTTCGCACAATCCTCTTCTGAATAGGGTGCAGAGCACCGGCTCATTCCATCCGCTGGATGCTGCCACTGTCCGAAAGGTGAGTGCATACTCCGCCATGGTCTGGCCATCCTGCCGTAGTTGGAGTAGGAGCTCACCCCCCTCTCTGCCCTCCGGTGGATGGTCGAAGACCCCCCTGAACAGAGCAATGAACCCCTCATAGGAACCCAGCTCCTCCTCTCCTCTCTCTCAGATGGCCGTAGCCCACTCCAACGCCTGTCCGGTCAACAGGGAAATAACTGTGGCAACCTCAGACCTCTCCGTGGTGGGGGCTCCCATCTGATGATGAGTGAAATAGAGGGAGCACTGGAGTAGGAAGTCACAGCATTTGGAGGGAGACCCGTCATATTTGTCCGGGAGGGACAAACAGGCATCGCTGACTTGGGCAGACTGTTGGATGGGCTGGGGTGCTGGCTCGACTTGTGGTAGAGAAATGTCTGACAAGGAAACAACCAATGCTGCCTGGTAACTGATAACAAAAGAGTGCTATATAAAGGGTAAGTAATTAGGGAGTAATGAAGTCCAGGTGTGACTGATGAGACGCAGGAGTGCGTATAGATGGGTTGCCAAGACCAGTGGTTAGTAGACTGGCGACGTTGAGCGGAAGTAAAGATTGGTTATTTGATGGATAAGACAACGTAATGAAACACTCCCTTTGACTGAAAAGGTGAAAGGTTTTATTACAGCAAATCCATCCAAATCTCAACAGTTTTAAATAGCAAGTTAAACATACAAAACACAGCTCACTTAACATAGTTGTTTTTTATTAAATATGTAAAAAGCAGGTCAAGTTATTCACAAATAAAATGCAAACATGCAACACATTTTGGGGAATGCATAATGAGTGGGACATCAGAAGAAAAACATGATCTATTTATAATTATTAACAGTACATGTTTACATTCCTTTTCATTTACACAACATACGACTAAAGTATTATGGTGCACTGCCGAGTTCAATAAGAATAAATGCAACATTAAGAAAGGGTATACAATATACGTACTTGGAATATAGTATGTCAAATTACTCAGTGAACTGACTCACAACTTTCCCTAAGACCTGTGGTTCAAAAGTCATATGAAAACATCTGAAATATACCCGACTTCCATTGAATACGACGGTGGCTAGTTGCTCTTGAAGTTTAAAAAAAAATGTTTGTGATCATACTAGTCTACACTAAAATGTGCTCCCTTTCCCTTATGATGAAGCCATACTGATGAATCAACCTTGTTTCTGTCACTGTAGCACCAAATAAGGCATTTTTGAGTACGCACTGATTATCAAAATTCTTTGAAATGCTGAAGACAGTCACATACTAGTCATAATTTGTCTAACTAACTTACTACTACTTTTCATTAATGATTCCCATGGACTGAACTGCCTCCCATCGCGTAGAGGCCATATCAAGTCTCCTTAGTTTTTAATAAATATTGTTTTTGCATTTCAATTTGTAATTGTGTGAATTGTGAGAATCTAAGGATAGATTGTCCATTCCAGAGTCCAATGACATTGCAACATATGGAGGAAGGTTAAATAGGAGCTACTACCGGCCCTTCAGGGCTTTTGCTTATTGCGTTCTCCTGATTAATATGGTTGATATGTACAAGTCTTAAAATAAACAACTTTGAAACAACGTACATAATGGATGGATCATGGGACCGACCGAGGCTGGCAACATAACACATGCTGTCAGATAAAAACACTGTCTACTCCATATTACAATTTCATCAAATAGAGAATTTTGAATGGCGTATTTTTTTCACCCTTTTTCAATGGCCTTGGAAACTTCTGTGATGGTCTGAGCTTTTCTGCATTTCACCGACAGTCAACAAAACACAGAATGCAGAACGACTGAGGGATATATAAAATTTAAAAAAGAGTCGTGCTTCTTTTCACGAGTTTGCTTCATGTGCTCAGTCTTCAAGAGAACAAAAAAGAAACAAACCATTAGGAAAAAATTGTAATAAAAAGAAACAAAAAAATAAAACCTGTAACAAAGTTCTCACAAAATAAAAGGGCATGGTGGTGGGGACACGGAGGGATGGCAGTCAGTACTCATCCTGCTGATCATCAGGAACCTCCTCTTCATGGACCCCTGGGTCCACGTCCTCTCCCTCTCCTGCGCCTTCCTAAGGGGACACAAGCGGTCATAGCAAAATGTTAGGGCAACAGCCGCCATAGATCTTTTCAAGTAATTAACAGCATTAGGTAACCTAAATCAATTTATCAAATAATCAAACAAAGACCTGTGATTACAAATAAAATATCTCCCTAGAAAAGAATAAGAATCAAAATATTTACTGTCCAATCTAGTACGAACATTCTAGAATCTAAAACAAATGTTGCACAACAACAACCCACACCCAATCCTCTTTGGGAAACTCCTATGAATAATCACTGAAGAGCCAATAACAGCCGATTGACCTGTTCGTCTGCAGAGTACAGGATCTCCATTAGCCTCTCCACGAACTGTGCGCTCTCCTGACCTTGCTCCTGTGCCAGCACTTCCACCTCCCGCAGCTTTCCAAAGTAAAAATCCCTCTCCTTCTCCACCCCCTCCAGTGCAAGTTTTAATGTGTTCACCTGCACACAACGAGACAGACAAATTGATATTCCTTTCATATCTTGTTATTTGACTTTAAACAACAAATTTGTCTGTGTGTAAACTGTTTTTGCAGTATTAATGATTTTTCTATTGTCAATCAAATCCAAATGGTCACGTGCGCCATCATAAAACTATTGCTGTTATACACTGCTGCTCCTCTGATACCCAACTTCTTGTTTCTCGGATCCTTTTCATGTTTCTGGTAATCTAATCCTTGTAAAATCAGGATTATGGAATTATCATTCAAGGCAGTTTGTAATTACTTATGATTTTGGTTCTGCCAAAAACAATACACATCTTTCTTACAAATCTTACCAGTGAGTCCAACTTAGATATATTAAGTTATAATGACGTTGTTGTAGTAACTTGTATATATGAAATTGTTATGATGCAGTAGTAGTGGCTTTTTACCTGGTCATTGAGCAATGTGACCTGTGCTTCCAGTTCCCGCTCTCCTTTGGCCGGAGTTGTCGTTGCAACTGGGATTCTTTTGGCTGAAGAGGGTCTGGAGGATGGATGGGGGCTGCAAGGGTTTTGTTTCGGCGTTGTTGCGCTCGCCTTGGTGGCTCCTGAACACAAATATAGGTTAGTCAGTCAGTTTCCTAATCTACGTAAACAATGTCTGCTTTACAGAGGGGTATACTACAATCAATGCAGAGTTCTTCCAAAAGAATATAAGATGGGCGCTGCACTACCTTGTGGACTTGCTGCGCCACTATGTAAACTCTTTTTTTACTATATTTGTTATCATTTAAGGCTCGAGATTGCAAAAAATGGAAATTAGAGATTTTTGCATTTTTTAACACCTGAGTCCAAAGGGGGACAGAGCCTCCTTACAGGCATCCCCCCACCTTACTCATCACTATCACCTATTTCAAAACTCCTGGAGAGCTAACTTACCAGAATGAACTACAAATGTTCTGGTTTAATAAGAAAGCTACACTTTCTTTTTGGTTGTCAAGTCAATTAGACCATACCCATTTCAAGTTGATCTTTCTCAAAAATAAACTGTTATTTCAGAGTATTTAGGCAAGTAAACTGGCTAACTCATTGATCCTGCTTTCTATTATACCCCTCAGGCGGCTGGTCTTCTTACCTGCAGTGGGGGAGCTGGCTGCGTGGTGTTGAGACTTCTTTGGCAGGTTGAAGATCTGCTCACCGGGGTCAGGTGGGGGGATGGCATCCTGACCCTGTCTGGCCTGAAGTGGGTCGTAATCTTTACCGTCGTAGTTGGCATCAAAGAACCTCTTGAACCACTGGATGAAGTCAAGGTTGTCCTGAAATCTAGCTTTCACCAGCTTTTCCACAGGAATAATCTTCAGAGAGAAGTGGAAAGAAATGATCAAGAACCAAATATTGGGGTACTCGTTTTATAATCTGCACTTCACGTGATATGACACATTCATTTAAAAATATTTTTTAGGAGCAAAGTGAGTGTGTGTTTGTTCAATCAAATATAGCCTGGGCTAGCCATAGTAACTAAAGAAAAGCCATATCTAATGGTAAACTGTTATAAGTAGCTACAGTAGGTCCCGTCAAAACACTACTCACTCAGCCTCATTCTCTCACCTTGTCCACATTCATTCTCTTGAAGGAGGCCTGCAGCAGCTTGAAGTTGTGAATGTACTCATGCTCAAATTTAGCTTGGAACTTAACCTTCTTAAGACTGACGCAGCCAGGGAAGAGCAAATCCATGAACTGGCAGTAGGCCGCTCCTACAAGTGAATGAAAACAAAACCACGTCAGAAGATGTGACACAAAACTACAATTTGTTTCTCTTCTGATACAGGTTCGAAACTAATGATAATGAACAAATTATATTTTTCAGGCATACGCTTGATCGAAATATTTCACAGCACTGACATTAGCCAACCTGTACACAACACTACCTACGGCAGACCAGACACAACAGCCTTGACAGCGCTGGAAGTGACAAGCAGCTATAACCTCAAAATAGTACCATTAGCACACCTTGCTACAGGACTGTGTGTGGTTCAGCAGAGATTGGATTACTTGGGGCAGCATGGCATGGTAGCCACAGCAAGTGCGCAAACTAGTTGTATTAATAGCACTATCCGTCTTCTCTGTCAGAGCAAGGATAGGTTAGGAGCAGGGTTAGGTTTACACCAGGTTTCTTTGACAATACACATTACTTTACCTATTACCAGGTCATTAGCAGAAGCTTAGTGTGGAACAGAGGAAAAGCATGGACATATCTCTCCCTTCCAATACTGCATCTCTCTTCCTTTCATCCTGCATCTCCCTTTCTATGCTAGGCCTATATCCTGAGCCCATAATGAGGTCCTTGGGTCTGGAAGGAAGAACAGTTTGCGGCAAGGTTAACAGGGTAATTATTCTTACCTGAGGAGAGCTGCTCCACTTTAGTGTAGTTCAGACCGAGAAGATCGTTAACCCAGGCAGTGATGTCATGCCTGCTCATAGTCTCCTGGGTTATTGAGGTAGAATATACGTTGACTGCCATTCCCCAACTGCAAAAGACAGAAAAGGCACTTTCTCCAAAACAATCTCAAAATAAGGATTTTTTTGTAATCTCTTTTACAGAATAGTTAGCCAACATGTTCTGTACACACAATTGTTGACCAACAGATAAAAGCCACCATGTAATTTTCAACTACTAACATTAAATGTAAAGTGATGCGGTAGCAAAGATGACGCAAGGCAGATAACATCAATACAAACCATCAAGGAGAAACTCGACAGCAAGCCAGTAAACCTCCGCCTATAAACAGAGCTACTAGTAACGAAATAAAAGCACACTGGTCTCAAATCAAATTATGTGAGATCAGTGTGTATGCTGATTTTCATTCCAACCAATTTCCACTGTCAAAATGACCAGGTGGCGAATCGCATCTCTGCATGTCTGGCAGACATATCAGTGTGGATGACGGATCACCACCTCAAGCTGAACCTCGACAAGACGGAGCTGCTCTTCCTCCCGGGGAAGGACTGCCCGTTCCATGATCTCGCCATCACGGTTGACAACTCCATTGTGTCCTCCTCCCAGAGCGCTAAGAACCTTGGCGTGATCCTGGACAACACCCTGTCGTTCTCCACCAACATCAAGGCGGTGGCCCGTTCCTGTAGGTTCATGCTCTACAACATCCGCAGAGTACGACCCTGCCTCACACAGGAAGCGGCGCAGGTCCTAATCCAGGCACTTGTCATCTCCCGTCTGGATTACTGCAACTCGCTGTTGGCTGGGCTCCCTGCCTGTGCCATTAAACCCCTACAACTCATCCAGAACGCCGCAGCCCGTCTGGTGTTCAACCTTCCCAAGTTCTCTCACGTCACCCCGCTCCTCCGCTCTCTCCACTGGCTTCCAGTTGAAGCTCGCATCCGCTACAAGACCATGGTGCTTGCCTACGGAGCTGTGAGGGGAACGGCACCTCAGTACCTTCAGGCTCTGATCAGGCCCTACACCCAAACAAGGGCACTGCGTTCATCCACCTCTGGCCTGCTCGCCTCCCTACCACTGAGGAAGTACAGTTCCCGCTCAGCCCAGTCAAAACTGTTCGCTGCTCTGGCACCCCAATGGTGGAACAAACTCCCTCACGACGCCAGGACAGCGGAGTCAATCACCACCTTCCGGAGACACCTGAAACCCCACCTCTTCAAGGAATACCTAGGATAGGATAAAGCAATCCTTCTGCCCCCCCCCCTTAAAAGATCTAGATGCACTATTGTAAAGTGGCTGTTCCACTGGATGTCATTAGGTGAATGCACCAATTTGTAAGTCGCTCTGGATAAGAGCGTCTGCTAAATGACTTAAATGTAATGTAAATGTAAATTGCTTAACAACATCTATTACAATTTATCTCCATGCATATCCCATGTTAGGTTCAGTAATGTAATAACATGTTAGTAATGCGGTTATAAGATCGGGATGCCCAATTTAGCTGAAATGTATGCAGACTATCGACTCTTGTAAACACACTCATAACAGGAGTTTGAGAATGGGTGTAGCACAACATCTATATGTGATGAGTGTATGGTGTAGCATCTATATGTGATGAGGAGGAGCAGATTGAGTTTGTTTGTTTTTTTCTCATCCATTTTCATAATGAAGAGTTGATATGTTATCTTCAGAAACATCAACAGAGCAAAGTGACATGAAAGTGATGACTGCCAACAAATGTTTGAAACTGTTGATCACCCTTCACAGTAAATGCAAAAATGGTCTTTATGTGTAGCCTACATTATGCAAAAGCCTTGTAAAGTGCAGCAAAAAAATAACGTTTTTCACAGCTTTGGTATTTTGAATATTTTCATTCTAATGATGAGGCAGGCTGGAGCATATAATATCAAAATGTAAGACGTGAATTGCTGTTGCAACATATTATATTCTCAAATGGGTATCCGAAAAAATAACGGGCCTGGTGCTTAGCCAAATGTCTACCACTATCTATCGCTCCACCATTCTAAGTGCAAACATTCAGCTAAAGAGTTTAAATCGTTTGTCACTGATACGGAGGGCTGGCTATAATGCGACGGATAATGCATTTCCATTTGATAGAAATATGGTAACAGCTAACGTTATTCTACAATTACATCAAGCGCATAGTCAACATCCTAACAGCTAAACCCTAAACATGAATGGCAAAAACTGACAAGATTTCGGTTTCCAACTATCCTCTTTCATTGATTGTGCACTGAGACAGAAAATCGGACAGCCGTTCTCGTGTCAACAAAGCGGATGTACTGCTAGCTTTGTTCGCTCATTGGCTCTACTTGACCCACACAAACGAGTTTATAATTTGAACAGCCTGGGTTTAAAACCATGTCATAAAATAAACGGAATAGCTAAAACAGTAACGGTGCCCCTTTTCCCAGAACACATGATTAGGTAGCGTAGGGCCAACAATAATATTCTAGCAGCTATTGCTATCATTACAGTCAAGACAGTGACTGTATTTGACAATGAAGCAAGCTAACTTGCTAGTTTTTTTCCACAGCGGTCCCATTTCCAACTGGCCAGACAATGTGTGTTATTTACGTTTAAATGTCACCGATTTCGCTTTGGCATTATTGTGAACTTGCAGGGGCCTCCTCAAGACAATTTACGCCATGGTCAAGAAAGTCACCAAGAAGGAAATACATCCAACGTTATGCACGAGCCGATACGTTGTAACAGAATTGAAAAGGAGCGAGCCGATGGCGTGGAAAAATCCAATGCTCGTGAAACAAATGTTCAGAGTTTTGCAGCAACCTTATTATTGCTCAAAGCCTTGCTATGAAGCCACGCCAAATGCGGCATTTGCACTGATTTACCTGTAGGCGCGCTCTCCTCGCACTGTATTTTTTCTGTAAGGAATGCAGTTGGATCCGTCCGTTGGGATGATGTCGTTGTTATTCTCTCCATTTGGGGACAGTGCTTGGGTGGGACCTGGCATTGGGTCTCTAAAATATTGAACAGATTATCTGTTCTCTTTTTATGAAAGGACGATGCGATATAAAGTGCCGCACCTCGGGCTCGTTCTCCTGTCTGCTTATTCTTCACAAATCTGACTCTGGTGACGTAGGTGCACCCTAACCAACCACGTGACTGGTGATGGGGGCGCGCTTCTTGGACAGTGGACGGAGAATTCCACGAATAGAAACCGAAGGGACATAGCATACATTCATACACACACATATATATAAACCTTTATTTAACTAAGCAAGTCAGTTAAGAACAAATTCTTATTTACAATGACGGCCTACCAAAAGGCCTCATGCGGGAAGGGGGCTGGGATTAAAAATATAAATAAATTAAATAAAAATATAGGACAAAACACACATCACACAAGAGAGACAACACTACATAAAGAGAGGCCTAAGATGACAACATAGCATGGTAGCAACACATGACAACACAGCATGGTAGTAACACAACATGACAACAACATGGTAGCAACACAATATGGCAGCAGAACAAAACATGGTACAAACATTATTGGGCACAGACAGCAGCACAAAGGGCAAGAAGGTAGACAACAATACATCACGAAAAGCAGCCACAACTGTCAGTAAGAGTGTCCTTGAATGAGTCTTTGAATTTGAGTGTTTTGGTGTTTGAGTGTTTGTTGCAGCTCAATCCAGTCGCTAGCTGCAGTGAACTGAAAAGAGGAGCAACCCAGGGATGTGTGTGCTTTGGGGACTTTTAGCAGAATGTGACTGGCAGAATGGGTGTTATGTGTGGAGGATGAGGGCTGAAGTAGACATCTCAGATAGGGGGAATGAGGCCTAAGAGGGTTTTATAAATGAGCATCAACCAGTGGGTCTTGCGAAGGGTATACAGAGATGACCAGTTTACAGAGAAGTAGAGTGCAGTGATGTGTCCTATAAGGAGCAATGGTGGCAAATCTGATGTCCGAATGGTAAAGAACATCTAGCCGCTCGAAAGCACTCTTACCTGCCGATCTATAAATGACGTCTCCGTAATCTAGCATGGGTAGGATGGTCATCTGAATCAGGGTTAGTTTGGCAGCTGGGGTGAAAGAGGAGCGATTAAAATAGAGGAAACCAGTTCTAGATTTAACTTAAGGGGTGGCAGGTAGCCTATTTGTTAGAGCGTTAGGCCAATAACCGAAAGGTTGCTGGGTCAAATCCCCGAGCTGACATGGTAATCTGTTGTTCTGAACAAGGCAGTTAATCCACTGTTCCCCAGTAGGATGTCATTGTAAATAAGAATTTGTTCTTAAATGACTTGCCTAGTTAAATAAAGCTTACATTTAAAACATCTTTAAAAAAGATTTAGTCTTCAGCTTTGATATGTGCTGAGAGAAGGACAGTGTACCATCTCGCCAAACACTCAAACTTTAGAGCTTGACTACCTCAAGCTCTAAACCATCAGAGGTAGTAATCACACCTGTGGGGAGAGCGGCATTCTTCTTACCAAACCACATGACCTTTGTTTTGGAGGTGTTCAGAACAAGGTTTAGGGCAGAGAAAGCTTTGTTGTAGTGTTTAACACAAAATCCGGGAAGGGGCCAGTTGAGTATAATACTGTATCATCTGCATATAAATGGATGAGAGAGCTTCCTACTGCCAGAGCTATGTTGTTGATGTAAATTGAGAGGAGCGTGGGGCATATGGCCACTTTCTCACTCATACGCTAAAAATGCTTTCTTTATTTTGTGTCTCTGCTTCAATAGCTGGTCTACTTGTAGATATTTAAATGACAGGACTAAATTATAAGATTATGCATCTATTGTGCTTAGTGGCGACTCGTCATTCACCTGTTTTGAGCCCCACATAAAAAAAATACAAAATCTTTTTTTAGGCTTGCCTGTTTTGCATGTTATTTTGGCATTAATACATGTCACATATCAGTTTGCAAACAATGTCAAAAATATATATCATTAAGTTAATAAAGCCGCATACAAACATGGTCTCTTTTTTGTTTTCTTGAGTAACGCTTCGATCACACCAACAGCGTCATTGCATTTTGGTACAGCAGAATGACATTAATTTCCAATGAAACGCTGCGCTTGCCTAGTGGTGCAAACGTTGGATTTATCGAATGTATGCGTCAAACTGTATGCGTAGACGGCTTGACAGAAATGGTAGCAGAAGGTGAATGTTGAACTTTTGTTGCATACATATTCAGATGATGCTGTGTACTATTTTGTGCAATGACGCTGTTGGTGTGTTCGAAGCGTAAGGAGGCTCCAAAATGCAGGTGTTTCAGCCTAGCTCAGTGCTTTGTGTGGTGGTGGGGCAAACCAGCGTAAAATACGGAGCGTTGCGCCTTGATTGGCTCAGTGTTCTGTCACTAATGGGGACACTATGGGTAGAGCTCGAAAATTCAACCCCCTTAAGTGCTACCATAGAGTTGCATTAGAAGTGCCCATCCAAGAAGACTCAAGGTCATTGGCCACAGATAGAATGATGTCAAATCACATTATATCTACAGTAGGTTTGATTGGACTGATCATGTCAACATCACACTTTCAAAATCTTAGCTAGCAGACATCATCATGAATCAAGTCGACAATCTACTGGCAAATCCTTTTTAATCCATGTCATATGAAGAGAAATAATAATGATGAGAAATTACAGATAAAATGTATCGGTGCTCCTGGGCCATTGGACATAAACAATACACAACAAGTAGGAAATCACAAATTCAACAATGAGTGGTTTGGAAGGATTCAGTGGTTACCTGCAAGCATTGCAAAGCAATCATTAGCCTGCTATTCAGTGGAGTGGCTGTGTGGTTTCAAGTCTAAGATTAAGAGTCTCTTTTCCTAGTTTGACAGAGTGCCAGAGTTCCTCTGTGGAGATGGGAGAACCTTCCAGAAGGACAACCATCTCTGCAGCACTCCACCAATCAGGTCTTTGTGGTAGAATGGCCAGACAGAAGCCACTCCTCAGTAAAAAGGCATATGACAGCCCACTTGGAGTTTGCCAAAAGGCAGTTAAAGGCCTCTCAGTCTGATGAAACCAAGAATGAACTCTTTGGCCACTTCTGGAGGAAACCTGGCACCATCCCTACGGTGAAGCATGGTGGTGGCAGCATCATGCTGTGGGGATTTTTTTCAGCTGCAGGGACTGGGAGACTAGTCGGGATTGAGGCAAATATGAACGGAGCAAAGTACAGAGAGATCCTTCATGAAAACCTGCTCCAGAGCACTCAGGATCTCAGACTGGGGTGAAGGTTCACCTTCTAACAGGACAACAACCGAAAGTACACAGCCAAGACAACGCAGGAGTGGCTTCGGGACAAATCTCTGAAAGTCCTTGAGTGGCCCAGCCAGAGCCCAAACTTGAACCCAATCTAACATCTCTCGTGAGACCTGAAAATAGCTGTGCAGCGACGCTCCCCATCCAACCTGACAGAGCTTGAGAGGATCTGCAGAGAGAATGGGAGAAACTCTCCAAATACAGGTGTGCCAAGGTTGTAACGTCATACCCAAGATGACTCGAGGCTGTAATCGCGGCCAAAGGTGCTTCAGCAAAGTACTGAGTAAAGTGTCTGAATACTTATGTAAATGTAATATTTCAGTCTTTTATTTGTAATAAATTAGCAAAAATGTCTAAAAAACGTTTTTTGCTTTGTCATTATGGGGTATTGTGTGTAAATTGATGAGGTGAAAAAACTATTTAAAGGGGTCTGAATAGTTTCTGAATGCACTGTACATAGCGGACCGCACTGGCCCCACTGACACGCCACACTGCTGGGAGCAGTAAAGGGTCAGCTGTAGGGCAGCACCTGGTTAGGCCGGGCGGGTAAAGACCTGCCTTGCTCAAGGACACAATAGTTGTAGGTTGCAGCTGAGAAAGGGATGCCAGTAACCTCTGGTTGCCAGTTGACTGATTCCTGTGAATCCTGACAGATTCTCCCAGATTCAGACATTCCAACCATTCCAACGATTATTGTCATATAGAGTTAGGATTGCAAAGCTGCCAGCAATTTACTAAAATTACCGGAATCTATAGTAATTTAGGTCATTAACAGGTAATATATGGCAATCTATTGCAATTGTAGTCATTTTTGGTCTGTTCTAACTAGAGGTCAACCGATTAATCGGAATGGCCGATTAATTAGGGCCGATTTCAAGTTTTCATAACAATTGGAAATCGGTAATTTTGGACGCCGATTTTGCAAAAAACATTTTTTACACCTTTATTTAACTAGGCAAGTCAGTTAAGAACACATTCTTATTTTCAATGACGGCCTAGGAACGGTGGGTTAACTGCCTTGTTCAGGGGCAGAATGACAGATTTTTACCTTGTCAGCTCAGGGATTCAATCTTGCAACCTTACGGTTAACTAGTCCAACGCTCTAACCACCTCCCTCACGAGGAGCCCGCCTGTTACGCGAATGCAGTAAAAAGCCAAGGTAAGTTGCTAGCTAGCATTAAACTTATCTTGTAAAAAACAATCAATCAATCAATCAATCATAATCACTAGTTATAACTACACATGGTTGATGATATTACTAGTTAATCTAGCGTGTCCTGCGTTGCATATAATCGATGCAGTGCGCATTCGCGAAAAAGGACTGTCGTTGCTCCAACGTGTACCTAGCCATAAACATCAATGCCTTTCTTAAAATCAATACACAGAAGTATATATTTTTAAACCTGCATATTTAGCTAAAAGAAATCCAGGTTAGCAGGCAATATTAACCAGGTGAAATTGTGTCACTTCTCTTGTGTTCATTGCACGCAGAGTCAGGGTATACGCAACAGTTTGGGCCGCCTGGCTCATTGCGAACTAATTTGCCAGAATTCTACGTAATTATGACATAACATTGAAGGTTGTGCAATGTAACAGGAATATTTAGACTGATGGATGCCACCCGTTAGATAAAATACGGAACAGTTCCGTATTTCACTGAAAGAATAAATGTTTTGTTTTCGAGATGATAGTTTCCGGATTCGACCATATTAATGACCTAAGGCTCATATTTCTGTGTGTTATTATGTTATAATTAAGTCTATGATTTGATAGAGCAGTCTGACTGAGCGATGGTGGGCACCAGCAGGCTCGTAAGCATTCATTCAAACAGCCCTTTCCTGCGTTTTGCCAGCAGCTCTGCTGTTTATGAATTCAAGCCTATCAACTCCAGAGATTAGGCTGGTGTAACTGATGTGAAATGGCTAGCTAGTTAGCTGGGTGTGCGCTAATAGCGTTTCAAACGTCACTCGCTCTGAGACTTGGAGTAGTTGTTCCCCTTGCTCTGCATGGGTAACGCTGCTTCGAGGGTGGCTGTTGTCGATGTGTTCCTGGTTCGAGCCCAGGTAGCGGCGAGGAGAGGGATGGAAGCTATACTGTTACACTGGCAATACTAAAGTGTCTATAAGAACATCCAATAGTCAAAGGTATATGAAATACAAATCGTATAGAGAGAAATAGTCCTATAATTACTACAACCTAAAACTTCTTACCTGGGAATATTGAAGACTCATGTTAAAAGGAACCACCAGCTTTCATATGTTCTCATGTTCTGAGCAAGGAACTTAAACGTTAGCTTTCTTACATGGCACATATTGCACTTTTACTTTCTTCTCCAACACTTTGTTCTTGCATTATTGAAACCAAATTGAACATGTTTCATTATTTATTTGAGGCTAAATTGATTTTATTGATGTATTATATTAAGTTAAAATAAGTGTTCATTCAGTATTGTTGTATTGTCATTATTACAAATAAAAAAATAAAATAAAATAAAAAAAAAATCGGCCGATTAATCGGTATCGGCTTTTTTTGGTCCTCCAATAATCGGTATCGGCGTTGAAAAATCATAATCGGTCGACCTCTAGTTGCAACACTCACTACAGAGTTCCAAACTGCCTCTGGAAGCAACGTCAGCACAATAAATGTTTGTCGGAGGCTTCATGAAATGAGTTTCCATGGTCGAGCAGCCGCACACAAGCCTAAAATCACCATGCGCAATGCCAAGCGTCGGCTGGAGTGGTGTAAAGCTCATCACCATTGAACTCTGGAGCAGTGGAAAAGCGTTCTTTACAGTGATGAATCACGCTTCACCATCTGGCATTCCGACGGACTAATCTGGGTTTGGCGGATGCCAGGAGAACACTACCTGCCTGAATGCAGTGAAAACTGTAAAGTTTGGTGGAGGAGGAATAATGGTCTGGGGCTGTTTTCATGGTTCGGGCTAGGCCCCTTGGTTCCAATGAAGGGACATCTTAACGCTACAGCATACAATGACATTCTGGACGATGCTGTGCTTCCAACTTTGTGGCAACAGTTTGGTAAAGGCCTTTTCCTATTTCAGCATGACAATGCCCCCAAGCACAAAGCGAGGTCCATACAGAATGGTTTGTCGAGATTGGTGTGGAAGAACTTGACTGGCCTGCACAGAGCCCTGACCTCAACCCTATCGAACGCCTTTGGGATGAATTGGAACGTCGACTGCGAGCCAGGCATAATCGCCCAACATCAGTGAACGACCTCACTAATGCTCGTGGCTGAATGGAAGCAAGTCCCCACAGCAATGTTCCAACATCTAGTGGAAAGCCTTCCAAGAAGAGTGAAGGCTGTTATAGCAGAAAAAAGGGGACCAACTCCTCTTGAGACGTTCGATGAGCTGGTGTCCACATACTTTTGGTCATGTAGTGTACTTTAGTTTACTAGTAAACTTCTAAAGTTTCCAGTAATATACCCTCTGTTTTGCAACCCTATGCATAATTGACATACCTTAGTGTGTGAATATAGAATGGATCTTTTGATCATCTCTGAACAATGAATTGAAACTTGTTTTGTTTTTATATATACAATTGGAATGAAATAGAAGCCAGCCTAAATTGTAATCTTCTGACAGTGCACACACTGTTTATTTTGGGTAAACTACAACACAGTGGACTATTCAGTCAGTGCACGCACACATGATTAATACAAAAATGTCCAAAGAGATTGTATGGAATTATTATGATTTAACAGATAAGTGTTCTCCATGCAAACATAATGACTGCAGAAATCATGCCATAAGGCAAAAATACCTAGTTGAACTGAGAATTTCAGATCTCAAGATATGCATTTTTTAGCAGCTGCTTTGCGGCATCAGCTGTCTGGGCCACCTTGCTGGCTGCAACTGAATTGCAGCATTGATTAGCACTGTACCATTGTGGTGTCATGCTGTTGAATGTGTTAAACCCGAGCAACAGTACAATTAGGATATGACTCTGGTGGCTGAGACTTGCAATGAACTTAATAGTTGAAAGTCATTTTTTACAAGCTTTTGCTTGGTTTTCGATATTCCAAGTTTGACATTCTTGCACCTTTAACAAGAGAGTTTTGGCTACAAACGTGCAGTCCCCTGTTCCGCGCACAGTGGTTTAAATGTGCATAAGTGTCAATTGTGAAAACGACACACAGACCAAAATGAAAGTGGAGTAGTGACTGAAACTTGCTAGCTAGTTGGCCAGCTGTCAAACCAAACAGTTAGCATGCTAGCTAGCTAATCAAGGCATAACCAGTCAACATCGGCTCGGTAGTTAGCACCAGAGACGGAAGAGGAAGCGAGACATCACACTGCTTAATTATTTCTGGTTCATATACTGTCAATTAACTAGCAGACCAGACCTTAGCTGCTTTAATGCATTGGTGCCCTGTTAAGATGACCGGAACTGACCACGTTTTTCTACGGTAAACGGCCAGAGTGGGACATCTTCATTTATCCACCATCTTTGCTAGTGTACTGTACACTGGACTAGCTAACCAGTTAGCAATAATTACAAACCCACTTTGACAGAAACTGGTGCCCAATATATTTACCACATTACATCGAGTATAATTCAAAAACATAACACTGTGTGCGGCCCATACATGTCCTGAAACATATTCCACACGTTTATTATTATGAATATATTTTTTTTATCACACATTGCAACCGTAGATCTTTGACTCACCAGTGAACTCAGATCCCAGGTTACGCCGTGTTAAAAAAACTGCTATATTTCTGAGTCACCACCTCTTTCCATTCATTGAAGGGATTCGATTAATCTGTCCCGGGTTCCCGTGCAGGAGTGTTTTGCAACGTGAAAGTTGATCGGAAGTCGGAATTAGGTAAAATCATGATGTCAGTGATCTTCAGGCCAGAAAGTGGGAGCTCTAGAAAAAAAAGATGCTAGATTTTCCGACTTGGAATTCCAAGTTGGATGACCGTTTTAAAACGATTTCCCCCGTCAGAGTTTTTTCTCGAGTTCCGATTTGTCTTGAACGCACTGAAGTCGGAAGTCTTAGATTTCCGAGTTTCCAGTTGTTCTGAACAAAAAAGGGCCAGGGTGAAATCGTCTCAAAAAAACAATTTAATTAAGCATTTGGGAGTAATGAGTAGGATTCACGTGCAAAAAGTGATTGCTTTTGATAAAAAATACTTGATCTGCCTTCCCAATGAAAACTAGTTCGAAAATGCAAACATAGCCTAGGTCTATATTGTATGGAAAAGAGATGCTTTATGTTTCTGGACAATGCACCAAGCTGCCTTGTATACAACATGACCCAGCATCACAGCCTCACAGATTACTGTTCGATTTGAGAATAGTGCTCCTCCCTCACCGCTGTTGCCCGGTCACGTCATGGGCCATAGACCGGTGTCACGCGGCTCAGCATAATCGAATCCACCGATTGTAGAAGCTGATGACGCCGACAACGGACACATATTTTCTTCGACAAGCGTTGCAGAAGCTAATGGGCTTGATCTGGAGTGATTGCGACCTGTCATAACTTGATGCGTTGCTCATTGAGGACAGCTGTATGTGGGCATCGAAGTAACCTAAGCGCTAAAGTGCCTCTCCCTCTCTCCTTGTTTTGTACATGATAAATAATGCATGCGCGCATTTATTTTATTATCATACAATAACACAATGTTTACAGATAATGCAATATGTTATTTAATTTCTTAATGCTTCATGTTTTATATTTTATATTTATTTTAAATTACGCAACTATGCATCTTGTACTTCAAATGAAGGGTTTATCCTTCAATATTCCTATTCCAAATTGGATATGATAAGTATATATAGTTTCCACATTTGCTAAATTAAGCTCTAAATCCAAACAAATGTCATGTGTTTGTTTAAATGTATCTTGTGAGGCTAGGAATACCATATAGACTTTTCTAATCATCCCAAAAATATTTCCCTTGGCATTTCTCTTAGCACACAGCAATTACATAAAGTGTCACAGAAAATCTCTCAGATATTGGTCAATCATAGTGTGCCATTTGCAAAAGTGTATACTCTTGGTCAGGGGTGCAACTTTGGTTTTAGAAGGGGGGGAACATAAAAAAAAGTTGCGCCCCTGCTCTTGGTGCCTGTTTCCCAGACACAGATTAAGCTCAATGGGTAATCTACATTAAGAACGCTTTTAGTCCTTTTCAACCCTTTAGGCTTAATATATGTCTAGGAAACGGGCCATTGAGGTACTCAGGTACATATCATCACAGCGTGTGTAGCAATGTCTGTGCAGGCACTCAAGAGAACAAACAATGAAAGTGAATGACGAGTAATAATTTGTGTTGAACCCAACGACTGGTTGGACCACCGCTTGTAGGAAAGAAACACAGCTAATTGTCGTGTTGCAAACATTATTTGGTTCTGGATGCTGAGATACTTCTTCCTCTGCAGGGGGCAGGCAATCAAGTCCTTCGTAGAGAGGAGGAAGACAGATGATGGAGTGGCATGTCAAGCAAGAGCAGGGGAGCAGACACAGAGGACAGAGCTGGCAAATCAATGAGACGATGGTTTCCGCTTCATAAATCAGGAGCAAGAAAGCATGAAAAACATTAGCATTTAAGATTACCTTGGCTGAAGTGATTAGTCAAAGGCCTTTTCTTTGGCCCAATGGATTATTTGACATAATTTAAGATGTTCAATACCAGCTGATGCCTGCATTTTTTTCGTACTGTTTTTAATTCTTTGTATTCAAGTTGACATAATTCCCTATGTGACAGGGATCCTATCTTACTGACAATAGCCAAGAGATACACCTATTGTAAGTGGGCAGTTTTACAAAAGTATGAGTGCAATGATCTCATCTAGCAATGGTTGTCTGCTTTTTTTGTTCTAGCTGGGATGGTATGTGATGAATTAGTGAGCTGTCAGCAGTAAACTAGTGTCAGATAATACATGTGGAGCAGTGAACCAAGCCTATGGGAATTCATAGTGCTAGCCCAGAATCCAAACTGATGTGCTCCATTTCACCATTGTTTCAGTTAATTCCAGGCTATGCAGTGCCAGGTGCCTTTCATAAGTGATGGAAAAAATAAGCAAGAAAGAGCTCATAGAGACAACATTCTCATGTTGTGTCAATTCTTTATTATGCATCATCACCAACATGCAAAATCACTGATATGAACTAGCTCAAAAATCGTACTACATATATTTCACACATTTATGATTTAAAATTGGCTTGCACCACTTCTTTTAAAGTGACTGGGTAACATTTTACACACACTGAGCTCAGGTATCAAGAGTGTGACTGTGAGCGTCTTTGAGTGTATGTTTGAGAGAGATTTGTGTGTGAGTGAGGAGAAAAACGCAAATAATTTGGTCAGAACATTTAAATGACAAAGCAACTTCAAAATCTATGGTAAGACAGTAGATATTGATTCTGAAACATGGTAAACAAACAATGTTCTCCGTTCTTGCAAGTGTAAACCTTTGAATCTGAAGTGCTATGAACAATGTTTTCCATTCTATTCTTCTTTAAGGTATTGTACTTCCTACTCCAATTTCATGTCTGTCATCACATCTTTAAATCTCAAGCAGGTATTAATAAAATAAACTCAACTATAACTCTTCATCAACATATAGCTATTAGTTAACTAAATCCCTCAGTAGACAATATCACTTTCCAGCATCAGATTTATCATAGGTTCAGCTTGTTCTTCCTATACGGTCTCATTCGCTTAGTATCACCTACAGGCTCAATAAACCAGGTGGAATTCAATTAAATATGCAACGTGGCAAACACAAAATACAGAAGATATAAATAACATTGTCCTTCTGCCACAAAGTTCTTACTAATAGCTAGTACTATTAACTACTAGGCAATATTTATGGGTGAATTAAACAATGTGATTTTGACAGTGATGAACATTTACATTTCAACAGTGGCAGAAACAATGTTAGCTATATGTTTCATTGAAGGTTTGTTTGTACCCCATCCAAAGGCGAGCTAGGCTAATCAGCTAAGGCAGTGCACACAATATGAGATATGTCAAAAGAAATACATTCTCTGACAAGCCACTCTTTCAATTGGTTAAAAGCAAAGATAAAAGGTCAAACAACACATACAAAAGCCAAACAACACCAGTAGTTAAAAATCCTTGGACTGGTAGGCCAACCTGGTCATAGGGGTCAGACATACTATAGCTAACCTCTAGGTTATAGACAGTTGTGCCTCAGTTTACACATCAACCAGGTTAATATTTGGATTCAAAAGCAATCTCACTGAAACACAACGGCCTGGTTTGTCCACCATACACCTACAACATATACTTGCACAACTCTTCAACAGCTCTTACCTAAACATAATATGATTCAAAATCAACAAATAATTCCCAATAAAGTTACTTGATTTTATGGCACCGGTGGTATAATAGACAGCTCTGCTGTTATATGATCTCTCCATATCAGTTCACAGTATTCACTTAGATATGCTGTTGGTTTTAAAAATAGATCTTTACATAATATAACTATGTATTCTATTGTTGGATTTAGCAGTGTCATAACTTTGATCCTTCCTTCCTGTCACTTCTTCTTCAGCTTGACTTGGAGATCATGTATGCGCGTGGACCATCATCTCCTCATAAGCCTCTCTGTGCCTTCTCTTCTCATCCATCTTCCAGTGTTTTTCTACTTTTGTTGCTTTGCATATTGTTTACCTGTTCAGAGGATAGGGAGTTAAATACTCTGCCCATCTGAGTTGGCATATAGTGTAGTGAGAAACAATATATTTCAAATTGTGAGAAGAGGTAGAAGACGACAGAGAAATTAATTAGGCTACTTACCACAAAACTGGTTCAACATGGTCATTGCTGCAATGTCACCTGTATGACACCAGGAACATTGCCAAAATGAAGAGAGAAGATTTCAAATAATAATATAAGGAATATGTTTTGTAATGCACTACTTCCCCTCATTTTAAATATATTTAACCATAGCTCACCATACGGGTTTTCTCTTGCTCCTGTCTGTGTTTTAGTAGTTCCTCCATCTTCAGCTCATCCTCCAGCACCTGAACCAGGTCGTTCTCATAGCACTCCTCCTCAACTCCACCAGTGTTCCTGCCACCAACACTATGGAGGTAAATCCAACATTACCATACTAAAATCTACTGTATATGATTGTGCAGCCTTTATAGATTCATAGATTCCTAGATCTGCACCAGTGCTTGACGTGGACTGAAATAGGTGCCAGTACTCATTTTGGGTGCCGGTACCATTTATATTCAGGTGCAGGAACCCCTCAATACTTTTGAGCTAATATTCTATTTGAGGTGCAAAAACTCAGTTCCGGTGAGCTTCTGCCCAAGTCAAGTACTGATCTACATACTGCATACTGCATCAAATCAAACTTTATTTGTCACATGCGCTGATATACAACAATTAACCATCACTGCAGATCAAGAAGAGTTATGAAAATATTTACCAAATAAACTAAAGTAAAACATTTAAAATAATAAAAAGTAACACAATAACATAACAATAACGAGGCTATATACAGGGGGTACCGGTACTGAGTAAGTGTGCGAGGGTACGTACAGTTTAGTTAAGGTAATTTGTACATGTAGGCAGGGGTGAAGTGACTATGCATAGATAACAAACAGCGAGTAGCACCAGTGTACAAAACAAATGGAGGGGGGTGGGGGTCAATGTAATAGTCCGGTGGACATTTGAGAAATTGTTCAGCAGTCTTATGGCTTCGGGGTAGAAGCGACTGGAGTCTCTGAAAATTTTATGGACTTTCCTCTGACACCGCCTATTATATAGATCCTGGATTGCAGGAAGCTTGGGCTCTGAAGCGCCTTACGGTCAGACGCCGAGCAGTTGCCATACCAGGCGGTGATGCAACCGGTCAAGATGCTCTCGATGGTGCACATGTAGAACATTTTGAGGATCTGAGGACCCATGCCAAATCTTTTCAGTCTCCATAGGAGGAAAAGGTTTTGTCATGCTCTCTTCACGACTGTCTTGGTGTGTTTGTACCATGATAGTTTGTGGGTGATGTGGACACCAAGGAACTTGAAACTTTCAACCCACTCCACTACAGCCCCGTTGATGTTAATGGAGGCCTGTTTGGCCTGCCTTTTCCTGTAGTTCACGATCAGCTACTTTGTCTTGCTCACATTGAGTGAGAGGTTGTTGTCCTGACACCACACTGCCAGCTCTCTGACCTCCTCCCTATAGGCTGTCTCATCATTGTTGGTGTTCAGGCCTACCACTGTTGTGTTGTCAGAAAACCTAATGATGGTGTTGGAGTCGTGTTTGGCCACGCAGTTGTGGGTGAACAGGGAGTACAGGAGGGGACTAAGTACACATCCCTTAGGGGCCCCCATGTTGAGGGTCAGCATGGCAGACATGTTGTTGCCTACCCTTACCAACTGGGGGCGGCACGGCAGCAAGTCCAGGATCCAGTTGCAGAGGGAGGTGTTTAGTCCCAGGGTCCTTAGCTTAGTGATGAGCTTTGTGGGCACTGTGGTGTTGAATGCTGAGCTGTAGTCAATGAACAGCATTCTCACATAGGTGTTTCTTTTGTCCAGGTGGGAAAGGACAGTGTGGAGTGCGATTGAGATTACGTCATCTGTGGATCTGTTGGGGCGTTATGCAGATTTGAGTGGGTCTAGGGTATGCGGGAGGATGCTGTTGATGTGAGCCATGACCAGCCTTTCAAAGCACTTCATGGCTACCGAAGTGAGTACTACGGGTCGGTAATCATTTGGGCAGGTTACCTTCACTTCCTTGGGCACAGAGACTATGGTGGTCTGCTTGAAACATGTAGGTATTACAGACTCAGTCAGGGAGAGGTTGAAAATGTCAGTGAAGACACTTGACAGTTGGTCCGCGCATGCTTTGAGTACACGTCCTGGTAATCCATCTGGCCCCTCAGCTTTGGGAATGTTGCGGATGCGGATGTTGCCTGTAATCCATGGCTTCTGGTTGGGATATGTACGTACGGTCACTGTGGGGACGACGTTGTCGATGCACTTATTGATGAAGCCGATGACTGAGGTGGTGTACTCCTCAATGCCATTGGATAAATCCCGGAACATATTCCAGTCTGTGCTAGCAAAACAGTCCTGTAGCGTAGCATCAGCGTCATCTGACCACTTCCGTATTGAGTCACTAGTACTTCCTGCTTTAGTTTTTGCTTGTAAGCAGGAATCAGGAGGATATAATTATGGTCAGATTTGCCAAATGAAGGGCAGGGGAGAGCTTTGTATGCATCTCTGTGTGTGGAGTAAAAGTGGTCTAGAGTTTGTTTTCCTCTGGTTGCACATGTGACATGCTGGTAAAAATGTGTTAAAACTGATTTAAGTTTGCCTCCATTAAAGTCTCCGGTCACTAGGAGCGCCCCTTCTGGGTGAGCATTTTCTTGTTTGCTTATGGACTTATAGAGTTGGTTGAGTGTGGTCTTAGTGCCAGCATCGGTCTGTGGTGGTAAATAGACGGCTACGAATAATATAGATGAGAACTCTCTAGGTAGATAGTGTGGTCTACAGCTTATCATAAGGTACTGTACCTCAGGCGAGCAATACCTCGAGTCTTCTTTAATATTAGACAAAAAGACACACACCCCCACCCCTCGTCTTACTAGACGTAGGTTCTCTATTCTGCCGGTGCATGGAAAATCCCGCCAGCTCTATATACAGTTCTTAATGTCCCGTTGGTAGGATAATCACAATCGTAGGTCATCAATTTTATTTTCCAATGATAGCATGTTAGCAAGTAGAATGGATGGCAGTGGGAGTTTACTCGCTCGCCTACGGATTCTCAGAAGGCAGCCCGATCTGCGTCCTCTTTTACTCTGTCTTTTCTTCACGCAAATGACCGGGATCTGGGCCTGTTCCCGGGAGAGCAGTATATCCTTCTCGTCGGACTCGTTAAAGGAAAAAGCTTCTTCCAGTTCATGGTGAGTAATAGCTGTTCTGATGTCCAGAAGTTATTGTTGGTCATAAGAGATGGTAGCAGCAACATTATGTACAAAATAAGTAAATAAATAAGTTGTAAACAATGCAAAAAAACTAACAAAATAGCACAATTGGTTAGGAGCATGTAAAACGTCAGCCATCCTATTTGGCGCCATCTATACAATGGCATACTGTATTTACCGTGGTTTAGTGGTCATCTGTGCTAGAAGATCGGAAGTGGGAGAGGAGACCAGTTCCATGTTGCTCTCTGTCTCACTTCCAGCCTCTGAGGGAGACAACACAGTGTTAAAATGTTGCAAGGATGAGCAAAGTATACTTTCAAAAGTCAGATAGAAACAGTGAGACTATAGTATCACCTGAATTGAGCTCTTTAACCAATGAAGACATGGTGTTGGTGATGGAGTCAGCAGCAACAAGAAGGTCATTTCTCAAGTTTCTCCTGGGGCCTGGAGATAGAACAGAGCCTCTGTGAAGACTGCGGCTCTCCAGAACCAGTGTAGGCCAATCCACTCTCATCTGTAAAGTGTGTGTGTGTGAATACATGCACGTGTGTATTACCCTGAGCGAAGGCCTCCTGCACGTCTCCTCCCACACCCATGAGTGAGTCCTGAGGGGTGTGAGTGGGTGTGGTGCCGGTAGACTCTGACTGGGTTGGCATGGGGATGGGCCGGCTGACTGCGTGGCTGGGGGATGAGCGGGGGGAGCCAGGCCCCTGAGTCTGAAACAGGAAGTAGGGGTTTAGTGTGACTCTAGGTGTCCCTTCCTATCACTGTTTCAGTGGTAGTAGTAGTAGTAGTAGTAGTAGTAGTAGTAGTAGTAGTACACCAGTGCAGTAACAACCAGTGATTATCTTGATCAACATTGATCTATCTAATGTTGGTGGAGCTATTTTTATACTGAATGATTCCGTTATGAATCTCTATAGGTCTGTATGGGGAAATTAAAGTGGGGATTGTAGTTTTGGTCAAGAAAAACTCAAGGTCCTAATCATCATCACTGCTTAAAACCTCCAAGAAATGTATGTTATCATTCCCATATGTCAATTACAATGTTATAAGACCCAGTAATGGAGCAAAAAATCCTCAAGTTCAGACCAGCTGTGCTGAAAAAGCTGTTAGGTTATGCATATAAAAAAATATTCAAAAAAATACATCCATAATTGGTGAGCAACAAACATTGCACACATGCCATAATGAATTGTAAGTTCATTTAATAGCACTTTTCATTAAATCAAAATTATCTAAATATTTAACATGCTGTTAGTTCAACTGACTGCTGCATTTTCATTTCCAATGAGAGCTGATAAACATATTGTCAGCAAAACCACAAACAAACAGAATATAATCACATTCATTTGTCCCCAAGTCTCTTCACATCTCTTTGAAAGAAGCATTAGTTATTTTTAGGTTTTACAGACAGACTTACAGCTTGCTTCCTTTCCTCCTCCTGTTAAGAAAAAATGTTATTCATTTACCGTCCCAAAAAACACACAATAGCATAATCATTCAATGAAGACAATTTCTTTCACATGTAAAAACCTATTGGGATTTTCTGCCTAGGCCTAAAGCAAGTCTGATGCTAGCATGCTAATGCTAGGTAGGGCTAACGGGATTTGCATTGATCCTTTCAGTTGAGTAATTCGATCGATAGCCTTACCACTTAAGCCAGTAGAGTAAGCAGTTTATGTCAGAATTCTTAAACCCCTTTCTCTATCCATTATTGTTGTGACTGACTCTCCAGCTGAATATTATCCTATATACTGTTTTATTATGTGAAAGTGATGTTGATTGTATATTGTCAGTGGTCATAATCCACTGTCCTTGGGTAGACAGACCAGAAGAAGGTCTGTTAAATCGTATATCTCGATATCTTAACATGGAAGAAACTGGGGAACACAAAGTCATTTTTGATAAAGACAGAGTTATGGGCTATGGTCAGAGGATGAGAAGGGAAGACCTGTCAAGACCAGAGCAACGCCTCAGGATTTACTAACACCAGGGAAGTTCCTTAGTGAAAGTTCAACAAGTGTGCCCTCTAGTGGGCAAATAATGAAACGTGCATTCTATTTTCTCTCCTCCCCAGTCCCTCCAGGATTTAGCTGGAGGGATATTTGTGGGCAAAAATGATTGATTTTGCAGCGGCTATTCTGATATTTAGCATGATAATATGCAATGATTTTGTCCAATTTGTCGCAAAAAATGCGCTGACGAGGGAACGTTTGTTGACGTTTGACTTGATTGAACCATATTGGCCCAGCGTCGTTAGAGTTTGGCCGGGGTAGGCCGTCATTGTAAATAAGAATTTGTTCTTAACTGACTTGCCTAGTTAAATAAAGGTTAAATATTATTATTTTTTATTTTTTTAAATGTGGTAAATGTGCGCTGAATGGTTGAAATTGCGAGCCCTCTTTTTGTACTGCGCTGCAGAGCCAGTTTTATGCAGAAATAGTGCGGTGATTGGTCAAATTTTCAAGCCCTCGCAAATACATTTGCAAAAATGTTGCGATCACAGAATCAAGATTTCTGGAGGGGACTGAGTAGGCCTACATTATAGTAGAAATGAAACTGTATTGCATGCACAGTGCGTTTCTTACGCACCTTCAGCAGCAGCATCAGCTGCTCCAGCTGTACCATGAGTTCCCTGCGACTCTCCTGCAGAGCAGACATCCTCTGCTCCAGCTCATCTTTGCGTTGCCTGGTTGAGGAAAAACAACCATAATATATATATGTACACACTACATGACCAAAAGTACGTTGACACCTGCTCGTCGAACATCTCATTCCAGAATTATGGCCATTAATATGGAGTTGGTCCCCCCTTTGCTGCTATAACAGTCTCCACTCTTCTGGGAAGGCTTTCCACTAGATTTCGGAACATTGCTGCGGGGACTTGCTTCCATTCAGCCACAAGAACATTAATGAGGCCTGGCACTGATGTTGGGTGATTGGTTCTGGCTCGCAGTCAGCGTTCCAATTCATCCGAAAGCTGTTCGATGGGGTTGAGGTCAGGGCTCTCTGCAGGCCAGTCAAGTTCTTCCACACCGATCTCAACAAACCCTTTCTAAATGGACCTCGTTTTGTGCACGGGGGCATTGTCATGCAGAAACAGGAAAGGGCCTTCCCCAAACTGTTGGCACAAAGTTGGAAGCACAGAATCGTCTAGAATGTCATTGTATGCTTTAGCGTTAAGATTTCCCTTCACTGGAACTAAGAGGCCTAGCCCGAACCATGAAAAAGAGACCAAGACCAAAAAGTGCTCTTCACTGAAGATTCACAGTTTTGTCTCACCAGGAGTGATGGTCGAATTTGCGTTTATCGTCGAAGGAATGAGCTTTACACCAAGGCCTGTACTCTGGAGCGGGGTCGATTTGGAGGTGGAGGGTCCGTCATGGTCTGGGGCGGTGTGTCACAGAATCATCGGACTGACCTTGTTGTCATTGCAGGCAATGTCAACACTGTGCGTTACAGGGAAGACATCCTCCTCCCTCATGTGGTACCCTTCCTGCACGCTCATCCATACATGACCCTCCAGCATGACAATGCCACCAGCCATACTGCTCGTTCTGTGCGTGATTTCCTGCAAGACAAGAATGTCAGTGTTCTGCCATGGCCAGCGAAGAGCCCGGATCTCAATCCCATTGAGCACGTCTGGGGCCTGTTGGATCGGAGGGTGTGGGCTAGGGCCATTCCCCCCAGAAATGTTAGGGAACTTGCAGGTGCCTTTGTGGAAGACTGGGGTAACATCTCACAGGAATAACTGGCAAATCTGGTGCAGTCCACGAGGAGGAGATGCACTGCAGTACTTAATGCAGCTGGTGGCCACACCAGATACTGACTGTTACTTTTGATTTTGACCACCCCTTTGTTCAGGGACACATTATTCAATTTCTGTTCGTCACATGTCTGTGGAACTTGTTCACTTTATGTCTCAGTTGTTGAATCTTGTTATGTTCATACAAATATGGACACATGTTAAGTTTGCTGAAAATAAACGCAGTTGACAGTGAGGACATTTCTTTTTTTGTTGAGTTTATATGCACACATTTAAATGTCCATTTACATGCTAAGATTTTTTTTTTTTAAAGAAACTTGATATGGGTCTACCTGAGAAGACGTAGCTCGGCCAGCAGAGTGGGGTTCTGTTGGGCGGTGCCCGTTGGCGGCTGGGAGGCCTGCTCGTGCTGCACTCGCAGGCGCTGGATCTCTTGCAAGATCTCTCTGTGATACACACGTACACACATGCCAGTTGAAGCTAGTATATCACATATGTAAACTTTCTGAAGTATAACTGAACAAAAATATAAACGCAACATGTAAAGTGTTGGTCCCATGTTTCATGAGCTGAAATAAAAGATCCCAAAATGTTCCATAAGCACAAAAAGCTTAATTCACTCAAATGTTATGCACACATTTGTTTACATCCCTGTTAGTGAACAATTCTCTTTGCCAATATAATCCATCCACCTGACAGGTGTGGCATATCAAGAAGCTGATTAAACAGCATGATCATTACACAGGTGCACCTTGTGGTGGGGACAATAAAAGGACACTCTAAAATGTGCAGTTTTGTCACACAAAACAATGCCACAGATGTCTCAGGTTTTGAGGGAGTGTGCAATTGGCATGCTGACTGCAAGAATGTCCACCAGAACTGTTGCCAGATAATTTACCATAAGCCGCCGAAACTGAGGAGGAGTATTTCTGTCTGTAATAAAGCCCTTTTGTGAGCGGAAATTCTGATTGTCTGCGCCTGGCTCCCCAGGGGGTGGGCTTGGCTCCTAAGTGGATGGGCCTATTCTCTCCCAAGCCCACCCATAGCTGCACCCCTGCCAAGTCATGTGAAATCCATAGAATAGTGCATAGAATAATCCATAGAAATCCATAGAATTATTTATTTATTTAAATTGAATGATTTCCTTCAATGAACTGTGACTCAGGAAAATCGTTGAAATTGTTGAATGTTGCATTTATATTTTTGTTCAGTATGGTTTTGTTTTGTGCAATTCAGATGGTGTGTTTTGGCTTACAGGTGTGGTCTAGGGACGGCAGGTAACCTAGCGGTTAGAGTGTTGGGCAGGTCACCAAAAGGTTGCTTGTTTGAATCCTCTAGCTGACAAGGTGAAAAATCTGTTGATGTGCCCTTGAGCAAGGGACTTCAACCTAATTGTTCCAGGGTCGTTGTTGATAATGGCTGACCCTGGCCGTGAACCACTCTTAGGGGGAGTTGGGATATGCAAAAAACAGATTTCCAGTTCACACATGCATATAATATACAAACTTGTACATGTGTGAAATAGGACATTTCCTAAGCACCAAATTATTATTATTATTATTAAGAGCTAGCTTGACTATATTAAGTCTACCACAACCACATCAAGTAATTTGACTTGCTGTCAAATTTTTCTGGTACTACCATGAAAACAGGGCTACAGCCAAGGGCTGTCACTAGGGTTGGGAAGTATACCGTATATACCGTATTCCTCAGTATTTTGAAATGCTCACGGTATGATTTTCAATACCGTAGAAAAAATGTGTGGTTTGTTTTTGAATACATTTTGAAATTTGTACTTTTTAAATAAATACCTGCAGTCAACTTGTGCATTAATAGATGAAGCAAATCGCATTTTTCATTTCACCTGTTAGATAATGTTTTATCATGAAGCTTACCGGTAGTTCACCAAAACAGCTGTTGAGCCAGTCACGTGTGGTTGTTAACAAAGAAGCAAAACAGAGTCATATTCCTCTGCAGCGCAAGTTAGTGAGGTGATCAAGTTAAACTTGTATGAAATTGACTGTTTGTCAGCTATATATCTTATCGCTATTAAGTTACCAAATAACTATTTAAGATGTACCAAATAAATTCTCTCCAGCTGCGTATTTGGTTTTCTAACTTGCTAGCCAAGGGGCTAATGTTACCTTGCAAGATCAAGCTTCTAAAATCTTGGTAATAGTAGAGACAATCCGCTCCTAGCTTGACATCCCTGCCATCTTATATTTGTTTTGTGTGTGCAGCAAACTGTGAGTAAGTAGCCTTTCGAGAATCTTGAATAACTTTATGAGCTCGTTAGCATTTACCTAGCATCCACTATATACTTAGTATTTGTTAGCATCTGGTTAGCTTTTTGGTAACTGAATTCTTGGGGGCTTTTTTCCTATGCGCCCGGCCCGCCACAGGAGTCGCTAGAGTACGATGGGACAAGGAGATCCCGGCCGGCCAAACCCACCCCTAACCCGGACGACGCTTGGCCAATTGTGCGTCGCAACATGGGTCTCCCAGTCATGGCCGCCTGCAACACAGCACGGTATCGAACCAGGATCTGTGGTGATGCAGTGCCTTAGACCGCTGCGCCATTCGGGAGGCCCATTGTTGTTGTTTTTTAACATTGAAAAAAAAAAAATAACACCCCATGTTGCATCACCGGTAATACCGTATACCCGGGATGGCACAGGCACGGTATGAACATATATAATCGTGTAACCGACAATTATGGACAATAACTGAAAAAACGTCACAATCGTAATAATACATTCATTTTAAAAGAAGGGGAGTTCAACTTTATATTCAAGTAGATATAGTTTACCCAATAGCAGTTTAATTTGTACAATTGGGTAAAGTTTGGTGCCGTTCTGCTCATTTTACGAGCAGAACGGCACGGTCGGGAGGATAAGATTAATTTCCAAAAGTTCCAATCGGTCAAAACCATTCATCAAAGCTGTGTTGTTGCATTTATTAGTGGCGTAGCTAATTTTGAAAGATGCATTACAAGTTCAAAACAATTATGATGACAATTATGATAATAACCGTGGCTATTTGCATGACAATTGACTGTTACCCAAAATTCCGTAATCGTCACAGCCCTACTACAGCCTATTAGAACAACTTGCGATCACAGCTTGTGTGAGAAGCACATTGGGTAGAACATTAAGTAAGTTATCACCATTCTTGTAATTTGGCACGATTGGCAGGGTTGGAAAAAAGAGGCGAACAGAGAGAGAAAAGCGAATTCAGAGGGAATCCATCCCTGACCTGTTTTTGCTCTCCAGCTCGGCAATAAGCTGCCTCTGCTGCTTGTTGGCATCCAGAGAGAAAGAGATGTCGTTGGGGACCCTCTGCTGCTGGGCTTGTTGCTGTAAATCACAGAGACACGTGACATTATCATGACATTACCATAACACACAGAGACACATGACATGATCATGACATTACCATAACACACAGAGACACATGACATTATCATGACATTACCATAACACACAGGGACACATGACATTATCTACTGTACTGAGGTTAATCCTGCTGATGTTATTTCCTTATTCAATGCTACTCATAAACCACCACATATGCTTAGGGGCACAAGTTTTTCCTGTCTGGGTGACCTGACTCAGGGCCCACGCTCAACTTTTATCTTCAGAGACAGGCAATTGGAACAAAATGTGTATTTGTGTTGTGCACATAAAGATGTCAGGTGTTTTCATGGTGTTTTCTCCCTCTATGCCCTCAGATAGTATGTGACTCACCGCGGCGGCTGAGTCAGAGGCCAGTCTAGCAGCGTAGCGGGCGATGAGACTGTGCTCTTCATCCTGGTGGTTACTGCTCTCCAGCAAACTGTTTACAGGTAGAAAGAGGAGAGGAGACAGAGTCACACTTCCAACTACATATTTACCGCAGCCAAATATAAAAAGTAGTTCTGTACTTACTTACATTACTGTATATACATTGGGAAAGAATATTTCATGGGAATTTCCTCATGGAAATGATAATTGTAACAGTGTATCTTTATGATTGTTTAGTTAAGTATAATGCACAGTATTTACATGCAAACACTGGTAGTTTGTTTGTCAATTGGTGATGCTATTTAGGGACAAATCATAGCTATTTTGCCAAAGCCTTAAAGCAGCTAGATACCAACGCGCGCGCACACAAACACCCTCACACACACACACACACACACACACACACACACACACACACACACACACACACACACACACACACACACACACACACACACACACACACTATACGCACTAAAGAACAACATTAAGCTTATACAAATGCTAAGGAAGGTAACATGCAGTTGAAACTAAGTATTTTTCATCTGCAGAAAGATCTCTAAGATGATACTACTGCACAGAGTCAAGAGAGGCGGAGGCAGCAGGAGAGAGGAACAGCAAGGACTAAAGCAGATGATTCCTACAATCTTAGCACCCTTACAAAATAGTCCATTTGGATGGATACTTCAGTAAACGGTCAGTAGCTTCCACTGAATAATTTTGTTAAGGTCTGAGTTTCCTTTCAGAGAAAAGGAACAATTCCAATACTGTAGAAAACTTTGAGATGTATTGTACAGCATTTATTGTAACTCATGAACGCACTAAAGTCCAAGAATCGAAATCCAATCAAACTATTTAATGTAACGGTCCAAGTTGTTCTAATAGAGGACCAACATAAACACCCAGATGTTCTCTGAAAATAACTGACTACTGCCACTAATCAAATTAAAGGAAAAGCAGCAAATTCAAAGCTGTCATCAAAAGCACATTAAAATGACAATTCTAGGGCAGTAAACTAGATTTTTACTATGTGAAGAGCAAAACAAATGCAACTTTCTACAGCCCTGTAACATCTTAATGAGAAAGACAATGTTGATTTAGCCTTCAAAAATGATTGCTAAGTAGCACAACAGCTGGCAAAAGCATTATGGTGTATGAAAAAAGTGTTACATTTTCTAATGGCTTAGCTACATTACTGTATGTCAGCTGTTAAAAGACAAGTCAATGGTTTGTGAATAGACATTCTTAATTTATTCTGCTTGACGTGAGTAGTGTATGCAGTATTAAGGCTTGTAGCTCCAATTAATAAAGGGAGAGCCGTGCCAGGGGTGGTGTAAATACAATGTGAATACAGTGGCTTCAGAAAGTATTCAAACCCCTTGACTTTTTCCACATTTTGTCGTTGCAGCCTGAATTTAAAATTGATTACAATTAGACGTTGTGTCTCTGGCCAATACACAATACCCCATAATGTCAAAGTGGAATTATGTTTTTATAAATTTTTACGAATTAATTAAAAATTAAAAGCTGTTTTCAGTCAATAAGTATTCAACCCCTTTATTATAGCATTCCTAAATAAGTCCAGGAGTAAAACTTTGCTTAACAAGTCACATAATAAGTTGCATAGACTTTGTGTGCAATAATAGTGTTTCAAATTACTATATATTTTTTGGGGGTTTACTTTTACCCCTTTTTCGTGATATACAATTGGTATTTACAGTCTTGTCCCATCGCTAGCGGCCGGAGTCAGCTTGCAGGCGCCCGGCCCGCCACAAGGAGTCACTAGACCGCAATGGGACAAGGAAATCCCAGCCAGCCAAACCCTCCCCTAACCCAGAGGATGCTGGGCCGATTGCGCACCGCCTCATGGGTCTCCCGGTCACAGCCGGCGGTGACACAACCTGGGATCAAACCATGTTGACCGTTGCGCCACACGGAAGGCCCTTAACATGATTTTTGATTGACTACCTCATCTCTGTACCCCCTCAGTTGAGCAGTGAATTTCAAACACAGATTCAACCACAAAGACGAGGGAATTTTTCCAAAGGCACCTATTGGTATATGGGTAAAAAATGCAGGCATTGCATACATCCCTTTGAGCAAGGTGAAAATATTAATTACACTTTGAATAGTGTATCAATACGCTACAAAGTTTCAGGCGTCATTTCTAACTCAGTTGCCGGAGAGGAAGGAAACCCTTCAGTATTTCAGCATGATACTAATGGTGACTTTAAAACAGTTACAGAGTTTAATGGCTGTGCAAATGGCTGTGTAAAACTATTCCAAAACATGTGTTCTGTTTGCAATGAGGCACTAAAGTAAAACTGCAAAAAATGTGGCAAAGAAATGCACTGCCCTGAATACAAACTGTTAAGTTTGGAGCAAATCCAACACAGCACATCACTTAGTACCACTCTTCATATTTTCAAGCATGGTCGTGGCTGCATCATGTAATGGGTATGCTTGTCATCAGCAAGGACCAGGGAGTTTTTTTTAAAGATAAAAAGAAACAAAATAGAGGTAAGCATATGCAAGGAAAACCTGGTTCAGTCTGCTTTCCAATAGACACCGGGAGACAAATTCACCTTTCAGCAGGACAATGACCTAAAACACAAGGCCAAATATACACTGGAGTTTCTTACCAAGATGGCATTGAATGTTCCTGAGTGGCCTAGTTATACAGTTGAAGTCGGAAGTTTACATACACCTCAGCCAAATACATTTAAACTCAGTTTTTCACAATTCCTTACATTTAATCCTAGTAAACATTCCCTGTCTTAGGTCAGTTAGGATCACCACTTTATTTTAAGAATGTGAAATGTCAGAATAATAGTAGAGAGAATGATTTATTTCAGCTTTTATTTCTTACATCACATTCCCAGTGGGTCAGAAGTTTACATACACTCAATTAGTATTTGGTAGCATTACTTTTAAATAGTTTAACTTGGGTCAAACGTTTCAGGTAGCCTTCCACAAGCTTCCCACAATAAGTTGGGTGAATTTTCGCCCATTCCTCCTGACAGAGCTGGTGTAACTGAGTCAGGCTTGTAGGCTTCCTTGCTCGCACATGCTTTTTCAGTTCTACCCACAATTTTTCTTTAGGATTGAAGTCAGGGCTTTGTGATGGCCATTCCAATACCTTGACTTTGTTGTCCTTAAACCATTTTGCCACAACTTTGGAAGTATGCTTGGGGTCACTGTCCATTTGGAAGACCCATTTGTGACCAAGCTTTAACTTCCTGACTGATGTCTTGAGATGTTACTTCAAGCTATCCACATAATTTTCCTGCCTCATGATGCCATCTATTTTGTGAAGTGCACCAGTCCCTCCTGCAGCAAAGCACCCCCCAACATGATGTTGCCACCCCCGTGCTTCACGGTTGGGATGATGTTCTTCGGCTTGCAAGCCTCCCCCTTTTCCCTCCATACATAACGATGGTCATTATGGCCAAACAGTTCTATTTTTGTTTCATCAGACCAGAGAACATTTCTCCAAAAAGTACAATCTTTGTCACCATGTGCAGTTGCACACCGTAGTCTGGCTTTTTATGGCGGTTTTGGAGCAGTGGCTTTTTCCTTGCTGAATGGCCTTTCAGGTTATGTCGATATAGGACTCGTTTCACTGTAGATATAGATACTTTGTACCTGTTTCCTCCAGCATCTTCACAAGGTCCTTTGCTGTTGTTCTGGGATTGATTTGCACTTTTCGCACCAGAGTACGTTCTCTAGGAGACAGAACGTGTCTCCTTCCTGAGGAGTATGACAGCTGCGTGGTCCCATGGTGTTTATACTTGCGTACTATTGTTTGTACAGATGAACTTGGTACCTTCAGGCGCTTGGAAATTGCTCCCAAGGATGAACCAATTTGAAGGTAGGTCTTGAAATACATCCACAGGTACACCTCCAATTGACTCAAATGATGTCAATTAGCCTATCAGAAGCTTCTAAAGCCATGACATAATTTTCTGGAATTTTCCAAGCTGTTTAAAGACACAGTCAACTTAGTGTATGTACACTTCTGACCCACTGGAATTGTGATACAGTGAAATAATCTGTCTGTAAACAATTGTTGGAAAAATTACTTATGATATGCATACAGTAGATGTCCTAACCGACTTGCCAAAACTATAGTTTGTTAACAAGAAATTTGTGGAGTGGTTGAAAAACGAATTTTAATGACTCCAACCTAAGTGTATGTAAACTTCTGACTTCAACTGTAGTTTTGTCTTAAATTGGCTTGAAATTCTATGGCAAAACTTGAAAATGGCTATCTAGCAATGATCAAAAAACAACTTGACAGAGCTTGAAGAATTCTAAAAAGAATGTGCAAATATTGTAAAATCAAGCTGTGCAAAGCTCTTAGAGACTTACCCAGAAAGATTCACAGCTGTAATCGCTGCCAAAGGTGATTCTAACATGTATTGACTCAGCGGTGTGAATACTTATGTAAATTAGATATTCTGTTGTTAATTTTCAATACATTTGCTAAAATTTCTTACATTTTTTTCTCACTTTGTCATTATGGTATATTGTGTGTAGATGGGCGAGAGAGAAAAAATATTTGATACATGTTGAATTCAGGCTATAACACAACAAAATGTGGAATAAGTGAAGGGGTAAGAATATTTTCTGAAGGCACTCTAGCTAGTAGTTTCCACTGTTACTTTACAGACAGAGGAATCCAGACTAACCATGACGTAGGGTTGTGTTGTAGGAGATTCACATACAGCCCAATGAGAACATGTTCATCAGCCAGTCTATCGGCCACATCGAGACTGTAGTTTAACCTGGAACAGTGTAGGGTTTCAGAACACAAACACAAACGACACACATGATGAGAACAAGGAGAAAGGAGTACCGGACAAGAACAGGTCTGGAGAGAGACAGAATGTCTTCTCAGTCATTGAATGATCAATAGAAGAAAACACTAAACTGTGTTATGCTATCCCTGTTGTATTCTCTTTTGATACTAATACTATGGATAGGAATGTGATGCTGTACCTGTACTGCATTTTCAAATAATTTACAGTACACAGAGAGAAGAAACATGCATTTATATCTCTAATCCTATATCATAATCCCTTTATGGGAATTTTATCTGAATAGACAGTGTTTAGGTTTCAACTAAGAAAGTACTATAAGTAAATGAATGTCAAAACATTGATATGTCGTTCATTTGACATTTTGAATAATGTGCTAAATAACCTATAGCTCCAAGATGCAAAGCGTAGTCATGCACTAACTGCCGCTCTGTCTGATAAAGCTAATGATTTCAATAAGATTGTCAAGACAAGAATGAGTGATTTCTTTTTTCAAATGACCCCATACAACCTCTACTAATCATCACATCCACTGAAGGTACATATCTTTATAAACCTGGCTCTATGAAAGGGGTCAGTGTTTAAACCAACGGAGCCTTTGTCTCTTTCCTTAGACTAGCATCAAGTACAGGTGCAGCTCCGATACATAGAGATGAGGACTCACTGACGCCAGATAACTATGCATACTATTCCTGAGTCCAAGGCTGACATTACAAGCCAGCGAAACAGAAAATAAAAGGATATAAAAAGTAAGTCAAAAGGAGTGTAGTTGTATGTTAATCATTGTAAAAGAAACTTGAGAGAGACTCCAAGCTAATATTAGTGACTTGCAGCAGTTAGTTTCACTCTCCCAGGTAACGTGGGACACGTATGAAAATGACTGTAATAGATACTCTATCCTAATGAATGGTCAATGGTCTTTATCATGCATGCACTATCTAGCATCTTTCAAATAGCCCCTTGAGTATCACTGTGTAAACCCATCTATACTGTAGGAAACCAGAAGAGTGAACGGCTCCACTGGGACAATGAGCACTACAGTGTACGCTCTATAATGACTATATCTACGTCTGACATGGCACCATATTCCCTATAATAGAGCCCCACAGGCCTGAGCATGGTCAAAAGTAATGCGCTATATAAGGAATATTGTTCCATTTCAATTAAAGCCTATATCTATCTAAATTAGTCTGTGCATGCATTTGAGTCACCAAACCATTCTCACAGGGAGTAGGCACCCTTGGGTCACTGGGTTACTTACCCCCTTCCTTTCAACAGATCTGGAGCAGCCCTAGCCAACTGTTTTCTCTGCTCAGCTTCATTATTCTTGGTATTATAAGGCAAGCTATTTACACCAGACAAAAGAGTGAGACCGCGAAAGGAGCAATACACACAAACACAACAATTGACCTAGACACACACAAACACAACTCACACACACCTCCACCAACACTCAACCCTCTACCAACCAGCCAGATATATCCATATAGGTTTACAAAAATAAGGACTGGTTAGTAGAATTCATACTGGTATATGTGGACTTTCAGGGGACTTAAGTGGATGTAGTAATCTTTAATCATGACGAATATGTACAGTCAGGTAACCTGATTCTCTTTTTGAAGATTCTGCATAAGGCCTCGTTGCAGTCTTTCTGATCTCAGATACTTACTTCTTAGTGGAGTAAGGGTTCCCTGACGTGGGCATGGAGTGGGAGAGCATGAAGTCATTGGTGCTGTTCATTGGTCTGGGAGGCCTGTGCAGGAGACAAACTTTATCATGTTCAAACAGCCAACATGACAGAGAGTCTGTGTGTGTGTATGTGTGTGTATGTGTGTGTATGTGTGTGTGTGTGTGTGTGTGTGTGTGTGTGTGTGTGTGTGTGTGTGTGTGTGTGTGTGTGTGTGTGTCTTTCTGATCTAGGTCTCAGAAGGCTGAAGGAGCATTGAATGGGTCTGGGGAGTCAGGGCAGTTTCTGATTGTGACAATATTGTTATGTAAACAATGCGTGGGTGTGGATTCCCTCCTCACTCATCCAAAGGTCATTAACTCCTCATAATCTTATTGTTTACATGACCTAAAAAGGTATTCACATGTGACACAAAGGACAGTTGGGATAACTGATGCAGAAATCAGTAGTAAACTGCACACAAGTAGGTTGTGCTAAAATTGAAGTGACTTTCAAGAGCTACAGGGCATAGTATACTGTATAAGGGCAAAATAATATTGCACTAGCTGCTAGTAATATATTACACTACCTTCTATATTACTTGAGTTGATCTAATTAAATGTACTACAGGCATATTCTACATATTCTAGGCAAATATTCAAAGCAAACTTACCAAGTGTCTCTATTTTGCAGCAAGAAAAGAACAAAGACATTTGTTACGATCACCCATGCATGCACTACAAGGCCACAGTGAGAGGTACAACTGAATTCACTTCCACATGAAAAGGGTCTAGATGACCAAATCAATATTTGTCTGTCAGCCATTAGAATGAATTGCCACTCCTTTCCCACACTACAGATTGGGCTCAGCTTAGCTGTTAAGGGTTTGAATAAGAATGTATCAAAGACATACTGTAGTTCTAGAAGACCTTGTCTTCATATTGTCTTTGTTGATTTTCCAGCAAAAAAACTGAGCAAAGATAAAACGTCTGTTTTACCATTTGTGGTTATTCCTACAGCTAACATCAATTGATCATGTGCATCCGACAACTGACTGATTGTTATTACGTGAGTGTTAGAAGCATGTAGTGTAATGTATATAAGGCAATTACAAAACATGTAGATATACAGTACGTACAATTCATAACGTTTCAACATTTACTTTGGGGATAAGGGGCTAGTAAGGGATGATGGGATGGATATGAAATGTATTGAAATTGAAAAGGATAATTGTGGTATTGAATACATGTTTTACTATGTTACTGTAGGAATATAATAGAATACTTACACAACTTGCACCATACTTACACAATGTGGGCTAGGTTCAGAGGTTTCTCTGGCATGTCGGGAAACATAGGGTGTAATGGTTCTCTGCTGGATGCACAGCTCAGAGACTTGCTGAGAGCATTAGATAACTTCTTAGCAGGCGATTTCTGGAAGAAACCCAAAAAGATGCTATGTCTGATTTCGGAGGGCAAGGAGAGGCACTTAAAAACAGAGTAATGACTTTCAAAAATTTGACCAAAATGTAAGAGAATTAAATCACAGTCTCATCATCATCCTCATAGCACTGCATTGGGTGAAGCAAAGCAGAATGGCTGCTGCACTGGCTGGCTGGCCTGATGCTGTCACGCCCCCCCCCCCCCACCCCCTCTCCCCACCTCCCTTACCCATGAAGTGTACTCCTTCATTTGGTGCTGGTTGCTATGGGAACCGCTGGCATGACCCCTCCAGAAGCAGTCCTGACACAGCTGGTAATTATGACATTGCTGGCAGCGGTAGCGGAAGCCCATCATACTCTCACTGT
The DNA here is from genome assembly GCF_029448725.1 of Salvelinus fontinalis. Lineage (NCBI taxonomy): Eukaryota > Metazoa > Chordata > Actinopteri > Salmoniformes > Salmonidae > Salvelinus > Salvelinus fontinalis. The sequence goes on along the minus strand of NC_074690.1, from coordinate 33,175,352 downwards.
GGCAGTAAGAGCACTCGACCGGGTGGAACACTGCAGGGATGGAGGGAAAGGGTTGCAAACATGTGCATGGGGATGCACGTACACACACATACACACACACACGTGCATATATATACCACACACACACCAAAGGTTGTTGATACAAATACATATTTGGTGCAACTAATATCTTTATAAAAACAATGTCACTGGGATGTTTTGCAGGTCTATTAGACAGCATTCTTTTGATTTACATCAAATAAGGGAGGGTGTTCTGTGATCATCAGTGTGTGTAGGACTTTAATTCTGTTGTCAGTTCCTTGTCATTCATGAGGGGTTGGGAGGTGGGCGATGGTGGAAGGCTGTGTGTGTGCTCGCGCTCGGGCATGGGTATGTGTGTTCCTGAGCATGTCCTGTATATCTACTGTGTAGTGACTCAATGCGATGATATGAGACAAAATGACCCATCATTCCTACCCGCCGCCAACCCATGAATGTGTTAAATATGCTGTGGTGGCGGTGGTGGCTCACCATTCTCCACATTAGCCAAGCGATGCATGAGTGGTAACCACACCAGACACTGAGGAGGAGGGTCTGACATCAGCGTGTCCAGGAATGTGTTAAGGGAGACCTTTTTCTGTCAACATACAGTAGAGGACGGGGTTACACATCACATACAGGTTTGGCATATGGGGTAGTACTAGAAAAAAAATACAGTAATATGATGGATGTTTTATACACAATTACAACATCCATCCACTATACAGTATCTATACCAATAGTGTGTTGTATACAGTGCATTCAGAAACTATTCAGACCCCTTCCCTTTTTCAACATTTTGTTAAGTTACAGCCTTATTCATCAATGTACACACAATACCCCATAATGACAAAGTGAAAACTGTTTTTTAGAAAAAAAACTAAAAATACATTATGTACAAGTATTCAGACCCTTTGCTGTGAGACTCAAAATTGAACTCAGGTGCATCCTGTTTCCATTGATTCTCCTCGAGATGTTTCTACAACTTGATTGCAGTCCACCTGTGGTAAATTCAATTGATTGGACATGATTTGGAAAGGCACACACCTGTCTATGTAAGGTCCCACAGTTGACAGTTTCATGTCAGAGCAAAAACCAAGCCATGAGGTCGAAGGGATTATCCGTAGAGCTCCGAGACAGGATTGTGTCGAGGCACAGATCTGGAAAAGGGTACCAAAAAATGTCTGCAGCATTGAAGGTCCCCAAGAACACAGTGGCCTCCATCATTCTTAAATTGAAGAAGTTTGGAACCACCAAGACTCTTCCTAGAGCTGAGGGATCGGGGGAAAGGGGCCTTGGTCAGGGAGGTGACCAAGAACCCGATGGTCACTCTGACAGAGATCCAGAGTTCAGATCAAGCTTGTAGTGTCATACACCAAAAAACTTGAGGCTGTAATCGCTTCCAAAGGTGTTTCAACAAAGTACAGAGTAAAGGGTTCGAATACTAATGTAAATGTGATATTTCATTATTCTTTTTATACATTTGCAAAAATGTCTAAAAACCAGTTTGCTTTGTCATTATGGGGTATTGTGTGTAGACTGATGAGGAAAAAAACAAACATAATCAATTTTAGAATAAGGCTGTAACATAACACAATGTGTAAAAAGTCAAGGGGTCTGAATACCTTCCAAATGCACTGTACATTCAATCAACAATTTACTTGAAAATTGATGTTCATGTTTTGTGTAGATGGGATTCTCACCTGCTGTGCAAAGCAAGTTCTTGTGGCTTGCTCAGTATAGCCAAAGGAAGGTGCCTCAAAAACAGTCATTGGTAATTTGAGAACCTCCCTCAAAAACTGGTCAAATTGGGAGTACACCATTATGCCACCAGGGTCTGATATCTGTGAAAAAATATCTGGGCAGGAAATGGGGGGGAGGCATTACTCCAAAATATATAATTAATTGATCAAATTAATTGTCAGCTGTCACCATTGTTAGCTAATTGCAGCAATAGGCAGTGCAATCACTGAAACAAAAACTAAAACAAATGAGAGCTGGGTAGCAATCCATAGTAATTACCACAAAACATAAGCTAAAATGCCTTAACCCTTCATTTATTTTCCCTGTGAGTAGCTGTGGCTGCTCTGCTGCAATAAATTAGTGGATTATGTAATAAGCCCTATCCTTTTTATTATAAATAATTACTTCTCCCAGCCATGAATAGTTATTTGGTATTTGTTTCATTATTTGTCCATTGTTGATTTGTCCAAACCTAATCCCAATTGAGATGTTGTGGAAGGACATAAAACGAGCAGTTCATGCTTGAAAACCCCAAAATGTCGCTGAGTTAAAGCAGTTCTGCATGCAAGTGGGCCAAAATTCCTTCACAGCGATGTGAGAGATTGATTAACAACTATAGGAAGCATTTGGTTGCAGTCATTGCAGCTAAAGGTGACGCAACTAGTTTTTGAGTGTAAGGGGAAAATGACTTTTTCACACTAGGACATTGGGTGTTGCATAACTTTGTTAATTAAATAAATATAAGTAGTATATTTTTTTTTGTTATTTGTAAACTCAGGTTCCATTTATCTAATATTAGGTTTTGGTTGAAGATCTGATGACATTCAGTATCAAAAATATGCTACAATTTTGAAAATCAGAAAGGGGGCAAATACTTTTTCACGGGACTGTAGGCCTATGATACGTCAAAGGAACTGTAGCCTACTGTTCAGATGGGTTAAATGGAAACTGAAATTTAGATACTGACTGTAGGTCAGTATCACATAGCCTTAATATTATAGCCTCTCACATAGCCTTAATATTAACTCCCTCAGAATTAAACATTTCTTGCAGTAAAATGATACACCAAATGTGGGCTACATTTTAACTTGGGAACAGGCATGGAGAAATGTATTTCTTTTGGCATCTTGAGAGAATGCGAATGTGCAGTTAGATATTGTCTGTGGAGGTGCTATGTTTATCAGCATCATAAAAGCTGATAATATTTCAACCACATAAAATATGCATCCAAGCCGAACTGAAATCTTATCAGAAAAATGTTGGGTCGTTTTCACAGCTTTCTATTTCCTTACAACCGGTCAAGCTGATTCTAAGAAAATATTTCCCGTTTCTTTAAGGCTATTGCATTTTATCCCTGGTCCCTAAACATCTTTGCTCTATGAAAGAAGCAGAGATAACAGAGCAAACTTGACCAATCTCAACTAGATTGAAGCTTTCATTCTATCAATCTATTACATTATTCTGGTGACCAAGGGTTTATTTTGTCTTCTAGGGCAACATACATTGAGTATACAAAACATTAAGAAATCTTTCCATGACAGACCGACCAGGTGAATCCAGGTGAAAGCTATGATCCCTTATTGATGTCACTTGTTAAATCCACTTCAATCACTGTAGATGAAGGGAAAGCGACCGGTTAAAGAAGGCTTTTTAAGCCTTGAGACAATTGAGACACGGATTGTGTATGTGTTCCATTCAGCGGGTGAATGGGAAAAACAAAAGATTGAAGTGCCTTTGAACCAGTGGAGGCTGCTGAGGAGGGAGGACGGCTCATAATAATGGCTGGAACATTGCAAATGGAATGGCATTAAACCATGTGTTGGTTTGATACCATTCCACTGATTCCGCTCCAGCCATTATCACGAGCCCGTCCTATCCAATTAAAAAGTGCCACCAGTGCTTTGAACGGGGTATGGTAGTAGGCACCAGGCACACTGGCTTGTGTCAAGAACTGCAACACTGCTTGGTTTTTCAATAATGGTCCACCACCTAAAGGACATCCAGCCAACTTGACACAACCGTAGGAAGCATTGGAGTCAACATCGGCCAGCATCCCTGTGGAACGCTTTCGACACGTTGTAGTGTCCATGCACCGACGAATTGAGGCTGTTCTGAGGGCAAAAGGTGTGGGTGCAACTCAATAATAGGAAGGTGTTCTTAATGTTTTGTACACTCAGTGTATAATAAGAGATGATAAGCTGCATGTATCTAATTATAGACAATTTGACAAACAAATAGCCTACCAAAATGTCTGAAATTATATGCACAAACATATCTAAATCAGGCAAAAATATCCTACACCCCTGTCAAAAAATCCCTCCGCTGTCTCTGACTGTAGCCTACAGGGCATTTTCTGTCTTAGCAGGTTAGGGTCGGGTGCAGGCCTCAGATTTTCACTTTATCACATATAGTCCGGCGGTTGCAGATGTGTTATTAGCATTTGCGGGCGGGTGCAGGTGCACAAACAGCTGACCCACGTACCACTAATGCCCACATCATTCCAACACAGAAAAGCTGCTTTTTAGCATACTTAATTAGCATTTCTTGGGAGGAAAACTATTTCACTAATATTGTTATTAATTATAGGTAATATTTAATAGAAATCTGTAAACACTGGACAGTAATGTTGGGCAAATCATTCTCTGTAAATGATTCATTCATCTTCATCTTAATCTATAATCTTAAAAAAGATTAACCAAGTATCTTACATCTTAATTTATCCAAAATCTTCCCTCCGCAGATAGTTGCCAGGGCCATCTTCACAACAAAGACAGAGATTTTTCCGAGGCTTTCCCTAAAAGAATAAATGTATTTAGTATTTTTTCAGATTTGTATAATTTGTATAATTTGTGTATTTGTGAAAAAGTCAAGAATATGCAGTACAAGAATAATACCTGCAATAATCTAAACACTTTCACATTGAAGGTGCTACTCCTAGGATTCTTTTGGATTTTTGTATTATAATTTCTGAAAATGTCTATTAATATATCTGGCGCTAACAGTGGAATGATAGTGTTTCACAGTATGACTTACAGTCTTGTGAATGGTTGTGATACTCGCCTATTGATTTCTCCCACCGGCGCAGCATCTGTTGTCAAACTGGGAAAGCTGTTCTGACTTTGTGGCTGTGTTATCTAGTGGAAATCGCTCTGTCATTTCCTGGTTGCTACAATTCTACACTGTTCGCTCAATTTCAGTTTATGTGAGAAAATAAGATCAGAACAGCTTTCCCGGTTTGACAGATGACACTCTCGCGGGAGAAATAAATAGACGAATATCACAGCCAATCACAACACTGGCGGGTAAGTAATACTGTGAAACAGTATTATTCCACTATTAGTGCCAAATATATTATGGACATTTTCTGAAATTACAATGCAAAAATTACCAAAAATGTAATGTGTAGCATCTTTAAGTTGCTCTTATACACTTGAATTACAGCAGTAAAAACAAGCAAAAATGGTTCAACTGCATTTATCATCATCACTATGTCATTTTCACTGTTTACTTTCTCTTGTCTTTCGTCAGAACTAAAGATTTATCACTTGACAAGACTATTGTGAGACCATTACATTGTTAAAACAACTGTCAGTCTGGATTTCGTTCTCCCATGAAAGACTGAATAATCACACATCAACAACGAAGTGGGGCACACACCACACACAAACACATGCAACACAATTGTTCCATCATCATGCTCAGTGACCGTCACACAGTGGCGCGGTCATGGTGGATACTCACGGGTCATAGGCAGCCAGCAGAAAGTTGAGCAGCATACTGATGGACTGTTCCACATTGATCTGGTGGGTGGTGGGCATGCGCTTGTTGAGCTGGTAGAAGATGGTGGAGAGTATTGCTTCCAGGCGAGCCACAGTGAACTCTGTGTTGAGGTCCATGGTGTTCAGGCCGTTCTCTCTGAACGCCTCAATCACATTCCAGATGTCCACCAAATGGACTGTGGAAAGACAGAATAGAAATGCATGGACACGTTTCCCTTTTAGCCATGTGTTTTTAGAGACACAAGACAATTCAAATCAAACCTCAGACAGAGGACATCACACCATACTCACGATTGCATTTCTTCTGAACGAATCTGAGTTTGCAAGCTGTTCTATACGTGGACAATCTTATGGAATCCAACTCTTGTGCCCCTGTAGGAAAAAAATACATTTCTATGCAAGGTAATATGACAGACAGTAACACAGGAATGCTTGTGATGATAGACTTTGTGGAGCTACTGGGGAAAGAGTGTTGCTTCACACACTGTCCATGCAGAGTGCATTCATGTGGTCATTAACAATAGATTCCTGTCTATTATTGCTAATGAAAATAAGCTGTGTTGGCCTATATTGGATCCTATACTGGAATCTTTCTTTGAAGTAGCATGGTAAATGACTTGGTAAATGTCATTAATAACCTGGTGAATGTTATTATTATGTATACAACAGTTATAATACTTTGAGTGTGGTTCACTACTTTTCAGAGATCGCCCATTACACTTACGCATCTCTGCGAAAAGTTGTCGTCTCTCCGCCATTATGTCACCACTCCTCCCACGATCTTCAATCATTCTGATCAGGAGAGGAAAACGGATGATATGAGGGAAGGTTAGTGTTAGGACATAGACAAACACACTATCCAGGACACACTTCCACACTCCATCCCCCAGGTGGCAGTGTCTAAGTGCTGAGCCAAGGCTCGATAAGCATATCAGGTACTGTCAATTAGGATTGTCAGTCAATGTCCCAGCTTGCAAGCCACGAAGCTGCTGCTTTTGCTTGGTGGCCATCAGGCTTTCCGTTTGTTTTTGAGTCTTTAGTTTGGGCATGCCTTTGGTGTTTTTCCTTTTTGTACATATTTCCATTTTGTCATCATCTGAGCAAATAATAATCTGCTT